>NC_086444.1:1151711921-1152015492 GCF_028390025.1 Pseudophryne corroboree
ACAAGAAGCAGAGTCGCGATGGCGGAAGCCACCAGGATTCTTCGGTGGGCGGAGAATCATGTACAAGCACTGTCAGCAGTGTTCATTCCGGGGGTGGACAACTGGGAAGCAGACTTCCTCAGCAGGCACGACCTTCACCCGGGAGAGTGGGGACTTCATCACGAAGTCTTCATTCAGATTACAAATCGATGGGAACTGCCACAGGTAGACATGATGGCGTCCCGTCTCAACAAAAAGCTACAACGGTATTGCGCCAGGTCAAGAGACCCTCAGGCGATAGCTGTGGACGCCCTGGTAACACCGTGGGTGTTACAGTCGGTCTATGTGTTTCCTCCTCTTCCTCTCATACCCAAGGTGCTGAGAATCGTAAGAAGAAGAGGAGTAAGAACAATACTCATTGTTCCGAATTGGCCAAGAAGGCCTTGGTACCCGTTACTGCAAGAAATGCTCACAGAGGACCCATGGCCTCTGCCTCTCAGACAGGACCTGTTGCAACAGGGGCCCTGCCTGTTCCAAGACTTACCGCGGCTGCGTTTGACGGCATGGCGGTTGAACGCCGGATCCTAGCGGAAAAAGGCATTCCGGAGAAAGTTATTCCTACGCTGATAAAGGCTAGGAAGGACCTGACAGCAAAGCATTATCACCGCATATGACGAAAATATGTTGCTTGGTGTGAGGCCAGGAAGGCCCCTACAGAGGAATTCCAACTGGGCAGATTTCTGCACTTTCTACAGTCTGGAGTGACTATGGGCTTAAAGTTGGGATCCATAAAGGTCCAGATTTCGGCCCTATCCATTTTCTTTCAAAAGGAACTGGCGTCTCTTCCTGAAGTTCAGACGTTTGTTAAGGGAGTGCTGCATATTCAGCCCCCTTTTGTGCCACCAGTGGCACCTTGGGATCTCAACGTGGTGTTGGGTTTCCTAAAATCCCACTGGTTTGAACCACTTAAGACCGTGGAGCTAAAGTATCTCACGTGGCAGGTGGTCATGCTATTGGCCTTAGCTTCGGCTAGGCGTGTGTCAGAATTGGCGGCTTTGTCATGTAAAAGCCCCTATCTGGTTTTTCATATGGACAAGGCAGAATTGCGGACTCGTCCCCAATTTCTGCCAAAGGTGGTGTCATCTTTTCATTTGAACCAACCTATTGTAGTGCCTGCGGCTACTCGTAACTTGGAGGATTCCAGGTTACTAGATGTAGTCAGGGCTTTGAAGATTTATGTAGCCAGAACGGCTGGAGTCAGGAAAACTGACTCGCTGTTTATCCTGTATGCCCCCAACAAGTTGGGTGCTCCTGCTTCAAAGCAAACCGTTGCCCGCTGGATCTGTAACACGATTCAGCGGGCTCATTCTGCGGCTGGATTGCCGCATCCAAAATCAGTGAAAGCCCATTCCACAAGGAAGGTGGGCTCTTCTTGGGCGGCTGCCCGAGGGGTCTCGGCTTTACAGCTTTGCCGAGCTGCTACTTGGTCGGGTTCAAACACATTTGCAAAATTCTACAAGTTTGATACCCTGGCTGAGGAGGACCTTGAGTTTGCCCATTTGGTGCTGCAGAGTCATCCGCACTCTCCCGCCCGTTTGGGAGCTTTGGTATAATCCCCATGGTCCTTACGGAGTCCCCAGCATCCACTAGGACGTTAGAGAAAATAAGATTTTACTCACCGGTTAATCTATTTCTCGTAGTCCGTAGTGGATGCTGGGCGCCCGTCCCTAGTGCGGACTGTCTGCAATACGTGTATATAGTTATTGCTTAATAATGGGTTATGTTATGTTGGCATCCATTGTTGATGCCCTGTTGTTGTTCATACTGTTGATTGGATAAGTGTATCACAAGTTATACGGTGTGATTGGTGTGGCTGGTATGAGTCTTACCCGGGATTCCAAAATCCTTTCCTTATAATGTCTGCTCTTCCGGGCACAGTTTCCTTAACTGAGGTCTGGAGGAGGGGCATAGAGGGAGGAGCCAGTGCACACCAGATAGTACTAAATCTTTCTTTAGAGTGCCCAGTCTCCTGCGGAGCCCGTCTATTCCCCATGGTCCTAACGGAGTCCCCAGCATCCACTACGGACCACAAGAAATAGATTTACCGGTGAGTAAAATCTTATTTTATTTATTATCAATATATATATTCTGTTTTATCAATAATTATCCTAGTATTAGATGCATTACTTTAGGACACTATTTGCAACATATTTTTCATCTAGATCTTCATACTGTATTCAATACTATAGACACTGCATTATAATATTTAGATCTATTTAGCAAATCCAGAGTAAACATATATAAAAACTAATATCAGGGATATTTCCCATCCATATAGATCTCTGTCTAGCATATCACATTAGGAACACTACATTTACATATAGGATAGACACACACATAACATGTGTATAATACATCAGTGCTACCCTTCTATCATTAGTGGTACTACCACATGTAGCCTACTTACTGCCTATTTCATGGGCTCTAGCCCCCCATTTAACAGATATTACATAATAAATCATGTCACCATGTTCTAACTGATATGGTTCAATTCAACCGTATCATTTAGGCCATCAGGGACTAGGGTGGCCAATCTAAATATCCAGTATGCTTCTCTCCGACAAAGGGTATTGAACCTGTCTCCCCCACGTGCAGTTCTTCTAATATGTTCAGTTAGAACATGGTGACATGATTTATTATGTAATATCTGTTAAATGGGGGGGCTAGAGCCCATGAAATAGGCAGTAAGTAGGCTACATGTGGTAGTACCATTAATGATAGAAGGGTAGCACTGATGTGTTATACACATGTTATGTGTGTGTCTATCCTATATGTATATGTAAATGTAGTGTTCCTAATGTGATATGCTAGACAGGGATCTATATGGATGGGAAATATCCCTGATATTAGTTTTTATATATGTTTACTCTGGATTTGCTAAATAGATCTAAATATTATAATGCAGTGTCTATAGTATTGAATACAGCATGAAGATCTAGATGAAAAATATGTTGCAAATAGTGTCCTAAAGTAATGCATCTAATACTAGGATAATTATTGATAAAACGAAATATATATATTGATAATAAATAAATGAATAATAAACAGCATTATATTGGTATATGTTGTGCCCCCCTCTTTTTTAATTTTAATTCTCTAGTGTATATGAGTTCAGCTAGAGAATGGGTCTTATAGATGTTTTTATGTATATTTTTATATATATATATATATATATATTTTTTTTTTTTGTTTTTTTTTTGTTTCAAATTTATCAAGACTCTGCTCTGAGTGCTATTGGAAGTACCGGCATTTAATTGTCTATATAAGATGTTTATAAATACTACAACCCGTTATGAGCAAAAGCCTTATTATAAGTTCTGTGGACTGAAATACGTGTGGGGACACAAATAAGTCCTACTAACAGCTGATAAATGTCTGTATAGTAACGGGATCTGGAGCGTGATTGAGCGCACAGTGCTAGCCCAGCCAAACGTTCCACAGCCGTGATACGGTAAATGAGGCTTGGAGCACAGGTAGTGCGCGCAGACGCACTCGAGAGATGCCGGGGATAAAAACGAGCAGAGCGGCAGAGTTCAAAATATCTGACTGAGGAAGCCGCCGAGTGTTGTAGGCGGAGAAACGCGTCTCACCATTTGGTTCCTACTTACCTATGAGGACTACACGACGAATCTGCCTCATTACGCTGGGAAATATCCAAAGACCTCCGGATAAGGCTCATACAAAGGCATTCGAGCACCAGAGCCGGGAGTGAAAAGGACTTGAACCCAGGAGGTTATGTGATAATTATCTTCATACAACATGGCCATGTTATAATATCAGCTGAGGTGCAGAAAAAGTTTCTATCACTGTTCGGAGTAAAGCTCCCATATGTCCATTTGCTAATCTATGAGCAATTAAGTGGCTGATGCTATATATCTAATCAGCTTTAAAACATCAGCTGAGCTGTAAAAACTCTTCATTGCTTTGAATGAAGCTTATACTTTGGCTTTGCACGCTAACTTACAAGCAACTAATTCATCGCTGCTGTGTATTAAATCATCTATACTTTCCAAGTGAAAAGGAACAGCTACTGAGATTGTGCACATGAAAGTTAAGTTTATTGCAATCTATAAGAGCGTGGACTTGTGAATATTAGTCTACACTCTGAATGAGAAACTGTGTCAAAATCATTTCTCAACACAGCTACAAAACCTGAAAGGCTTTAAGCACAAGCTGAATGAGTAATTATGTATCAATCCTGAGGCTGGTTACCTTGTAACATCGAAAGGAAACAGTGTGATCCATCTGTATTTAACTGTTTATTTCACCGCACTGAGCAGAGTATTTAATTGTGAATGTGTTATTATTGTTTTTTAAACTGTCCAGATTTTTTAGAATACTATATAAAGTAAAACTCTTTAATGTGTAATTAGATATATAGGTAAGTTAAGGAGCTATTTAGTAATAGCTAAAAAAGTAAAAATAAAAGTTTTTTTAATAAGGGATCTATTAGCGCTTCTGTTCTTTTTTCATTTTTCTAAGAGTATTGTGGTAAGGGGGTAGAGAAGCCCCCATATTTACAGTGAGCTACTTTTAGATTCTCCAAAACAAACAAATTTGAAAGGGTTAAAAACACTATAAGACATATATACGCATTAATTGTAAATTGCTAATCAGCGCCAGGGGGTCACTTTGTTGTGCCTTCTCTTTTGTTTGTTGTTCTAGATAAAATCAGTCTGACTGTTTTTCTACCTCTTTCCCACCATTTGGTGCGCCAAGATCATATTTGTCTACTGCTAAATATTGCTAGTAAGGGTAGTAGTTTGTCTATCGGCTGCACCGTTTGGACTACCCCTTTTTTCAACCCTCGTTGCTTTTTCTAATTTTTCTATTTTTCCATTCATTCTTCTATATACATTTTTTTTCGTTCTATTTTCTCTGTTCTTTTCTTTATAAAAAGAGGGGATTGCGCAGATAGTATCTTTGTATATTTCTCTTTGTATAGAAAGCGCTGGTGTGGGTTGGCTCCAATCTCTTTCTCTCTCTTGCCATTCTTGGGGGGAAACTTTGTCTTACCCCATCATGTGTGTGTGTGGTGTGTTCGGTGGTCACTAGCAGCAATGTCCAGAGATACAGTGTCATATGCTGCTGAAGATTTATCCTCACAGGATGATCCCATTCCATGCAATCAGGATAGAACTGGTTTAGCACAGATTCCAGCAAGGGAACCAGAGTGATTTTCCTCTGTCAGTACTTGGATTTCTCAGATTTCTGACAGGTTTACCAGTAGTGAGTCGGCAACCCAGGTCTTACAGTCCTCTATGGCTGTGTGGCCCTTGTCAGGTACCTCAGTTCACCCCGCTATATACCCCCACAAACGTGCGCTTGTGCAGGTAACACAAGACGACACGGATACCGATTCTGACACTACAGATGGTGACGGGGATGTGTTGCGGGGGTCCGCATCTCTTGCAAGGGGGGTTCAGTTGTTGATAGAGGCTATCCGGGATGTGTTAAATGTTAATGATACCACACCGGAGCAGGTTGAGGAGGCTTTCTTTACTGAAAACAAGAAAGCCTCGCTAACCTTCCCTGCGTCAAAAGAGCTGAATGCTATATTTGAAAAGGCCTGGGTGAATCCTGAAAAGAAGTTTCTGCTGCGGGGTACACTGGGCTCCACAAGGATTGGACAGTGGGGTGTAGGGTAGGATCTTGATCCGAGGCACCAACAGGCTCAAAGCTTTGACTGTTCCCAGAATGCACAGCGCCGCCTCCTCTATAACCCCGCCTCCCTGCACAGGAGCTCAGTTTTGTAAGTTGGTGCTGCACTAAGCAGGCACTTAACAGAGGGGCTGCTCCAAGCAGCCCTAAGAAAAGCTTTTTATGAGGTAAAAAGTGAAGACTTCAAGGGCAGCAGTGGTGGTAAATGTCTTGTGACATTCACTGCTGCAGCTCCAGCTCTCCCCAGCGGCGCTGTACACTCCTGAGCCCTGGTTGCCGGGTACCTACAGCGGAGGCTCCGGTTTTCTTCACGTTAGACACACACGGCTGGGGCTCTCCAGGATTGCGTGGCCGCGCTTCGGGAGGTGGTAAGTGGGTCCCGCTTGCGGGAACCGGTCTTTATCGCGATCCGGCGCGGTCAGTGGGAGGCGGGCCGCGCGCGCTGGCGGTGGACACTGTGGATACAGGCGATCCCACTAGATCACCAGGGCATGGGTGCAGGTCAGGTTTTCTCTCTAAACCAATTCTTATATCGCCCAGAGTACCCGGTGGTTTTGTCAGCAGAGGGGATAAGGCTTAGACCTGAAGCCCCTCCCCCAGCCCCAGGGTGCCATTTCTAGCAAGTGTTCCCGCCCTGGAGCTGCATCTCTGTCTTTTCCACACTCCCTGTCAGTGTCTGCGGCGCCATTATCCCTCAGCTCACTGTTCCTGGGACTGCTTGGGTAAATCCTCCTATGTAAATCCACCTGGTTGTCAGTGCTGTGACTTTACATGACACTTAAGTATTCTACCTGCCTTGTATAGTCAGTGTTAGTAAGAAAGAGTGCACTTTGCCAGGGTTTTATAGTACAATTACCCTGTGATATACATCCAGTTCTTACTGTGTACTGTTGTATCTATTGTTATGTAGCTGTGTAAGCTAGTCCAGTGCAGTATTATTGTCAGTAATAACCTCTGCATTGTACAAACTGTGACTATATGTGTGTGCATCTGATAGCTGAGTGTTGTCCATTTCGTGTCTTTCACTCAACTTGCTATCCCTATATTCTATAACCTGAGGGGGCTTGGTGCGTCAGGTTTTATCTAATATATGATTTTCACAAAGATATACTGTATTACGTATTTTTCTCTGTGATTTAGTCACCATATCTCTCCTTTATCTCTGCTGGTGCTGACTACACTGCGCAGGGATTTGGGTTTAGAGGTATAGTGCTTCTGATAATTGTACTGTGTTACCTCATAGTGCAAGTATATCATGTCTGCTTCTGAGGGTAACAGTTCTCGGGCTGAACACACAGCCAATGTTACTTAAGCCACAGATCCATATGAGGAGAATATAGCAGCTGTGGGCTCTGGTTCTGGGGGCTCCTTGCCCCCCAGTGGGACTGTGGCAACGGAGGTACATACTGACCCACCGTGGGCCGCTTTTTCCACGCTTCTGCATACGCTAGTTCATAAACTAACACCCCCTATGGGACCCCCAATGCTGGTACAACCGTATGTGGTCCCTGCAGCTAACCCGCCATGGGCGGACGATTTATCTGCTCAGTTAAAGAAGTTGAACCAGTCCCTAACTACTAAAAAGTCTGACCATCGCTCGCCTAAGTCCAAGGGGTCCTCTAAGCGAGCGCTTGTCTTCTCACAATCCACTGCTGTCACTGACACCTCGTCTGATGAAGACGACACCTATACTGACCCCACAGGTTCTGACTCAGATATGGCTGATGGGGGGGGGGGGGGGGGGGTAGTTCACATGTGGATGTTCCTGATCTTGTGGAGGCTATTAAGTTAATTCTACAGATTACGGATGATCCCGAGCCATCCATCCCTCCTAAGATACCAGATAGGTTCAAGCGTCAGAAGGTGGTTAAACAAGTTTTACCTCACTCTGACCACCTAGTGGATATACGTCAGGAACCCTGGGAAAACCCGGGTACGAAGTTTGTGCCTCACAAGAAAATGCTGGCTCGCTATCCCCTCGCGCCAGAGCTGTCTAAGAATTGGGAAACACCTCCTTCAGTGGACTCACATGTGGCTAGGATGGTGGTTTCCTCAGCTCTGCCTGTCACTACTGTCACGTCTCTAAAAGAGCCTACGGATAAGCGTGTGGAGAGTTGTCTGAAAGCGATTTACACCCTCACGGATGCTGCGCAAAGGCCCACTATTGCAGCTACATGGTCTGCCGAGGCTATTGAAGCATGGGCCTTGGAGTTAGATACTGAAATCTCCTCTGACCATGCTAGACAATGCTTGTCATATATTGTCACAGCTTCTCGCTATATTAAAGAGCGGCTTCGGATGCCGGTATCCTAGCAGCCAAGGCCTCTACTACGTCAGTCCTGGCTCGCCGGATATTGTGGCTGAGATCCTGGTCTGTGGATCTGGACTCTAGAAAAACCCTGGAGGTACTCCCTTTCAAGGGAGATATTCTGTTTGGGGAGGACTTAAATAAGATAGTGGCTGACTTGGCTACTGCCAAAACTGCCTGTCTACCAAATACCGCTCCTTCTGTGTCGAAGGCTAAAGGTACTTCCTTTCGCACTTCAGGTAAAGCAAAAGGTCAGGCGTACCACAAGCAGGCCCACACTTCCAAACCTTTTAAGCCGAAGCCCAAAAGAGCCTGGGCTGCCCGTCAGCCAGCTTCCAAGACCGATAAGCCTGCCACATGACGGGTCGGGACTCCCCCTGGGGGATCCCAGGGTGGGGGGCCGGCTTCTAGGGTATACCCAGGAATAGTTGAAGACCACTTCAGATGCCTGGGTACAGGAAGTCATCACTCGAGGTTTCGCCATAGCCTTCAAAAACCGCCCCCCTCATCGATTTTGCCAGACAGACGTCCCGTCGGACCAGACAAAGGCAAACACTCTACATTCGGTGGTACAGACCCTCCTGGATACAGGAGTCGTAGTACAGGTGCCTCTTGCTCAGAGGGGCCGGGGGTACTATTCTCCGCTGTTTCTAGTCCCGAAACCGAATGGGTCCTCCCGGCCCATTCTCAACCTCAAGGCATTGAACAGGTTTGTGAAGGTTTCTAAGTTCCGTATGGAAACCCTTCGCTCTATAGTTCTGGCCTTGGAACCTGGGGACTACATGGTCTCCCTGGATAAACAGGATGCTTACCTGCATATTCCCATAGCAGCATCACATCAGCAATACCTGAGGTTCGCTATTGGCAACCTTCATTACCAGTTTCGGGCGTTACCTTTTGGCTTGACAACGGCTCCGCGAGTCTTCACCAAAGTAATGGCAGTGATGACGGTTGTACTCCACCGTCAAGGGGTCAGGATACTGCCGTACCTGGACAACTTGTTAATCCTGGCAAATTCCCCAGAACTTCTCCTGTGTCATCTGGATATGACTGTCCGGTTTCTACAAGCCCACGGGTGGCTCACCAACTGGAAGAAATCCTCCCTGGTCCCTGCTCAGAGCATGGTGCACCTGGGAGCGCTATTGGACACTCACAACCAGCGGTTGTTCTTGTCTCAGGAGAAAGTCCTGAAGCTTCAGGACAGGATTCGTTGCTTCCTTTCTCGTCCGCAAGTGTCAATACATTCGGCAATGCAGGTGCTGGGCCTCATGGTCTTAGCATCCGACATGGTGGAGTATGCTCAATTCTATTCTCGTCCTCTCCAGAGGCTGATTCAAGCTAAGTGGGACGGCCTGCCTCACCGGTTCAGGTATCACATGATCTCATTGACTCCGGAGGTCCGTCTGTCGCTACTTTGGTGGCTCCGGGACCAACAGTTGTGCAGGGGCCGTCCATTCTGGATATCCAACTGGGTCCTGTTGACGACAGTTGCCAGTCTAAGGGGTTGGGGCGCGGTGCTGGAGCAACACTCCATTCAGGGTCGGTGGACCAAGGAGGAGTCTCTCCTCTCGATCAACATTCTGGAATTGCGGGCGGTCTTCAATGCGTTGAACCTGGCCCAGCATTTAATTCAGAACCGTCCTGTTCAAATACAGTCGGACAACGCCACCCCTGTGGCTTACATAAATCATCAAGGCGGCACTCTAAGCCATTCAGCAATGAAGGAAGTCTCACGGATTCTACGTTGGGCGGAACGCCATCTACCGGCCATATTGGCAATATTCATTCCGGGAGTCCTGAATTGGGAAGCGGACTTTCTCAGTCGTCAGGACATGCATGCCGGCGAGTGGAGCCTCCATCCAGAAGTGTTTCAACTCCTAGTGGAAAAGTGGGGTCTTCCAGATGTAGATCTGATGGCGTCTCGACACAATCACAAGGTTCCGGTCTTCGGAGCAAGAACAAGGGATCCTCAAGCAGCATTTCGTGGATGCGCTGGCGGTGCCGTGGAGGTTTCGGCTGATGTACGTGTTCCCTCCGATGTCACTCCTGCCCAGGGTAATTCGGAAGTTCAAGCAAGAAAAAGGAAATCTGCTTCTCATAGCTTCGGCGTGGCCCAGACGGCACTGGTTCTCAGACCTGTAAGGCCTATCATCAGAGCGTCCACTTCTGCTTCCACAACGCCCAGACCTCCTCGTTCAGGGCCCCTGTGTCTACCAGGACCTAGCCCGGCTGTCTTTGATGGCGTGGCTCTTGAAGCTTCCGTCTTGTGGGCTAAGGGTTTTTCTGAAGAGGTCATTAATACTATGTTGCGGGCCCGGAAGCCGGCTTCTGCTCGGATTTACTATAGGGCCTGGCATTCCTACTTTGTTTGGTGCGCATCTAATAATTATGACGCTTCCAAGTTTAGTACAGCCAAACTTTTGGCTTTTCTGCAGCAGGGCCTAGATTTAGGCCTGCGTCTGGCCTCCCTCAAGGTTCATATTTCTGCCTTATCGGTGTGGTTTCAAAGAAAAATTGCGACTTTACCTGATGTTCATACTTTCACTCAGGGTGTGTTGAGTATCCAACCTCCCTATGTCCCGCCTGTGGCTCCTTGGGACTTGTTGGTGGTTTTGGATGCGTTGTAGGAGCCTCCGTTTGAACCCCTGGGTTCAGCTAACCTTAAGTGGCTTTCACTTGAGGTGGTGTTCTGGCTGGCTATTGCCTCTGCTAGAAGAGTGTCGGATCTGGGTGCCTTGTCTTCTAGTTCCCCATATCTGATTTTTCACTGTGACCGGGCGGTTCTTAGGACTCGTTCCGGATATTTACCTAAGGTGGTTTCTTCGTTCCACCTTAATCAGGAGATTGTGGTTCTGGCCCTTGTCTCTCCTGATCTGTCTCCCAAAGAGAGGTCTTTGGATGTGGTACAGGCTCTCCGTATCTACGTGAAGAGAACTGCTTCTGTTCGAAAATCTGATTCTCTCTTTGTTTTGTTTGGATTTCACAAATGGGGCTGGCCTGCTCACAAGCAGACCCTGGCCAGATGGATTAGAATGGTGATTGCATATGCTTATGTGAATGCTGGTCTATCCGCTCCTACTCACATTATGGCCCATTCTACTCGGTCTGTTGGACCTTCTTGGGCGGCCCAACGTGGTGCGACCCTTGAACAATTGTGCAAGGCTGCTACGTGGTCCTCCGGCAACACGTTCATAAGGTTCTATGCCAGGGGTGGCCAAACAGTCGATCGCGATCGACTGGTCGATCGCGGACATGCGACCAGTCGATCGCGATCCTCCGCCCAGCCACCCGAAGCCGCGCCTCTCCTGCCTGCCGCCCTGCCCCTCTGTCTGGTCTCCGTCAGTGACCGCGGAGTGTATGGCTCAAATCAGGTGTCGGTTAGCCAATGAGAGCTCGCGGACCGGCGCCTGATTTGAGACATACACGCTACCGTCACCGCCGGAGATCAGACTGAAAAGCAGGGCGGCAGGCAGGAGAAGCGCGCGCTGCGCTCACCACACAGCAATGGTGAGCTCTACTATGGGGGCATATCTGGCATTGTGGGCACATGGCTCAGTGGGGGCATATCTGGCAATGTGGGTCATATGTGGCACTGTGAGGGCATATCTGGCTCTGCGGGCACATGGCACTGTGGGGGCATGTCTGGCACTGTGGGGGCATATCTGGCACTGTGGGCACATGGCACTGTGGGGGCATATCTGTATCTGGCACTGTGGGGTCATATCTGGCACTGTGGGGGCATATCTAGCACTGTGGGCACATGGCACTGCGGGGTCTGTATCTGGCACTGTGGGGTCATATCTGGCACTGTGGGGTCATATCTGGCACTGTGGGTACATGGCACTCTGGGGGCATATCTGTAATCTGGCACTGTGGGGGCATATCTGGCACTGTGGGCACACGGCACTGTGGGGGCATATCTGTAATCTGGCACTGTGGGGGCATATCTGGCACTGTGGGGTCATATCTGGCACTGTGGGGTCATATCTGGCACTGTGGGCACATGGCACTGTGGGGGCATGTGTTTTTGAGGTTTTTACCTGTGTGGGCCAATGTGTTATTTCGTGTGAGGCAGTCATTACACTCTGTGCAGCAAGGCTACGTCCCTTTTATTATTATACCACGCCCACTTTTTGTTATACCACACCCACTTTTTGTTACGTCACGCCCCTTTTTTGCACGCGCGCTAACGGCGCGCGCTATTATTCCTCCTGGGTAGATCACAAAAGCTTTTTAGCTTTCAAAGTAGATCACCTACTCCAAAAGTCTGGCCACCCCTGTTCTATGCCTTCGATACTGCCGCGTCCCAGGATGCTTCCTTTGGACGCCGGGTTCTTGTGCCCGCTACAGTCCGTACCCTCCCATAAGGAACTGCTTTAGGACATCCCCATTGTCCAATCCTTGTGGAGCCCAGTGTACCCCGCAGCAGAAAACAAGATTTATGGTAAGAACTTACCTTTGTTAAATCTCTTTCTGTGAGGTACACAGGGCTCCACAAGGCGCCCACCCTGACGCACTTAGCTTCTTTGGGTTGGTTTGGCATTAACCGCTGACACTTCTCTTGTCGTGAGAGTGTGGTGTATGTGGCTACTAACCGTTGTCGTCTCTTTTCCTGCTACTGCATTGGGCTGGTTAACTAAAAACTGAGCTACTGTGCAGGGTGGCGGGGTTATAGAGGAGGCGGCGCTGTGTATTCTGGGAACAGTCAAAGCTTTGAGCCTGTTGGTGCCTCGGATCAAGATCCTACCCTACACCCCATTGTCCAATCCTTGTGGAGCCCAGTGTACCTCACAGAAAGAGATGTAACATAGTTAAGTTCTTACCATAAATCTCGTTTTCAGATTCCTATGAAGATTCTGGTAGCTTTTCCTTTCCCTGAGGAGGATAGGAAAATGTGGGAAAACCCGCCAATTGTTAACGCATCTGTATCTAGATTCTAGACTCTCAAAAAAGGTGGTTTTACCAGTACCGGGATCTACCGCCTTAAAGGAGCCGGCGGAAAGAAAAATTGATAATACTCTGAAATCAGTGTACACTGCTTCGGGGGCCATTTTACGTCCCACTATTCCTAGTGCATGGATTGCAAAGGCAATAGTGAAGTTGTCGGCTGCCTTGCTGGAGGATTTGGATACGATGGATAGGGATGAGGTTGCAGTGTATTTACGCAACATTCATGATTCTGCAGGTTTCATGGTAGAATCCATGAAAGACCTGGGGGTAAATTTACTAAGGTGGGAGATTTTTAGAACTGGTGATGTTGTCCTAAGCAACCAATCAGATTGTATCTATTATCTTTTAGAAGCAGCTAGACAAATTTTAAGTAGAATCTGATTGGTTGTTATGGGCAACATCACCAGTTCTAAAAAATACTCCCACCTTAGTAAATTTACCCCCTGGGTTCCGTGGCTGCGGGAATTTCTTCCATGTCTGTTTCAGCTCGCGGATACTGTGGCTCTGCCAGTGGTCGGCTGACGCGGAATCCAGAAGAAGTGTGAAGTCGCTACCCTATACAGGCCAGGCTCTCTTTGGGGAAGCCCTAGACGCGTGGATTTCTACCGCTACAGCAGGTAAGTCTCCGTATCTTCCCTCAGCAGCTCCTGCTCCGAAGAGATCCTTCTCCTCAGCTACGCAGCAGACCTTTTGGCCCAACAAGACCAGAAAGGCCAAGTCATCCAATACCTTCTTCAGAGTAGGTAAGGTTAAGTCCAAGAAACCTGCCGCTGCAGGTTCCCAAGAACAAAAGCCTGCTTCAGGTACCCCTAAGTCCTCCGCATGACGGTGGACGGGATGGCCCGGAGGTGGGGCCTGTGGGAGCGAGACTCAGACAGTTCAGTCAGGTCTGGGTCTCATCCGGCCTGGATTCCTGGGTGGTAGATATTGTCTCTCAGGGATACAGGCTGGAATTTCAAAGTCTCCCTCCTCATCGGATTTTCAAGTCGGGCTTACCAACTCTGTTGCAGGACAGCACAGTGCTACAGGACGCTGTCCAAAAGTTGGTGGAGGCACAAGTCATTGTGCCGGTACCACCGCACATGCTGACAAAGGGTTACTATTCGAACCTTTTCGTGGTACCGAAACCGGATGGTTCGGTCAGGCCTATCCTGAATCTAAAGTCGTTGAACCCCTTTCTAAGGGAGTTCAAGTTCAAGATGGAGTCTCTCAGGGCGGTGATAGCAGGTCTGGAAGATGGGGAATTCCTGGTATCCCTGGATATCAAGGATGCGTACCTTCACATTCTGATCTGGCTGCCGCATCAGGCTTATCTCCGATTCGCATTGCTGGACTGTCATTTTTAGTTCCAGGCTCTGCCGTTCGGCCTCTCCATGGCACCGTGGGTGTTTACCAAGGTGATGGCGGAGATGATGATGCTACTCCGAAAACAGGGTGTGAACATCATTCCTTATCTGGACGATCTCCTGAAAAAGGCATCGTCCAGGAAAAAGTTGTGGCAATCCATTGTTCTCACAACATGGCTGCTTCAGAGTCATGGCTAGATTCTGAATTTTTCCAAAGTCACATTTGGAACCGACCCGGAGATTGTCGTTTCTGGGAATGATCCTGGACACGGAAGTACAGCGGGTGTTCCTTCCGTGGGACAAGGCGTTGGTGATCCAATCCATGGTCAGGGATGTCTTGAAGCCGCCCCGGGTGTCGGTTCATCAATGCATTCGCCTATTAGGAAAGATGGTGGCCTCCTACGAGGCTATCCAGTACGGGAGGTTTCATGCTCGGACCTTCCAACTGGACCTCCTGGACAAGTGGTCGGGATCTCACCTCCACATGCATCAGAGAATTTGTCTGTCGCCAAGAGCGAGGATTTCACTCCTATTGTGGCTCCAATTGCCTCACCTGCTGGAGGGCCGCAGGTTCGGGATTCAGGACTGGGTCCTGCTAACGACGGATGCGAGCCTCCGGGGCTGGGGAGCAGTCACTCAAGGGGTGACCTTCCAGGGAAGGTGGTCAAGCCTAGAAGCCGGCCTGCCCAGCAACATTCTGGAACTAAGAGCAGTCTACAACGGTCTTCTTCAGGCGGCCCCTCTTCTAAGAAACAGGGCCATTCAAGTACAGTCGGACAATGTAACAACAGTTGCTTACATAAACCGACAGGGCGGAACGAAGAGCAGGGCAGCGATGTCAGAGGTCACCAGAATACTCCTCTGGATGGAAAAGCACACGTTGGCGCTGTCAGCCATCTTCATTCCGGGAGTAGACAACTGGGAAGCAGATTTCCTCAGTAGACACGATCTCCATCCGGAAGAGTGGGGCCTCCATCCGGAGGTGTTCAAGGAGGTAACAGATTTTTGGGGTCTACCCCAAAGAGACAGGATGGCCTCTCGTCTCAACAAGAAGCTTCGGCGTTATTGTTCCAGGTCGAGGAACCCTCAGGCAGTGGCGGTGGACGCCCTGGTGTCTACGTGGGTGTTCCAGTCAGTGTACGTGTTTCCACCACTCCCACTCATCCCAAGTATCTTAAAGCTCATATGGAGAACAAGGGTTCAAGCGATCCTCATTGCCCCAGACTGGCCAAGGCGGGCTTGGTAAGCGGACCTTCTGGATCTACTGCAAGAAGAGCCAAGGCCTCTTCCTTTTCGGGGGGACCTGCTGCAACAGGGTCCGTTTGCCTATCAAGACTTACCACGGCTGCGTTTGATGGCATGGAAGTTGAGCGCCTGATTCTTGCTCAGAAGGTTATTCCGAAAGAAAGGATTCCTACCCTCATACAGGCTAGGAAAGGGGTAACGTCTAAACATTACCATCGTATTTGGAAGAAATATGTCTCTTGGTGTGAGTCCAAGAAGTTTCCTGCAGTGGAATTTCAACTGGGGCGTTTCCTCCTCTTCCTGTAGGCAGGAGTGGATATGGGGCTGAGATTGGGATCTGTGAAGGTCCAGATTTCAGCCCTGTCCATTTTCTTTCAGAAACAATTGGCTGCCCTCCCGGAGGTTCAGACCTTTTTGAAGGGAGTTCTGCATATCCACCCTCCCTTTGTACCGCCTACGGCGCCTTGGGACCTTAACGTGGTGTTGCAGTTTCTCCAGTCGGATTAGTTTGAACCTCTATAGGAGGTGGAGCTCAAATTTCTAACATGGAAGGTGGTCACTTTGTTGGCCTTAGCTTCTGCTGGGCGTGTCTCTGAGCTGGGGGCTTTGTCATGCAAAAGCCCTCACTTGATCTTCCATGAGGATAGGATAGAGCTGAGCTCCGGACTCGTCAGCAGTTCCTTCCAAAGGTTGTGTCGGCATTTCATATCAACCAACCTATTGTGGTGCCAGTGGCTACTGACCCCTCGATTACTTCAAAGTCCTTGGATGTCGTGAGGGCTCTGAAGGTTTATGTGAAGAGAACTTCTCGTCACAGGAAATCGGACTCTTTGTTTGTCCTGTACGATCCAGCATGCCTATTCGACGGCAGAACTGCCGTCTCCAATATCTGTTAAGGCCCACTCTACTTGTAAGGTGGGGTCTTCCTGGGCAGCTGCCCGGGGTGTCTCGGCAACGCAGCTTTGCCGAGCGGCAACTTGGTCAGGGTCGAACACGTTTGCAAGGTTCTACAAGTTCGATACTTTGACCTCTGATGATCTGAAGTTCGGTCAATCAGTTCTGCAGGAGCCTCCGCGCTCTCCCTCCCGTTCTGGGAGCTTTGGTACATCCCCATGGTACTAATGTGGACCCCAGCATCCTCTAGGCAGTAGAGAAAATAGGATTTTGGTACCTACCGGTAAATCCTTTTCTCGTAGTCCGTAGAGGATGCTGGGCGCCCGCCCAGCGCTTCGTTTTCCTGCATATGTTATTTGGTTCAGTACCACTTCGTTTAGTTGCGTACTGCATAGTTACTGGGTAAGTAATGTTTCAGCCGTTTGCTGATTAGTTCAAGCTAGTTGACTTGACGTGCCTCGTATGTGTGAGCTGGTATGAATCTCACCACTATCTGTGTTAAGTCCTTCTCTCGAAATATGTCGTCTCCTCGGGCACAGTTACAAGACTGAGTCCGGTAGGAGGGTCATAGTGGGAGGAGCCAGCCCACACTCTTAAACTCCTAAAGTGCCAATGGCTCCTGGTGGACCCGGCTTTACCCCATGGTACTAATGTGGACCCCAGCATCCTCTACGGACTATGAGAAAAGGATTTACCAGTAGGTACCAAAATCCTATTTTTTCCCTTTTCACTTTGGCGTAATTAGGCACAGGTGTGTTATATAAAATGGGCTATGCAGGGCATACACCAATTTGCGGAGCATAGCTTGCATGAATTTGGACTGCAGGTGCTCCAGAACCAAGCGTATGCAAGTAGGGATAATGCAGAGTGGTACACATTTCAGTTGCATCTCTGCTTGCATCTGAAGGGGCATTACTTGGCTGTAAATGGGGTATTGTCATGCAGCAGTTCAGAGAGGACATGTCAATCAAATGGCGAGCTTAGCAGATGTAGAGCGGAAGCATAAGTAGAATGTCACAACGGGCTGAGGGTTGGGCTCCAAAGAGTGGCCATCCGCTGAAAGAGCGGATGTCCCTGCAGGAAGTAAACGAGGAGGCCGAATGTAGTTCTTTCTCATATACTTCAGAGTTAAAGGATGAGCCGCCTGAAGAATAGAACTTGAAGACTAAAGAATGAAAGCTTGTACAGCATGGACGGAGAATACTGAAGATTGAAGACTTAAAGAATGAAGAATTAATGTTTTATAAACGTAACTTAAAAACACTGAAGAATGAAAACTTGGATAATGGAGACTTGATTCACGAGGTTAGTGAACACTGGAAACTTGAAGACTTGAATAATGAATATTCAGTAAATGAGATTGAAGAACCCTTAAAAATGAAGACTGGAATGATAAATTCTTGTTAAACATGGCTGAAGAACACTGGAGACTTGAAGACTTGTATAATGAATGTTCAGTAAACAAGATTGAAGGACTCTCAAGAATGAAGACTGGAATGATGAATGTCTGCAAAACGTGGCTGAGTGGCACGATCAGAACCCGGGGTTCCCTCTACAGTTAAGGAGCTCCCGAGCAGGGCCGGTTCTACACCTTGTGGCGCCCAGTGCGAAAGTTTCCACTGGCGCGCTGCAAAAATAGGGGCGTGGCTTCATAGGGGAGGGGCGTGGCCAAAGTTATGCCCCCAGTAACTGTGCCCCCAGATTTGCCCCAAGTAGTTGTGCCCCAAGTTGATTTGCCCCAAGTAGTTGTGCCCCTCCCAGTAGATTTGCCCCTGTAGCTGTGCCCCCAGTAGATTTGCCCCAGTAGTTGTGCCCCTTGTAGCTATGCCACCAGTAGATTTGCCCCAGTAGTTGTGCCCCCTGTTGCTTTGCCCTCTGTTGCTGTGCCCCCAGTAGTTGTGTCCCCTGTCGCTGTGCTCCCAGTAGTTGTGCCCCCTGTAGTTATGCTCCCAGTAGATTTGCCCCAGTAGTTGTGCCCCGTTGCTTTGCCCCCAGTAGTTGTGCCCTCTGTTGCTGTGCCCCCAGCAGCTGTGCCCCCTGTTGCTGTGCCCCCTGTTGCTTTGCCCCCAGTAGTTGTGCCCTCTGTTGCTGTGCCCCCTGTTGCTTTGCCCCCAGTAGTTGTGCCCTCTGTTGCCGTGCCCCCTGTCGCTGTGCCCCTTAGTAGCAGCTTACAAACACACACAAAAAAAACAATACTTACCACTGCCCTGCTCCTGCTTCCCGACCGCTGCTGCTGCTCCATCTGACCTCCCGCGGCTCCTCTCTATGGGAGAGACGTCATGACGTCTCTCCCATAGCAGCGCCGCACAGATACTAGAGGTCAATAATGGCGTCTGCTGCAGCCGGGGAGTGGGGTGCGTGTAGGCGGCGGTGCCTGCGGGGTGACTGCGGCCGCGGCCTGGGGCGCAACACTGCTTGCCCGCACCAAGAACCACACCTGCTCCCGAGGACACCGCGGAGAGCGGGACTGGAGTGGCCACCGTAGGCTGTGCAGTGGGAGGCAACAAAGGTGACAGGTCTGTGGAGCAGAAGATCCCCTGGAGCGCTATAATAACCACAAGAGAATCCTGTGGGGAGCTCAGAGCTGGAGCAGCTGCACTTAGGCAGTAACATAAAGCACTGGCAAGGTTCAATGCTGAACTGACCCCTTTTAAAAGAGGAAACCGCCTGCGATTGGTTGAGAGTAACACACAGCAAGATGCATACATCTTTATACGCAGTACAGGAGCAATTGATGCCTGTTATATTCAGCTCTTCATCAGTCCCAATATATATATTTTTCCAATTGTAAAGCGCAACGAAATATGCTGCACTATATGAGAAACTGTTAATAAATAAATATACGTAAAAGTCTATGTTTTACTATTTAAAGTAACAGCCATACATTGTTAGGTGCAATGCAAGCTGAATAAGTGGTTGAGTGCAGATGTTATAATTACATGAATATGACAAGTGTGTACAGTATATCTAAGAAACTGACCACTAAATGTCTGTTTTTGTAATTATAGTAGTTATGAGAAAATATGCAAATAAAAGCAACAACAACAACAACAAAAAAAAACTAAAAAAGAATCTATTCTCTCATTATTTGCTACTTCTGCGAAATATTGTGTCACAGGTAATGCTGGAGCACCGTATGATTTAGGGTTTGGAAAAAGCACTTACACTATAAAGGCTCAATTATCATTTTATATGACTAGAACATTTGCAACAATTTAGTTGCTAAGGGACTAATAACCTATGTCTGCTATCAGCAGGACAGGTAGATGAAAGCACTTGTGAGGCAGAAGTTTAATATCGTGAAGTTGCTTTGCTTTTGCACTCAAAAAATATATGTTTTTATGCTTTTGTTCTGGGCTTTTCTGGCTTTCTAGTCCATGTCCTCATATTGGAGGTCATTTTGACCCGATCGCACGCTGCAGTTTATCACAGCAGTGCAATTGGGTCAGTCCGTCACTCATTTGTGGAGCTCACTGGTGAGCACTGTGGTTCCCATTACACTGTGGTGCCCCGGGTTTATCCAGCATGCATTGCTAGTGACATAGGGCCTGATTTGGATTTGTACACAAATCCAATGGGCAGAATGGGTCATGCTATATAACTTGTAGTCCCCCCCCCCCCCCCTCAAGCCACAGGATGATTGACATACTGCAACGTTTGGTGGTAGAGGAGGAGGCTGCAACCGGTTCCAGTCTTCTAAATGGGGGCAAATCACCCTTGTTTTATAGGCGTACCGGGCCCATGGTCTGCATCTCCTGAACCAAACTTCCTGGACCCAACTGTCTGGATCCTATGGCCAGCCTGAGTAAGCTTCAGTTTAGGCAGACTGACAGCGGTCTGTTACCATCACAAATCCCAAGGCGCAGTTGCATCCTCAGACACAGAATCGGTTCTTGCAGATGCATTGTGGAGGCAACTATGGGGGTCATTCCGAGTTGATCGTAGCAGCACAGCTACGATCATTCACACTGACATGCGGGGAGATGGCCAGCACAGGGCTAGTCCGTCCCGCATGTCAGTGCCGCCACCCCCCCTTCCGTAGAAGTGCAAAGGCATCACACAGCGGCGATGCCTTTGCACTTCAAGAGTAGCTCCCGACCAGCACAGCTCTAGCGTGCTGGCCGAGAGCTACCCGTCGCTCCTCGGCCCGCAGCGGCCCACCCCACCCCACCAATGGTCCAGCCACACCTGTGTTGCTCGGATCGCTCCCCCTAAACGGCGGCTTAACGCCGCCGTCCAGCCCCCTCCCGCCCAGCAACCGCCTCTGCCTCAGAGTCGATCACTAGGCAATGACAGAGTCGATCACTAGGCAATGCCATGCGCCGGCACATTGCGGCGTCGGCGCATGCGCAGTTCTGACCCGATCGCTGCGCTGCGACAAACTGCAGCGAGTGATTGGGTCGGAATGACCCCCTATAGCCTATAACTAGACACCTCTGCATTTTATTTGTATAGAATTGCAATTCCATACAACTTGGAATCTGGCCCATAGCAGATCCACATCTTGAAGATTTGTCTATTAATACCAGGGTGTGAAATGAAATGGAAGTGCTTCTAAACATGTGTTTATGCAAACATTAGTGGAAAGATAAGTTGCCATCTTTTCATTACCTATCATTTAAATTTGCATATCTTATCTCAAAGCAATAATGAAGTACCTAGCAATCTGCAAAAGAAAGAATGATTCTGTGCCAGCTGCACCCGAGGAACAAACAGATGGCAGTTTCTCAAGCAAAGGGCTGTCTCATGTGGTGTCCATCTCTTTAACAATATGTGAGTTCACACACAAGGAAATTGCATGAGGACTCCTGGGTTTTATCTGGATTCATAGCATAAAATCATAGTATCATAGTTTTGCAGCACTGTTTTGGAAAGTGCTGGGGCGCTTGCTGCCTTTGTAGCTCCCTACTGCAAGTCAACAACTCAGCATAGATCAAAGATCTAGCAGAATCTACTACTAAAAAGTCTGAAACTGTATGTCAAGCAGGAAATTGTTGATAACTACACAAGCAATAAATCCGAAAAAACAGACAAAGCAATATCAGACTGTGAACTATAATGAAGTCATTAGTGGCAGTGCTTGGCTCCCAGAGTGTGGTGAATTGTAGCCTTCAGCATTATATGAGATTATAGGACAGCAAGCAAAACTACAGGATATATATATATATATATATATATATATATATACACACACTATTGTAGTCAAAGTGTCGATACTTACAATGTCAACAAATCCGACAACTATCCCAGATGTTGGGAGGTACGCAACAATTATGATGTCAACATTAAACATCAGCATTTGTAGAATGCCGACATTCTCACAATTTTGACATGTGAAATGTCGACATTCTGCACAGACCTGCAGTTGAGGGTTAGGGTTAGGCTGTGGAAGGGGAAGTTAGGGTTAGGCCTGGGAAGTGATGACTTTCCCACTGGACCCGGAAGACATCGCTGGAGCCTCTGGACCAGGTAAATCTCCACTTGACCACCAAGGTCATTTTGTTGACATTCTAATCATGTCAACATTTTATCAGTTTTGACATGATGAATGTCGACCTTGTCAATGTCAACATTGCACGCATGTCAACACCATGACTAGGTCGACATTCTCATGTCGAGATTATGAATATGGCATGATGAATGTCGTCAAGGTCGCCATCAGGGGGGGACTGCAGGGTCTAGAGTCCCGGGCATGGACAAAGAGGGGGGCCTTCCCTGGTTCCTATTGCCAGTGGTGAAAGTAAAGTGGTACAGGCCGATAATGCACAACATTAAGAAATTAGGTATCGGTACGCCGTAATGCCCGACCACCTTTGCGCAACGGTGCTGTTATTTGCTACAAGCCTGTACCACTGAGCGAGTTACTCATATCGCTCAGCGGCGTCACAGCAGCAGCACCTCTTGTTTTTTCCTCATTGCAGCCAGGGCTGCCAAGAGTGCAACGCTGACCTTATGACGTCACGCTTCCTGGTCAGTTTGCGTTGCCAGTCTGAAAGGGGTCTCATGGCGGGTCACACCCAGGAAGGACCCGTGTACAATTCCCAGGTGCGACCTGTGATTGCAATGTGAAAGCGGTATTATGAATGTAGCACCTGCTTATAGTTATGTTTTAACCTAAAATAATTCTGATTTGTCTTTGCTGCATTGTTGTGGTTTTATTTTCCTCATTTGTACATGATATTTTGTTCGCCTGCCATACAGGAAGAATGTAGAATATAAAAATATAACCCAAGCTGATCGAGAGCAAGCTAAACGGGTAGTCTACTCGGTGATCTATGGAGTAGGTATGGAGTTATTTTACTTCATTGGGGTTCTTTGCATAACTGGAAAGAAAACCGCATCTAAAATTCTTTGGTGCTCTCCAGATAAACTCTGTACACCGGATCTAGAGTTTGGCGTAATAACCTGCTTTGATGTACTGTGCAAATGTAGAGTTTCAAGCAGCTTGCAGTTGCAGCCCCTGGAAAGTCAGATCGTTGGTGGGCAATTGAAAACGGAGTACAGATAATAAGATTTTACTCACCGGTAAATCTATTTCTCGTAGTCCGTAGTGGATGCTGGGAACTCCGTAAGGACCATGGGGAATAGCGGCTCCGCAGGAGACTGGGCACAACTAAAAGAAAGCTTTTAGACTACCTGGTGTGCACTGGCTCCTCCCACTATGACCCTCCTCCAAGCCTCAGTTAGGATACTGTGCCCGGAAGAGCTGACACAATAAGGAAGGATTTTTAATCCCGGGTAAGACTCATACCAGCCACACCAATCACACCGTATAACTTGTGATACTATACCCAGTTAACAGTATGAAATATAACTGAGCCTCTCAACAGATGGCTCAACAATAACCCTTAGTTAGGCAATAACTACATACAAGTATTGCAGAAAATCCACACTTGGGATGGGCGCCCAGCATCCACTACGGACTACGAGAAATAGATTTACCGGTGAGTAAAATCTTATTTTCTCTGACGTCCTAGTGGATGCTGGGAACTCCGTAAGGACCATGGGGATTATACCAAAGCTCCCAAACGGGCAGGAGAGTGCGGATGACTCTGCAGCACCGAATGAGAGAACTCAAGGTCCTCCTCAGCCAGGGTATCAAATTTGTAGAATTTTGCAAACGTGTTTGCCCCGACCAAGTTGCAGCTCGGCAAAGTTATAAAGCCGAGACCCCTCGGGCAGCCGCCCAAGATGAGCCCACTTTCCTCGTGGAATGGGCTTTTACTGATTTAGGATGCGGCAATCCAGCCGCAGAATGCTCCAGCTGAATTGTGCTACAAATTCAGCGAGCAATAGTCTGCTTAGAAGCAGGAGCACCTATTTTGTTGGGTGCCTACAGGATAAAAAGCGAGTCAGTTTTCCTGACTCCAGCCGTCCTGGAAATATAAATTTTTAAGGCCCTGACTACGTCCAGTAACGTGGAATCTTCCAAGTCCCTAGTAGCCGCAGGCACTACAATAGGTTGGTTTAAGTGAAAAGCTGATACCACCTTAGGGAGAAACTGGGGACGAGTCCTCAATTCTGCACTATCCATATGGAAAATCAGATATGGGCTTTTACATGACAAAGCCGCCAATTCTGACACACGCCTGGCCGAAGCCAAGGCCAATAACATGACCACTTTCCACGTGAGATATTTCAAATCCACAGTTTTAAGTGGCTCAAACCAATGTGATTTTAGGAAACTCAACACCACGTTTGAGATCCCAAGGTGCCACAGGAGGCACAAAAGGGGGCTGAATATGTAGCACTCCCTTTACAAATGTCTGAACTCCAGGCAGTGAAGCCAGTTCTTTCTGGAAGAAAATCGACAGAGCCGAAATCTGGACCTTAATGGAACCCAAGTTTAGGCCCATAGTCACTCCTGACTGTAGGAAGTGCAGAAAACGACCCAGCTGAAATTCCTCTGTTGGGGCCTTCCTGGCCTCACACCACGCAACATATTTTCGCCAAATACGGTGATAATGGTTTGCGGTTACTTCTTTCCTGGCTTTTATCAGCGTAGGAATGACTTCCTCCGGAATGCCTTTTTCCTTTAGGATCCGGAATTCAACCGCCATGCCGTCAAACGCAGCCGCGGTAAGTCTTGGAACAGACAGGACCCCTGCTGTAGCAGATCCTGTCTGAGCGGTAGAGGCCATGGGTCCTCTGATATCATTTCTTGAAGTTCTGGGTACCAAGCCCTTCTTGGCCCATCCGGAACCACGAGTATCGTTCTTACTCCTCGTTTTCTTATTATTCTCAGTACCTTTGGTATGAGAGGCAGAGGAGGGAATACATAAACCGACTGGTACACCCACGGTGTCACTAGAGCGTCCACAGCTATTGCCTGAGGGTCCCTTGACCTGGCGCAATATCTAGTTTTTTGTTTAGGCGGGACGCCATCATGTCCACCTGTGGCCTTTCCCAACGGTTTACCAACAGTTGGAAGACTTCTGGATGAAGTCCCCACTCTCCCGGGTGTAGGTCGTGTCTGCTGAGGAAGTCTGCTTCCCAGTTGTCCACTCCCGGAATGAACACTGCTGACAGTGCTAAGACGTGATTCTCCGCCCATCGGAGAATCCTTGTGGCTTCTGCCATCGCCATCCTGCTTCTTGTGCCGCCCTGTCGGTTTTGAAGATGAGCACTCTGCAGCCACCACAGTAGAGATACCCTGGTCCTTGGAGACAGGGTTATCAGCCGATGCATCTGAAGATGCGATCCCGTCCAAGAGGTCCCACTGAAAGGTGCTTGCATGGAACCTGCCGAATGGAATTTTGCTTCGTAAGAAGCTACCATTTTTCCCAGGACTCGTGTGCAGTGATGCACCGATACCTGTTTTGGTTTCAGGAGGTCTCTGACTAGAGATGACAGCTCCTTGGCTTTCTCCTGCGGGAGAAACACTTTTTTCTGTTCTGTGTCCAGAACCATTCCCAGGAACAGTAGGCGTGTGGTAGGAACCAGCTGTGACTTTGGAATGTATAGAATCCATCCGTGCTGTTGTAGCACTTCCCGAGATAGTGCTACTCCGACCAACAACTGCTCCTTGGACCTTGCCTTTATAAGGAGATCGTCCAAGTACGGGATAATTAAAACTCCCTTTTTTCGAAGGAGTATCATCATTTCTGCCATTACCTTGGTAAAGACCCTCGGTGCCGTGGACAGTCCAAACGGCAGTGTTTGGAATTGGTAATGGCAATCCTGTACCCCAAATCTGAGGTACTCCTGGTGAGGATGGTAAATGGGGACATGTAGGTAAGCATCCTTGATGTCCAGGGATACCATGTAATCCCCCTCCTCCAGGCTTGCAATAATCGCCCTGAGCGATTCCATCTTGAACTTGAATTTTTTTATGTATGTGTTCAAGGATTTCAAATTTAAAATGGGTCTCACCGAACCGTCCGGTTTCGGTACCACAAACAGTGTGGAATAGTAACCCCGTCCTTGTTGAAGTAGGGGCACCTTGACTATCACCTGCTGGGAATACAGCTTGTGAATTGCTTCTAGCACAGCCTCCCTGCCTGAGGGAGTTGTCGGCAAGGCAGATTTGAGGAAACGGCGGGGGGGAGACACCTCGAATTCCAGCTTGTACCCCTGAGATACTACTTGAAGGATCCAGGGATCCACCTGTGAGCGATCCCACTGATCGCTGAAATTTTTGAGGCGGCCCCCCACCGTACCTGGCTACGCCTGTGGAGCCCCCGCGTCATGCGGTGGACTCAGAGGAAGCGGGGGAAGAATTTTGATTCTGGGAACTGGCTGACTGGTGCAGCTTTTTCCCTCTTCCCTCGTCTCTGTGCAGAAAGGAAGCGCCTTTGATAATACAGTGCTTTCTTAGGCTGTGAGGAAACCTGAGGTAAAAATTTTTCTTCCCAGCTGTTGCTGTGGATACGAGGTCCCAGAGACCATCCCCAAACAATTCCTCACCCTTATAAGGCTCTATGGGGTATATTTACTAAGATTCGTATTTTCCCGTTTGAGGTCAAAGTTCAATCACGAATGACATCGAAAGTGTAAAACTGCAACTTTTTGAATTTGTTACGACTAATTTACTAAGCTGCCGTATTCTGCATTTTCGGGTTTTCCGATGTCGATGTCATTCGTTTTTTTAGGCAGTGTTTTACGTGAGTGACTTGTAAAACACTGCCGACTTTAATACAATGAATCTCGGCCGGATCTGAGAGATCCGTGCTGGGCTTCATTGTGCACTTTGTTTAAAAAAAAAAAAAAGTTTAAATTGTAAAAAAAAATTGCGTGGGGTCCCCCCTCCTAAGGCAAACCAGCCTCGGGCTCTTTGAGCCGATCCTGGTTGCAGAAATATGGGAAAAAAATGGACAGGGGTTCCCCCATATTTAAGCAACCAGCATCGGGCTCTGCGCCTGGTCCTGGTTCCAAAAATACGGGGGACAAAAAGCGTAGGGGTCCCCCGTATTTTTAAAACCAGCACCGGGCTCCACTAGCTGGACAGATAATGCCACAGCCGGGGGTCACTTTTATACAGTGCCCTGCGGCCGTGGCATCAAATATCCAACTAGTCACCCCTGGCCGGGGTATCCTGGGGGAGTGGGGACCCCTTCAATCAAGGGGTCCCCCCCCAGCCACCCAAGGGCCAGGGGTGAAGCCAGAGGCTGTCCCCCCCATCCAATGGGCTGCGGATGGGGGGCTGATAGCCTTTTTGTAAAAGTGATTGATATTGTTTTTAGTAGCAGTAATACAAGGCCAAGCAAGCCTCCCCCGCATGCTGGTACTTGGAGAACCACAAGTAACAGCATGCGGCGGAAAAACGGGCCCGCTGGTACCTGTAGTACTACTACTAAAAAAATACCCAAAAAAAGACAATACACACACACCTTGAAAGTAAAGTTTTATTACATGCATCCACACAAACATACATACATACTTACCTTATGTTCACACGAGGGTCGGTCCTCTTCTCCAGTAGAATCCATGGGGTACCTGTTGAATAAATTATACTCACCAGATCCAGGGTACCAGGCTCCTCGGATAATCCTTTTGTAATCCACGTACTTGATTTAAAAAAAAAAACGGAGAGCCGAGCCACGCACTGAAAGGGGACCCATGTTTTCACATGGGTCCCCTTTCCCCGAATGCCAGAAACCCACTCTGACTTCTGTCTAAGTGGGTTTCTTCAGCCAATCAGGGAGCGCTACGTTGTAGCACCCTCCTGATCGGCTGTGTGCTCCTGTACTGTCTGACAGGCGGCACACGGCAGTGTTACAATGTAGCGCCTATGCGCTCCATTGTAACCAATGGTGGGAACTTTCTGCTCAGCGGTTGACCGAAAGTGACCTCACCGCTGACCTGAAAGTTCCCCCAGGGTACCCCGGCCAGGGGTGACTAGTTGGATATTTGATGCCACGGCCGCAGGGCACTGTATAAAAGTGACCCCCGGCTGTGGCATTATCTGTCCAGCTAGTGGAGCCCGGTGCTGGTTTTAAAAATACGGGGGACCCCTACGCTTTTTGTCCCCCGTATTTTTGGAACCAGGACCAGGCGCAGAGCCCGATGCTGGTTGCTTAAATATGGGGGAACCCCTGTCATTTTTCCCCCCATATTTCTGCAACCAGGATCGGCTCAAAGAGCCCGAGGCTGGTTATGCTTAGGAGGGGGGACCCCACGCAATTTTTTTTCTATAAATTAACACTTTCCCACCCCTTCCCACTGATATACATGCACGGATCTCATGGATCCGTGCATGCCTATCCAAACACGGATCAAAAAAGCTGGTCTGTTTTTTTTTTTTAGCACTTTTTAACGATTTGTATTTTTTCACGGCAGTGTTTGTTTTTTTTTTTTGCTTTGCACTTCTTAGTAAATTACCGAGATTCATACTTAAACAGCCGCGTTTTGACCGATGGTGTATTCATTCGTATTTTTTTGTTGGACTTCAAAAAAAATACGAATGCCCTCATCACTGCCGAGATTTGAGTTTAGTAAATTCCCGAGATGACACTTTGATGAAAAAACGGCATCTCGGTCAAAATCGGGACCTTAGTAAATATACCCCTATGTGCCTTTTAAAGTCAGCATCACCTGTCCAGTGTCGGGTCTTTAATACCCTCCTGACAGAATGGACATTGCATTAATTCTGGATGCCAGCCGGCAAAATATCCCTCTGTGCATCCCTTATATATAAGACGACGTCTTATGTTCGCAAAATAGTATCCCTGTTTGACAGGGTTACAGACCACGCTGCAGCAGCACTATCTGCAGGTCTCAGTCTAGTACCTGAGTGTGTAAATACAGACTTCAGGATAGCCTCCTGCTTTTTATCAGCAGGTACCTTCAAAGTGGCCGTATCCTAAGACGGCAGTGCCACCTTTTTTGACAAACGTGTGAGCGCCTTATCCACCCTAGGGGATATCTCCCAGCGTAACTTATCCTCTGGCGGGAAAGGGTACGCCATCAGTAACTTTTTAGAAATTACCAGTTTCTTATTGGGGGAACCCACGCTTTTTCACACTTCATTCACTCATTTGATGGGGGAACAAAACACTGCCTGCTTTTTCTCCCCAAACATAAAACCCTTTTTTAGTGGTACTTGGGTTAATGTCAGAAATGTGTAACACATTTTTTATTGCCGGGATCATGTAACGGATGTTCCTAGTGGATTGTGTATATGTCTCAACCTCGTCGACACTGGAGTCAGACTCCGTGTCGACATCTGTGTCTGCCATCTGAGGGAGCGGGCGTTTTTGAGCCCCTGATGGCCTTTGAGACGCCTGGGCAGGCGCGGGCTGAGAAGCCGGCTGTCCCATAGCTGTTACGTCATCCAGCCTTTTATGTAAGGAGTTGACACTGTCGGTTTATACCTTCCACCTATCCATCCACTCTGGTGTCGGCCCCACAGGGGGCGACATCACATTTATCGGCATCTGCTCTGCCATCACATAAGCCTCCTCATCAAACGTGTCGACACAGCCGTACTGACACACCGCACACACACAGGGAATGCTCTGACTGAGGACAGGACCCCACACAGCCCTTTAGGGAGACAGAGAGAGAGTATGCCAGCACACACCAGAGCGCTATATAATTTAGGGATTAACACTATATTGAGTGAATTTTTCCCAATAGCTGCTTGTATATACAATATTGCGCCTAAATTTAGTGCCCTTCCTCTCTTTTTAACCCTTTGAGCCTGCAAACTACAGGGGAGAGCCTGGGGAGCAGTCTTCCAGCTGTACTGTGAAGAGAAAATGGCGCCAGTGTGCTGAGAGAGATAGCTCCGCCCCTTTTTCGCGGACTTTTCTCCCGCTTTTTTATGGATTCTGGCAGGGGTATTTATCACATATATAGCCTCTGGGGCTATATATTGTGATATATTTGCCAGCCAAGGTGTTTTTATTGCTGCTCAGGGCGCCCCCCCCCCAGCGCCCTGCACCCTCAGTGACCGGAGTGTGAAGTGTGCATGAGGAGCAATGGCGCACAGCTGCAGTGCTGTGCGCTACCTTGGTGAAGACTGATGTCTTCTGCCGCCGATTTTCCGGACCTTTTCTTGCTTCTGGATCTGTAAGGGGGACGGCGGCGCGGCTCCGGGAACGAACACCAAGGCCAGTTCCATGCGGTCGATCCCTCTGGAGCTAATGGTGTCCAGTAGCCTAAGAAGCCCAAGCTAGCTGCAAGCAGGTAGGTTCGCTTCTTCTCCCCTTAGTCCCTCGATGCAGTGAGCCTGTTGCCAGCAGGTCTCACTGTAAAATAAAAAACCTAAAATAAACTTTCTTTCTAGGAGCTCAGGAGAGCCCCTAGTGTGCATCCAGCTCGGCCGGGCACAGAAATCCAACTGAGGCTTGGAGAAGGGTCATAGTGGGAGGAGCCAGTGCACACCAGGTAGTCTAAAAGCTTTCTTTTAGTTGTGCCCAGTCTCCTGCGGAGCCGCTATTCCCCATGGTCCTTACGGAGTTCCCAGCATCCACTAGGACGTCAGAGAAATGTAACCTAGCTAGGCTTCCCCATGACAACATCAGAACATATACAGTATGTGCAATGTAAAATAAGAATAAATAGATATTTAAAAAAAATAATAATAACATTCCACTCAAAATAAGTAACCAGCCTGAGTTTGTAATCTCTATCAGGTCATAGCCTGGTTACATCAAAATCAGGGAGGGTGACAATTTCATCTAAATTCATCTAAATTAGGGAGGGCGTAATTTCATCCTGCAGAAGCAGTCAATAGCACCTGGCCGATTTGCTCACATGGGAAACAGGGAAACCCACTGTTTGCAGTGTCCCTGTAAAAATGTGAAACCAGTCCCGGCATAGGCAGTATGAGGCTGAAATCCGTAGAGAAGTCAGGCCTACAGAAATGTGCACCTCCACCCAGAGACAGCCAGCATTCTTCAGAATAGCTCTGGGGCTCATCCTGCCTTTCCTAGTTGTAAGTAAGAAATAAATAAATGGATTAAGTGCTGTTGTGAAATGGTCATACAGGCAAGCACTGGCAGTTACTCCTTTCCCTACGGATTCCAGTTTCATGCTGACTGTGCTGGGTCTGAATTCATGAGATAACAGAGGGACCCCATGCCAGGGTTCCTTGTTGTAGACGAAGCCAACCTGGCATAGCAAGGGACCCACATGCTGCTCCCCCTCTTTTACCAGTCACTAGCACAGGCTGCAGCAGTTATGGGGGGAGGAGCGGTTATATTAATATGTAAACATTTCCTAAACTGTATACAGTAGACTGGCAGTCAACAGAAAATGTTGTCATCGAGTCTATGATAAAGATTCCAGTATCTTTACTCCAGCCATATCTATTCCGTATGAGTTCACATTATTCTTTACAGTCTATTCTTTCAATCTAGATACAGGTAACTGAAAATAAACACGTAAGGAGGAAATGTGCTAGTTTTACACTTAGGCCCCATACACACGGGGAAGATGTGTGCTGAGTGATCTAGCACAGAACGCTCAGCACACATCTCTCCCCCTGCTCAGCACTCAGCGTGATGTGTGCTGAGCGAGGTGGGTGAGGGGGCGCTCATTTCACCCAGCGGTGAAATGAGTGATCTCACTAGATCATGCCAAATCTAGAGCCAGCGTCGCCGGCACCCTACACACGGAGAGATCTGTGCTCAGTTTCTAAGCAATCTGGTCAGATTGCTTGGAAATTAGAATTTAAGCACTTATCTCTCCGTGTGTGCCCCCCTTTACTGTATCTTCGGGCTGAAAAAAAGGCGTGGCGGATGATATATCAACAGGCAATACGTTGACACTATATGGTCGACATGCATAGGTACAAAAAGTCGACAGGTACAAAAGGTAGGCAGTACTAAAGGTCTACAGGTACAAAAGGTAGGCAGGTTCAGAAAGTCGACATGACAGTGATCAACACAAGTGTTTTTAATTTTTTTTCAACTTTTTCATCATTATCCACGTGGACTACGACTGGGAATAGTATCCTTGCCCGAAGCATGGCGAACTAAGTTAGCCCACAAGGGTATACGTTTCCACTAATTTGGCTTAGATATGGTTAAACATAAAAAAAAAGTGTGTTGACCATTATTGTGTCGACTATTCCCATGTCGACATTTTGTAATGTCTACCTTTTACATGTCGACCTTTTGACCTTGTTGCCCTTTTAACCCTGTCGACCTAATGCATGTCAACCATATGGTGACGACTTATTCACTATCGACCTATTCATTGTCGATCTTTTAATCCACACCCGCAAAATCGTATTCTACTCTAATTCAGTCTATGGCTATTAAAATGCATTTGTATCTTTTCCTCCATATTTCTTATTAATAAATATATTGCACATATACAGTATGCAATATACGCGCAGTTATAGAAACATTCCTAGTTCCAGAACAACTTTTTGTTGTGACTAGTAGGGAGATGTATCAAACCTTATACAGAGATAAGTTACCAGACAGTCAGCTTCTAACTGCCATGTTACAGGCTAGAAGCTGATTGGTTGGTAATTTCTCTCTCCACCTTGGCGGTAAAATTGTACTGCATACTCACAATATGACATCACCAGTGCTTTATAAAGAGGAAACATAATGTCCCTTTCAGACCGCCTGAGATGGGTCGCACCCGGAAGCCGTACATGGGTGCTTCCCGGGTGTGACCCACCTCAGGCCCCTCGCCGCCGCTGTCTCCAACCCGGCACATTGCTGGGTTGGTGACATCAGCGGTGACGCGGGCTATGGTGACGCTTGGAGATCAGATGATCTCTAAGCGCTGTCCGTCCACATAGAGTGAACGGGAAACAGGTCGCATCGTCCCGACTTCCCGTTCACACAGCACAGCGTTCACACAGCACATGTGTTCAACCCTGCTCGCTACCCGAGTTGGAATACCGGATTATTCCAAATGGGCCCTTTCAGACCACACAGCAACACAGGTTATGCGCGCTCATGTGCAATTACTCGTGTTCAAAGCTGGCGGTCTGAAAGGGGTAATAATGTCCCTTTTAATTATAATCCAAGATACCACTTTCATGTGTCTAGATACCATAGATTGGTAGAGATTTGCAATTAAACAATTATCATTCACTCACTATTGTCTGATGTTTCTGCTAATAATAGTAATGAAATGTGAGCATCCGGTGCGCACCACTGATCTCCTGCCGCGCTCGCGCAAAAAAAGGGGCGTGATCTTACACATAGGGGGCGTGGCTTTGCAGGGATCCCGGAATCGTCACTATGACAGGAGCCGGGTACTATAGTAGACTTTCTCACTGCAGCACCTGGCTCCTGTCACTGTGGAGGAGCTGACATTTGCTGTCACCATCCTCCAGGTGTCACACTCAGGTGCGGTCCGCACCCCCCGCACCCGCCTTGTGACGCCACTGAGCATGGGTGCAGCTTGTGCCTATTGTCAGTGCCCAGTGCTGTCACCACTTCTCTGCTGGTGGCTTTATTTGCTTCTCTAACAGTTTAGTCCCCTAAAACAACTAAAGCTGCTGTTTTATTGATACACATACGACTGTATATACATTTTTTTTATTTTTTTATTTTTACCTATGCTAAAGGAAAAGAACGTCTTTCACAGTGTCTGGGTACAACACGAGCTGAAGCTAATGCATTTATGGAACATTTTCTGCAAAAATACAGTGTGTCAGATTTTACACAGAAAGTTATAGACCAGTGCCACCGGAAAGGTAAACTTGTCATAGTAACAATTGCCAATATTGATCATTCATACTATAAAGAGAAAAACAAAGAGGGTAATTTAGACCTGATCGCTGCTGTGCGTTTTCGCACAGCAGGCGATCAGATCCGAACTGTGCATGCGTATGCACCACAATGTGCAAATGCGACGGACGGCTGCACAGGGGATCGCTGGTCAGCGATGGGTTTGTGCAAAGGATCCATTATCACGGGCGTTTGCAAGGAGATTGACAGGAAGAGGGCGTTTGTGGGTGACAACTGACCATTTTCAGGGAGTGTCTGGAAAAACGCAGGCGTGTCCATGCGTTTCAAGGGAGTGTGTCTGATGTCAAATCCGGTCCGGAACAGGCTGATGTGATTGCAGCGGCTGAGTAAGTCCTGGGCTACTCAGAGACTGCACAAAAGCAGTTTGTGCAGCTCTGCTACACATGCGATCGCACACTTGCACAGCTAAAATACACTCCCCCTGTAGGCGGCGACTATCTGATCGCAGGGCAGCAAATATCATTGCCTAGCGATAAGATCTGAATGACCCCATGAGTTTGAGCCCAGGACTTACTCTTCCACTGCGATCACATCAGGCTGATCGACACCAGATTTGACGTCAGACACGCTCCCTAAAAACGCTTGATCCTGCCTCCATTTTTCTGGACACTCCCTGAAAACGGTCAGTTGCCACCCACAAACGTCCTCTTCAGGGCCGAAACTGGGGGGGGGCTAGGGGGGCAGGCGACCTGGGCGCCGGATTGGAGGGGGCGCCGAGACCCCCTAACACCCGCCGCGGCACTTTTAGACTTTGAAACCCCCTTCTCCCGAGTGCCCAGTGGGGACACGTGCCTGCCGCAATGTGTAAAATGGGGACACTTTTTCCTGCCGCAATGTGTAAAATGGGGACACTTTTTCCTGCCGCAATGTGTAAAATGGGGACACCTGTCTGCCGCAATGTGTAAAATGGGGTCACCTGTCTGCCGCAATGTGTAAAATGGGGAATGGGGACACTTGCCTGTCGTACTGTGTAAAATGGGGACACTTTTTCCTGGATATGAAATTTATGTTAGAAAAGGCAATTTTTCAGGTAAAAAAGTTCTGAAAGATATATATATATATATATATATATATATATATAAATAATATTTTTATTAATTAATTTATTTATTTTAAATTGTTTTTTTTTTATTATATTTATTTATTTATTGTAAAATAATTTTTTTTTATTTTTTTTTTGGGGGGGGGGGGGGGGGGGGTGTGTCAAATGACTACCTTGCCCCGGGTGACAAAAATCCTAGTTTCGGCCCTGTCCTCTTCCTGTCAATCTGCTTGCGAACGCCCATCCGAATGGATTCTTTGCACCATCCTGTGGCAGATCGCCAATGCCCGTTGCAGCCGTGCGACGTGCCGGTGAAGTGCATGCGTCATTCGGGTCTGATCAGCCGCTGTGTTAAAACGCACAGCAACGATTAGATCTGAATGACCCCCTCAGTCCTCAGGGACACCTAAAAGTGCCTGTATTCCAAATCTCCTGTTTGGTCCACAGGTATATACAGTTCATTACTCAAATGTGATACTAAGGAGATCTTTAAATCATGCAATGTTAGGGTTAGGGTTTGGGAAACTTTGCTCACATAAATAGCATAAGTGGTCAGGAAAAAGTTAAACATCCCATAATAAATATCTATATATAAAAAAGGCAAAAAAGGAGATTGACTCACTGATTGGCTCATCTCAAAATCTCTTCTCTTAAACCACAAGGCCTACAATCTTGAAACTTGGCAGGTAGCTTCTCCTTAGGACCCAGGTGCTTTCTAAGAACCGGTTTTACAAATGTCATTGTCTATCCATGGAAATCGTCAAAAATGTATGTATGTATGTATGTATGTATGTATGTATACAGTATATGTATGTATGTTCCAGCATAACTCCGGAATGCCTGCAGCAATTTACACCAAACTTGGTACACATATGACTTACAATCTGGGAACAAACACTGTGGGGGCAAGACACCCCTAGCACCCCTAGGTGTGGGCCAGCAGCACAGACTATATCAGGACATGCATGATATGTTAGTGACGACAGGGCTGCATGTGACAGTGGTAGTGACATGATGTGAGGAGGGGAATGAATGTAGCAGGAAGCCACACACTGAGAGTCATATAGTGGGAGGAGCAGGGTCCCCAGCAGCACACAGTATATTAGGAGATGCATAATATGTCAGGCAGGACAGGGCTGCATGTGACAGTGGCAGTGACGTGATGTGAGTAGGAGAATGGAGGTAGCACGAACCCACACACTGAGAGTTATATAGTGGAAATAGCAGGGTCCCCCAGCAGTACAGAGTATATCAGGAGATACATAATGTGCTGCGCTATATAAGAATCAATAATGTCACAGGGGCACTGACATGTTGTGAGGAGGGGAATGGAGGCAGCAGGAAGCCACAGACTGAGAGTTGTATAGTGGGAAGAGCAGGGCCCCGTGGGGGACCAAAAAGGGGTCCGGTCACTACACAAAGTGGGTCAGGGAAGCAAGATATGCCTATATGCTAGATCTCAAACCAACGTAAATTAACAAACAACTATAATTCTAATTTACCATCTTGATAAGACTGGTCCAGTGCACTTATTGGGGTGTGGTACAAAATATCGAAATTGAGAATCTCAATATCAGAAAGGTGACATTCATAATATTGACATGGGTGGAATGTTGAAATATGATAATCAGCATTCATCATGTCAACATGTTTTTTGTGCATTTAAACCCTAACCATAGCCTAACACTAACACAAGCTATTGACATTGGGGGTCATTCCGAGTTGTTCGCTCGCAAGCTGCTTTTAGCAGCTTTGCACACGCTAAGCCGCCGCCTACTGGGAGTGAATCTTAGCTTATCAAAATTGCGAACGAAAGATTCGCAATATTGCGAAAAGACTTCTCTGTGCAGTTTCTGAGTAGCTCGAGACTTACTCTGCCAGTGCGATCAGTTCAGTGCTTGTCGTTCCTGGTTTGACGTCACAAACACACCCATCGTTCGCCCAGACACTCCTCCGTTTCTCCAGCCACTCCCGCGTTTTTCCCAGAAACGGTAGCGTTTTTTCACACACTCCCATAAAACGGCCAGTTTCCGCCCAGAAACACCCACTTCCTGTCAATCACATTACGATCACCAGAACGAAGAAAAAACCTCGTAATGCCGTGAGTAAAATACCTACCTGCATAGCAAATTTACTTGGCGCAGTCGCACTGCGGACATTGCGCATGCGCATTAGCGACTAATCGCTCCGTTGCGAGAAAAAAATAACGAGCGAACAACTCGGAATGACCCCCCATTTTGTCTGTCGAGATTCACAATGTCAACATTACGTTAATTCACATGATATTGTGAAGGTCAACATTCAGACCATGTTGACATTCTGGTGTCAACATTCTAAATGTTGAAATTTTGACTACATACCACTGATTGAGCGCTCAGATCCACATACCCAGCAGTATTGGAGAGGCAGCAGTGGGCATGCTCAGTGGCTCCATCCTGTCCCTTATACTGAACAACTTATTCTACATGGTATGGCCACATATCTAATAAAATTGTGTTCTGCTGTTGTAGTTATGATTTGTGCCACTGGCTGGGTCATGGTGAGGGGGCCAGTCCAAACAGTTGGAAAGTCCTTGCATTTGCCTACAGGTGGGCATGTGTAAACATTGAGTTTTCTAAATGAGAAATAGGGGATGTAATATTTTCTGTTTTTATGAAACAGGCGGGATATCTACAAGATTGTCACTAAATTTATAGCTGGTTCAACCTTTTAACTGATTGTCGCTATAAATTTAGTGTCAGTCTTGCAGGTATCCAGCCAGTCCTGTAAAAATTGAAGCGATTACATAACTTCCATGAACTTAAAAAGGAACTTAAACTTATATAAACTGTTAATATTGTTATTACTGTCATTCATAAATGGTTGGGCCATAAAAGGCAGTCATCTTTAGTAAATAATATAAATATAACAAACATTAAATACATGTCAAAGTAGTATTCCAATATTTTTCAAGCTTTTCCAAAAAATACATTGTGAATTGCATGTGTTTTTTATGGAAATAACGTTCCCTTACGTACAGTATCACCTCTTGCCTATGATACAGGTTCTGTTGCTGTTGCAATCTATTAGGAGTATTTTTAGCAATTTCCAAACCTATTTTTTCAGGGTTTAAAGTACATTTTTTTCTTTCCCCCTGCATGCAGGACTTGTGGTTTCACTCATGGGACGCAAAAGACCTCTTCCACATATTAATTCAAAAAACTACAGCTTAAGAGCCCAGGCAGAAAGACAGGCTGTCAATTTTGTCATCCAAGGTAAATAAATGTATTTAAAAAGTTTAAGCAAATATGGTTGTGGCAGAGAAGGATTGCATATGCTCTGGGCTGGCTTCCTCCATACACCTCCTTGGCCAGCTTCCGCCATACAGCTCTTGGGCTGGCTTCCTCCATACAGCTCCTGGGCCAGCTTCCTCTATACAGCTCCTGGGCCAGCTTCCTCTATACAGCTCCTGGGCCAGCTTCCTCCATACACCTCCTGGTCCAGCTTCCTCCATACACCTCCTGGGCCAGCTTCCTCCATACAGCTCCTGGGCCAGCTTCCTCTAAACAGCTCCTGGGCCAGCTTTCTCTATACAGTTCCTGGGCCAGCTTCCTCCATACAGCTCCTGGGCCAGCTTCCTCTATACAGCTCCTGGGCCAGCTTCCTCTATACAGCTCCTGGGCCACCTTCCTCTATACAGCTCTTGGGCCAGCTTTATTTACACAGTTCCTGGGCCAGCTTCCTCCATACAGCTCCTGGGCCAGCTTCATCCATACAGCTCCTGGGCCAGCTTCCTCTATACAGCTCCTGGGCCAGCTTCCTCTATACAGCTCCTGGGCCAGCTTCCTCCATACAGCTCCTGGGCCAGCTTCCTCCATACAGCTCCTGGGCCAGCTTCCTCCATACAGCTCCTGGGCCATCTTCCTTCATACAGCTCCTGTGCCAGCTACCTCCATACAGCTCCTGGGCCAGCTTCCTCCATACAGCTCCTGGACCAGCTTCCTCCATACAGTGCCTGGGAAGGCTTCCTCCATACAGCTCCTGGGATGGCTTCCTCTGTGCAGGCCCTGGGCCAGCATCCCCTATATACCTCCTGGGCTGGCTCCCTTTATGTACCTCCTGGGCTAGCATCCTCTGCGCAGCTCCTGAGTCAGCTTCCTCCATGCAGCTCCTGGGAGGGCTTCCTCCATGCAGCTCCTGGGCGGGCTTCCTCCATACAGTTACTTACTTACTGCCCTTACTGCCCCGTATTACGGTTGCTGGTGGAGCAGGGGCCATTTGAAGTAGAGATGAACCCACCCAAGAGTAAGCATCTCACATATGAACTGAGGGTGGTGTTTTTCTAACTAATGCATAGGGCAGGACAGTGATTCATTGCTGCCTCAAGGTCATGGGTTAAATTCCAATAATCTGTGCGGGGTCTGTATGGTTTTCTTCTGGGTGCTACAGTTTTCTCCCACTAGGCAAAAACTCGCTGGTAGTTTAATTATCTTCTAACAAAAAGCAAACCCTAGAATATGAAAGTGTTCATATAGTAGGGAATACGGAATAGGGATTTATTAAAGCTTGGAGAGCGATAAAGTGAAGAGAGATAAAATACCAACCAATCAGCTCCTGTCATTTTTTAGGGTGTGGTATGTTAGATAGAACCGACTTGGTCGACAGTTAGTAGGTTGACATGGTTTCTAGGTCAGCAGGGACTTTAGGTCGACATGAAAAAAGGCCGACATGAGTTTTAAAGAAAATGTTGGTGTCGTTTTCTTCGTAGAGTGAACGGGAACCCCAATTAGTGCATCGTGGTCCCTCGCATGGATCGCTTCGCTCGCCATGCTTCGGCCAAGGTGCCTCGCTCCGCTGTGCTCGGCACAGGTTACCGTTCCCAATTGTAATCCACGTGGATCGTATGGTATGAAAAAGTAAAAAAAATGAAGAAGAAAAAAATGTGAAAACTCATGTCGACCTTTTGTCATGTCGACCTAGAGTCCCTGTCGGCCTAGAAACCATGTCGACCTACTTACTTTCGAACAATAGTGGTCGTCCTAGACACTGTCGCCCTAAGTCTTGTCGACCTAAAGATCGGATCCCCATTTTTCAAACAGAGTCTGCAGCATATCATTAAGAGCTGATTGGTTGATGCTTTATCTCTCTCCACTGGTTGATGCTTTATCTCACTCCACTTAATCTCTCACCAAGCTTTGATAAATCTTCCCTATAGATTGTAAACTCCACTGGGGCAGGGACTGATGATGAGTAAATATCCTCTATGAAGTGCTGCATGATATGTATGGACTATACAAAATAACTGTTGTTAATAATAATAACAATAATAATAATAATAATAATAATAATAATACAAATAATAATAATAATATGAAAAACCTCAGATAAAAGTGCAACTTCCCAGGTTGCCTTTGAGACACCTGTTCTACTACATATATATTGTTTTCATAATGTGCTTTATAATGGCTATTTTATTGAACATAACCGTAGTAAGGCTTTAACCTAATAAAATGTATGATTAAAAATAATCTAGGGTGTATTATGTAATAAATCAAGTTGTAGTTAAAGCCCCTGGTTAGAAACCAGTAACCTTCCAATCAGAGGCGTAACTAAGCTTTTCGGCGCCCAGGGCAAAATGAAAAACGGCATCCCCACCAAAACCCCCCACAAATAAATGAAATGCACAATAGAAATCTTATATAGATGCATAAACTGCTTAATTACTATAAAACTGCTTACATAATGAAATACAAAACAAAGAAGAAGAAAAAGGGATTTGCAAATATAAGCCTTAATGTTGCCTGGTGCTTTTTTTTCATAAATAAGAAAGGCTTGGGGCATTGAATACATTGAATAGATACATTAAAAAATTCAGATCCATGTTACTTTATATGTAGTATAATAAAATGCCTCAATTCACATTATGCCACACAGTGTCCAAAACTTACATGCCACAAAATAGTGCCAAAAATTCACGTTACGCTACAGAGTACCGCATATACAGTACATGAAACGCCACACCATAGCAATGTCCATTATACACATGCCAAAACATAGTACTGCCCATTATACACGTTACACCGCACAGTAGTAGTGCCCATTATACACATGCCACACCATTTACACATGCCACACCATATACACGCCATGCCATTATACATGCCACACCATAGTAGTACTACTTATACATATGTAAAACTGTAGTAGTGCCCATGATACACATGCCACACTGTAACAGTTCCCCATGCACATGTTACTCCACACATTAGTAGTACCCTATGTACACATTACGCCACATAGTAGTGCCCATTATAAACATTATGTCACACAGTAGTGTCCATTATACATATTGTGCCACACAGTAGTAGTATCCCATGTACACGTTATACCAAACAGTAGTAGTACCTCATATATATGTTATGCCACACAATGCCACATATATATGTTAAGCAACACAATAGTACCCTATGTACATGTTACACCACATAGTAGTGTCCATTATACACATTGCACCACACAGTACAAGTGCAGGTCCGCCATTCAACTTAAGGTCGTTAACATGACTGAGATTGGAGACAAAGTCAAATCAATTAATGTCGTCTGTGCACTACAGGGTTTACTTACAGCTGCCCTCCAGGGCTCGGTTCCTTAGAATAGACAGACACTGCACAATAAAATTGCAGGGAAGCAGGCAGAGCAATTGAGATCAGAGCAGGGCCAAAACTAGGGTGTTCGGTGCACCACTGCAAACTAGTGATGAGCGGGTTCGGTTCCTCGGAAACCGAACCCCCCCGAACTTCACCCATTTTACACGGGTCCGAGGTATACTCGGATTCTCCCGTATGGCTCGGTTAACCCGAGCGCGCCCGAACGTCATCATCCCACGGTCGGATTCTTGCGAGATTCGTATTCTATATAAGGAGCCGCGCGTCGCCGCCATTTTCACTCGTGCATTGGAAATGTTAGGGAGAGGACGTGGCTGGCGTCCTCTCCGTTTATTAATGTTGCTGCAAATATTTGTGCTTATTGCTTAATTGTGGGGACTGGGGAGCAGCTGTATTATATAGGAGGAGTACAGTGCAGAGTTTTGCTGATCAGTGACCACCAGTTTTATCCGTTCTCTGCCTGAAAAACGCTCCATATCTGTGCTCAGTGTGCTGCATATATCTGTGCTCACACTGCTTTATTGTGGGGACTGGGGACCAGCAGTATTATATAGGAGGAGTACAGTGCAGAGTTTTGCTGACCAGTGACCACCAGTATTATACGTTCTCTACCTGAAAAACGCTCCACATCTGTGCTCAGTGTGCTGCATATATCTGTGCTCACACTGCTTTATTGTGGGGACTGGGGACCAGCAGTATTATATAGGAGGAGTACAGTGCAGAGTTTTGCTGACCAGTGACCACCAGTATTATACGTTCTCTGCCTGAAAAACGCTCCACATCTGTGCTCAGTGTGCTGCATATATCTGTGCTCACACTGCTTTATTGTGGGGACTGGGGACCAGCAGTATTATATAGGAGGAGTACAGTGCAGAGTTTTGCTGACAGTGACCACCAGTATATATAGCAGTACGGTACGGAAGGCCACTGCTCTACCTACCTCTGTGTCGTCAAGTATACTATCCATCTAGATTCTATACCTGTGGTGCATTTTAGTTTTGCAGTTTGCTGACAGTGACCACCAGTATATATAGCAGTACGGTACGGAAGGCCACTGCTCTACCTTCCTCTGTGTCGTCAAGTATACTATCCATCTAGATTCTATACCTGTGGTGCATTTTAGTTTTGCAGTTTGCTGACAGTGACCACCAGTATATATAGCAGTACGGTACGGAAGGCCACTGCTCTACCTACCTCTGTGTCGTCAAGTATACTATCCATCTAGATTCTATACCTGTGGTGCATTTTAGTTTTGCAGTTTGCTGACAGTGACCACCAGTATATATAGCAGTACGGTACGGAAGGCCACTGCTCTACCTACCTCTGTGTCGTCAAGTATACTATCCATCTAGATTCTATAACTGTGGTGCATTTTAGTTTTGCAGTTTGCTGACAGTGACCACCAGTATATATAGCAGTACGGTACGGAAGGCCACTGCTCTACCTACCTCTGTGTCATCAAGTATACTATCCATCTAGATTCTATACTTGTGGTGCATTTTAGTTTTGCAGTTTGCTGACAGTGACCACCAGTATATATAGCAGTACGGTACAGAAGGCCACTGCTCTACCTACCTCTGTGTCGTCAAGTATACTATCCATCTAGATTCTATACCTGTGGTGCATTTTAGTTTTGCAGTTTGCTGACAGTGACCACCAGTATATATAGCAGTACGGTACGGAAGGCCACTGCTCTACCTACCTCTGTGTCATCAAGTATACTATCCATCTAGATTCTATACCTGTGGTGCATTTTAGTTTTGCAGTTTGCTGACAGTGACCACCAGTATATATAGCAGTACGGTACGGAAGGCCACTGCTCTACCTACCTCTGTGTCGTCAAGTATACTATCCATCTAGATTCTATACCTGTGGTGTATTTTAGTTTTGCAGTTTGCTGACAGTGACCACCAGTATATATAGCAGTACGGTACGGAAGGCCACTGCTCTACCTACCTCTGTGTCGTCAAGAATACTATCCATCTAGATTCTATACCTGTGGTGCATTTTAGTTTTGCAGTTTGCTGACAGTGACCACCAGTATATATAGCAGTACGGTACGGAAGGCCACTGCTCTACCTACTTCTGTGTCGTCAAGTATACTATCCATCTAGATTCTATACCTGTGGTGCACTTTAGTTTTGCAGTTTGCTGACAGTGACCACCAGTATATATAGCAGTACGGTACGGAAGGCCACTGCTCTACCTACCTCTGTGTCGTCAAGTATACTATCCATCTAGATTCTATACCTGTGGTGCATTTTAGTTTTGCAGTTTGCTGACAGTGACCACCAGTATATATAGCAGTACGGTACGGAAGGCCACTGCTCTACCTACCTCTGTGTCGTCAAGTATACTATCCATCTAGATTCTATAACTGTGGTGCATTTTAGTTTTGCAGTTTGCTGACAGTGACCACCAGTATATATAGCAGTACGGTACGGAAGGCCACTGCTCTAACTACCTCTGTGTCATCAAGTATACTATCCATCTAGATTCTATACTTGTGGTGCATTTTAGTTTTGCAGTTTGCTGACAGTGACCACCAGTATATATAGCAGTACGGTACAGAAGGCCACTGCTCTACCTACCTCTGTGTCGTCAAGTATACTATCCATCTAGATTCTATACCTGTGGTGCATTTTAGTTTTGCAGTTTGCTGACAGTGACCACCAGTATATATAGCAGTACGGTACGGAAGGCCACTGCTCTACCTACCTCTGTGTCATCAAGTATACTATCCATCTAGATTCTATACCTGTGGTGCATTTTAGTTTTGCAGTTTGCTGACAGTGACCACCAGTATATATAGCAGTACGGTACGGAAGGCCACTGCTCTACCTACCTCTGTGTCGTCAAGAATACTATCCATCTAGATTCTATACCTGTGGTGCATTTTAGTTTTGCAGTTTGCTGACAGTGACCACCAGTATATATAGCAGTACGGTACGGAAGGCCACTGCTCTACCTTACTTCTGTGTCGTCAAGTATACTATCCATCTAGATTCTATACCTGTGGTGCATTTTAGTTTTGCAGTTTGCTGACAGTGACCACCAGTATATATAGCAGTACGGTACGGAAGGCCACTGCTCTACCTACCTCTGTGTCGTCAAGTATACTATCCATCTAGATTCTATACCTGTGGTGCATTTTAGTTTTGCAGTTTGCTGACAGTGACCACCAGTATATATAGCAGTACGGTACGGAAGGCCTCTGCTCTACCTACCTCTGTGTCGTCAAGTATACTATCCATCTAGATTCTATAACTGGTGCATTTTAGTTTTGCAGTTTGCTGACAGTGACCACCAGTATATATAGCAGTACGGTACGGAAGGCCACTGCTCTACCTACCTCTGTGTCATCAAGTATACTATCCATCTAGATTCTATACTTGTGGTGCATTTTAGTTTTGCAGTTTGCTGACAGTGACCACCAGTATATATAGCAGTACGGTACAGAAGGCCACTGCTCTACCTACCTCTGTGTCGTCAAGTATACTATCCATCTAGATTCTATACCTGTGGTGCATTTTAGTTTTGCAGTTTGCTGACAGTAACCACCAGTATATATAGCAGTACGGTACGGAAGGCCACTGCTCTACCTACCTCTGTGTCATCAAGTATACTATCCATCTAGATTCTATACCTGTGGTGCATTTTAGTTTTGCAGTTTGCTGACAGTGACCACCAGTATATATAGCAGTACGGTACGGAAGGCCACTGCTCTACCTACCTCTGTGTCGTCAAGTATACTATCCATCTAGATTCTATACCTGTGGTGTATTTTAGTTTTGCAGTTTGCTGACAGTGACCACCAGTATATATAGCAGTACGGTACGGAAGGCCACTGCTCTACCTACCTCTGTGTCGTCAAGAATACTATCCATCTAGATTCTATACCTGTGGTGCATTTTAGTTTTGCAGTTTGCTGACAGTGACCACCAGTATATATAGCAGTACGGTACGGAAGGCCACTGCTCTACCTACTTCTGTGTCGTCAAGTATACTATCCATCTAGATTCTATACCTGTGGTGCATTTTAGTTTTGCAGTTTGCTGACAGTGACCACCAGTATATATAGCAGTACGGTACGGAAGGCCACTGCTCTACCTACCTCTGTGTCGTCAAGTATACTATCCATCTAGATTCTATACCTGTGGTGCATTTTAGTTTTGCAGTTTGCTGACAGTGACCACCAGTATATATAGCAGTACGGTACGGAAGGCCACTGCTCTACCTACCTCTGTGTCGTCAAGTATACTATCCATCTAGATTCTATACCTGTGGTGCATTTTAGTTTTGCAGTTTGCTGACAGTGACCACCAGTATATATAGCAGTACGGTACGGAAGGCCACTGCTCTACCTACCTCTGTGTCGTCAAGTATACTATCCATCTAGATTCTCTACCTGTGGTGTATTTTAGTTTTGCAGTTTGCTGACAGTGACCACCAGTATATATAGCAGTACGGTACGGAAGGCCACTGCTCTACCTACCTCTGTGTCGTCAAGTATACTATCCATCTAGATTCTATACCTGTGGTGCATTTTAGTTTTGCAGTTTGCTGACAGTGACCACCAGTATATATAGCAGTACGGTACGGAAGGCCACTGCTCTACCTACCTCTGTGTCGTCAAGTATACTATCCATCTAGATTCTATACCTGTGGTGCATTTTAGTTTTGCAGTTTGCTGACAGTGACCACCAGTATATATAGCAGTACGGTACGGAAGGCCACTGCTCTACCTAGCTCTGTGTCGTCAAGTATACTATCCATCTAGGTTCTATACCTGTGGTGCATTTTAGTTTTGCAGTTTGCTGACAGTGACCACCAGTATATATAGCAGTACGGTACGGAAGGCCACTGCTCTACCTACCTCTGTGTCGTCAAGTATACTATCCATCCATACCTGTGGTGCATTTCAGTTGTGCGCAGTATATATAGTAGTAGGCCATTGCTATTGATACTGGCATATAATTCCACACATTAAAAAATGGAGTACAAAAATGTGGAGGTTAAAATAGGGAAAGATTAAGATCCACTTCCACCTCGTGCTGAAGCTGCTGCCACTAGTCATGGCCGAGACGATGAAATGCCATCAACGTCGTCTGCCAAGGCCGATGCCCAATGTCATAGTAGAGAGCATGTTTAATCCAAAAAACAAAAGTTCAGTAAAATTACCCAAAAATCAAAATTGAAAGCGTCTGATGAGAAGCGTAAACTTGCCAATATGCCATTTACGACACGGTGGGGCAAGGAACGGCTGAGGCCCTGGCCTATATTCATGGCTAGTGGTTCAGCTTCACATGAGGAAGGAAGCACTCATCCTCTCGCTAGAAAACTGCAGTGCCACTCCTAGATGGGCCAGGTGTTTGTGTCGGCCACTTGGGTCGCTTAGCTTAGTCACACAGCTACTTCATTGCGCCTCTTTTTTTCTTTGCATCATGTGCTGTTTGGGGACTATTTTTTTGAAGTGCCATCCTGTCTGACACTGCAGTGCCACTCCTAGATGGGCCAGGTGTTTGTGTCGGCCACTTGGGTCGCTTAGCTTAGTCACACAGCTACCTCATTGCGCCTCTTTTTTTCTCTGCATCATGTGCTGTTTGGGGACTATTTTTTTGAAGTGCCATCCTGTCTGACACTGCAGTGCCACTTCTACATAGGCCAGGTGTTTGTGTCGGCCACTTGTGTCGCTTAGCTTAGTCACACAGCGACCTTGGTGCGCCTCTTTTTTTCTTTGCATCATGTGCTGTTTGGGGACTATTTTTTTGAAGTGCCATCCTGCCTGACACTGCAGTGCCACTCCTAGATGGGCCAGGTGTTTGTGTCGGCCACTTGTGTCGCTTAGCTTAGCCATCCAGCGACCTCGATGCAAATTTTAGGACTAAAAATAATATTGTGAGGTGTTCAGAATAGACTGAAAATTAGTGTAAATTATGGTTATTGAGGTTAATAATACTATGGGATCAAAATGACCCCCAAATTCTATGATTTAAGCTGTTTTTGAGGGTTTTTTGTAAAAAAACACCCGAATCCGACAAAAAAATTTCAGGGAGGTTTTGGCAAAACGCGTCCGAATCCAAAAAAAAACGGCCACGGATCCGAATCCAAAACCAAAACACAAAACCCGAAAAATGTCCGGTGCACATCACTACTGCAAACTAGAAATTTGCTCTCTCCTACAAATGGGAGAGGCAGTGGGTGTCAGGTAGTGGGTGACGCTGGGGAGAGGCAGTGGGTGACAGGCAGAGGCGTCATGAGAGGGGTGCGGGGGGTGCGGCCCTCACCCAGGTGTCACCCTTCAATGGGGTGACACCAAAAAGAGCTGCACACCCGCACCCCCATCCACAGATACGTCTGCGGCTGCACCCACACTTACTCCTCCCCAGCACTGCACCCCTGCCGACTTCATCACCCGGACAGCGGACTCATTCATATACATGCCGGCCTGCCTGTACACCACCGGGTCTGTACTTCCGCAATCGATGCCGGGTGCTGTACATCACGAGTGACATCATACGCACGCCGGCACCGCATGCCATGCTGGGAGGGAGAATGGGAGGAGACTTTGCTGTGCAATGTGCAGCATTAACAGAGGGAGGACGGACGTTACCAGAGGGAGCTGTACTGCAGGGACTGAAGTGCGCACCTCATTGCCGCCTTCTTCTCTGGCTGGCTGTGAGCTGTTTCAGCTGACAGAGGGTGTGTGTTTACTATTACATTATAATCCATTTTTATTTGAGTAAAAAAAAAATGTTTTGACTAAGTCAATAACATATGTATTATATATATATGTGTGTGTATATATATATATATATATACAGTACTAATTCCTACACTCTCACCATAAACTAGGGCTATCAGCTGGGGTGCCAATCAGAGTCCCACATAACAAGATGTGGGGCCCATAGTACAATACAGGTTTTTTCCACACCAGTGGACAAAATGATAGCACTCTCCAGGTTTCGAAATCAGTTAGTCAACATTGAAAATTTAATAAAGGTAGTCTCACAGTTCAAAGGTGGTATTCAGAAACGATCTCCAACGTTTCGGTCCTCGGCGGGACCTTTGTCAAGGAATGCACAGTTAAGTCAGCAGTGTCAGCGTCACAACAAGCATCAGAGTAGCAGGGAAACCGGAGACAGAGATATTGCCTCACCGGCCTCTGCTAAATACCCCTCAAAGAAGCGCAAAAGAGCATAGGGCACGCCCCCAACACGGCTGCGAGCCGTGTGGAGCGCACCTGTGGAACGCAGGCACGTCACTTCCGCAGGAAGTGGGCTGCGTCCCTGGTAACAGTAGATTCTCGGATGTATCCTGCAAGTGAACCGCATGCGTGGAACGCATCGCGTCACTTCCGGTATTACCGGAAGTTAGCTATCACTATGGTAACCAGGGTAAGCAGCGGGCTTAATGTCCGCGGACGTCACTATTGCTAGCTCTGGTGTCACGGCACCAGGTCACTAAGGCATGACACTTTGTTGGAAAACATAATCAGACAAATTCGGAGTGCGTCCCACGGGCCGGGGAAGTCCCTCCCCCGTTGCCACAGCGATGCCAGCAAATAAAGTTTGGATACATAGACTAGTTAGGGTATAGCAGAGGCCGGTGAAGTCACACAGAAGGGATACTCATTACAAAATTAATGTAGCTCAGTATAAACAGTACAAGAATTAAATCCTGATGTGACTACTTAGTTCAATAGTATTATGGGCTATGCAAACAATAGGGTAAAGGCATATGGTTCAGGAAATGATGATAATGGTAAATACAATCATTTCAAAAAAATCGACAAAGGGTTGTTTTCATTCATTCCTCGCGGGGCTATTGTATCAAGTTTATATATCCACAGGCTCTCTCTTTTCCTCAATAGGAGTGCACGGTCACCACCCCTGGGGGGTGGCGGGATCCAGTCAATCAATTTGGACCTTAGGTCAGAGACCTGATGTCTTAATGCCATAAAATGTCTGGCCACTGGTAGTGTTGCTGTCCCCGTAGCAATCGCTTGATGGATTGATGTCCTGTGGTTCGCCATACGGTCCCGGAAGCGTCTCGTAGTCATCCCCACATAATATAGTCCGCAAGGGCAAGTCAAAATATAGATCAGATGATCCATAGCACAGTGGAGCCTGTATTTTATAGCTATAGGTCGACCAGAGTGTGGGTGTGGGAAAAATGGGCCAGTCAACATGGCCCTACAAGTAGTACACCCCGTACATTTGAAACATCCTGGACGTCTTTCATATAACCATGTGGTACTCTTTGTCCCCTCATCACTGGCCATGGGCCTCAACAGAAGTTGTTTTAGGTTTGCTGATCTTCGGTAAGCCATCATAGGCGGTGAGCTACGTTTTAACTTCAGGCGATCGTCTGTGGCTAGAATTGGCCAGTTCTTACGTAAGCTCCCCTTAGCTTATTTGAGTAGTTGTCATATGTAGTGGTGAACACCATCCGTTCCGGTGTGTGCGTGGTCTGTGTGACAGTTGTGCTGGAACCAAATTTGTTCCTAGCCTTCGTTAGGCACCTGAGTACATTCTTTTTCCCGTAGCCCCGTTCAAGGAATCTGGAAGTCATCTCAGATATTTGGGATTCCATGATGTCACTGTCCGAGTTATTTCGCATTACTCTTAAAAATTGTGAAACTGGAAGATTATCCTTGAGGGTAGGTGGATGCTGGCTGCTTGGGTGCAACAAAGTATTCCTGTCCGTTGGTTTTCTGTAGAGGCTAGTGCAGATCCGTCCTCCCTCCAAGGTGATCGAGATGTCAAGGAAACTCACATTGTGCGGGTCAATCTGGTACGTGAATTTCACCGGTGCATCCAGATCGTTTAATGAAGCAATCATCAGGTCAAATGATTCAGTCGTCCCTTTCCACAGTAGGAAAATATCATCTATAAATCTTTTATAGAACAATATATGCTCACCAAACTGGGGTAGAATATGGTCTTGCTCAAATTCGGACATGAAGATATTTGCGTACGCCGGCGCTAGGTTCGATCCCATCGCGGTCCCCTTCCGTTGCAGATAGTACTTCCCTTGATATAAAAAATGATTCTGCTTGAGGACTAGACTGGTCAGATCCAATAAGAAAGGTATAGGTGGCCCGGTAGGTGGTTGCTGATGCCAGGCATTGGCCAATGCCTGTAAACCTTGCTCATGCGGGATGATCGTATATAAAGAACAGACATCCATGGTCGCAAGTAGGGTATCTTCAAATCCATCAGGAAGGGCTAGGAGCTTTTGTAGAAAATCCGTTGAGTCACGTAGGTAACTATCACCCTGTTGTACTATGAGGAATGTATCTACATAGATGGCTAATGGTTGTAATAATGAGTTCTTAGCTGAAATAATGGGTCTACCGGGCGGCTTTGTGAGTGTCTTGTGTACCTTAGGGAGGGTGTAGATAATCGGACATACCGGGAATTCAACTGTGAGGAAATCATGTGTATTCTTATCAATATGGTATTCCTTGATGGCACTGTCCAGTAGGTTGTCTACTGTCGCTTTGATCTCTGGAATGGGGTTGTGTGACAGACAGATGTAGGTTGTCTCGTCAGCAAATAAAGTTTGGATACATAGACTAGTTAGGGTATAGCAGAGGCCGGTGAAGTCACACAGAAGGGATACTCATTCTCACAATTTTTAAGAGTAATGCGAAATAACTCGGACAGTGACATCATGGAATCCCAAATATCTGAGATGACTTCCAGATTCCTTGAACGGGGCTACGGGAAAAAGAATGTACTCAGGTGCCTAACGAAGGCTAGGAACAAATTTGGTTCCAGCACAACTGTCACACAGACCACGCACACACCGGAACGGATGGTGTTCACCACTACATATGACAACTACTCAAATAAGCTTAAGGGGAGCTTACGTAAGAACTGGCCAATTCTAGCCACAGACGATCGCCTGAAGTTAAAACGTAGCTCACCGCCTATGATGGCTTACCGAAGATCAACAAACCTAAAACAACTTCTGTTGAGGCCCATGGCCAGTGATGAGGGGACACAGAGTACCACATGGTTATATGAAAGACGTCCAGGATGTTTCAAATGTACGGGGTATACTACTTGTAGGGCCATGTTGACTGGCCCATTTTTCCCACACCCACACTCTGGTCGACCTATAGCTATAAAATACAGGCTCCACTGTGCTATGGATCATCTGATCTATATTTTGACTTGCCCTTGCGGACTATATTATGTGGGGATGACTACGAGACGCTTCCGGGACCGTATGGCGAACCACAGGACATCAATCCATCAAGCGATTGCTACGGGGACAGCAACACTACCAGTGGCCAGACATTTTATGGCATTAAGACATCAGGTCTCTGACCTAAGGTCCAAATTGATTGACTGGATCCCGCCACCCCCCAGGGGTGGTGACCGTGCACTCCTATTGAGGAAAAGGGAGAGCCTGTGGATATATAAACTAGATACAGTAGCCCCGCGAGGAATGAATGAAAACAACCCTTTGTCGATTTTTTTTAAATGATTGTATTTACCATTATCATCATTTCCTGAACCATATGCCTTTACCCTATTGTTTGCATAGCCCATAATACTATTGAACTAAGTAGTCACATCAGGATTTAATTCTTGTACTGTTTATACTGAGCTACATTAATTTTCTAATGAGTATCCCTTCTGTGTGACTTCACCGGCCTCTGCTATACCCTAACTAGTCTATGTATCCAAACTTTATTTGCTGGCATCGCTGTGGCAACGGGGGCGGGACTTCCCCGGCCCGTGGGACGCACTCCTTATTTGTCTGATTATGTTTTCCAACAAAGTGTCATGCCTTAGTGGCCTGGTGCCGTGACACCAGAGCTAGCAATAGTGACGTCCGCGAACATTAAGCCCGCTGCTTACCCCGGTTACCATAGTGATAGCTAACTTCCGGTAATACCGGAAGTGACGCGATGCGTTCCACGCATGCGGTTCACTCGCAGGATACATCCGAGAATCTACTGTTACCAGGGACGCAGCCCACTTCCGGCGGAAGTGACGTGCCTGCGTTCCACAGGTGCGCTCCACACGGCTCGCAGCCGTGTTGGGGGCGTGCCCTATGCTCTTTTGCGCGTCTTTGAGGGGTATTTAGCAGAGGCCGGTGAGGCAATATCTCTGTCTCCGGTTTCCCTGCTACTCTGATGCTTGTTGTGACGCTGACACTGCTGACTTAACTGTGCATTCCTTGACAAAGGTCCTGCCGAGGACCGAAACGTTGGAGATCGTTTCTGAATACCACCTTGGAACTGTGAGACTACCTCTATTAAATTTTCAATGTTGACTAACTGATTTCAAAGCCTGGAGAGTGCTATCATTTTGTCCACTGGTGTGGAAAAAACCTGTATTATATATATATATATATATATATATATATATATATATATGTATATATACACATATGTGTGTGTGTGTGTGTGTGTGTGTGTGTGTATATATATATATATATATATATATATATATATATACACACAGTATATGTGTGTGTGATGTGTGTGTATATGAGTCTGAAAACCTCGCCGCCACATTGAGCTCTCGCCGCGCGGACGCTCCTGCTTGGCTACCAGTCTGCGAAATAGTAGCACTGCGGTCATAGGAGCCGCAGTACCACCGACCACAGCCTCCTCCTCCTTGCACCGCCCTCTGCCTCCTCCTCCACTACACCGGCGCTGCCCTCAGCCGCCCCACCGCTGACCTCAGTTCTTCTCTGCACCTCCGCCTCCTCCGCACCATGCCGATCACAGCCATCTCATCCACCGCCCCGTAGACCACAGCATCCTCAGCACTGCCGCTGCTAAATAGGTAATCTTACCCTGCTGCCTTTCGCACTCCCTAGTCCCTACTATGTACCCTTGCTGACCCTCTCTCTTTCAGTCTCCCTGTCCCTATGTCCCTGCTGTCACTTTCCCTGTCCCTCTGTCACTCTCCCGGTCCCTATGTCCCTGCTGTCACTCTCTCTGAATTTTGTCTCATTTCATGTAGCATAATGTGAATTTCAGCTCATTCTGTGTGCTATAATGTGAATTTCGGCTCATTCTGTGTGGTATAATGTGATTTTCGTCTCATACCATGTGCTTTAATGTGAATTTCAGCTCATTCTGTGTGCTATAATGTGATTTTAGGCTCATACCGTGTGCTATAATGTGAATTTTGGCACATACTGTGTGCTATAATGTGATTTCTGGCTCATACCGTGTGCTATAATGTGAATTTCAGCTCATACCATGTGCTATAATGTGAATTTTGGCTCATTCTGTGAGCTATATTGTAAATTTCGACTTATTCTGTGAGCTATAATGTGAATTTCGGCTTATTCTGTGTGCTATAATGTGAAAACTAGTACAAAAACATAACTAAGGATTCCGTGTGTTGTGATACGGGAGGGGTCCATGGGGGGTGACACCATGAGTTACCACACCGGGTGACACCAACCCTAGTGACGCCTCTGGTGACAGGTAGTGGGTGATGCTGGAGAGAGGCAGTGGGTGATATTGGGAAGAGGCACTAGGTGACAGGTAGTGGGGGATGCTGGAGAGAGGCAGTGGGTGATATTGGGAAGAGGCAGTGGGTGACACTGGGGAGAGGCACTAGGTGACAGGTAGTGGGGGATGCTGGAGAGAGGCAGTGGGTGATATTGGGAAGAGGCACTGGGTGACACTGGGGAGAGGCACTAGGTGACAGGTAGTGGGGGATGCTGGAGAGAGGCAGTGGGTGATATTGGGAAGAGGCAGTGGGTGACACTGGGGAGAGGCACTAGGTGACAGGTAGTGGGGGATGCTGGAGAGAGGCAGTTGGTGATGCTGGGGAGAGGCACTGGGTGACAGGTAGTGGGTGACGCTGGGGAGAGGCACTGGGTGATATTGGGGAGAAGTGATGCTGGGAAAAGGCACTGGGTGACAGGTAATGGGTGATGCTGGGGAGAGGCACTGGGTGACGCTGGGGAGAGACAGTGGGTGATATTGGGGAGAGGCAGTGGGTGACACTGGGGAGAGGCACTGGGTGACGCTGGGGAGAGACAGTGGATAACAAATATACTACAATTTCTTTACCTGGGTCCAGAGCTGCAGCACCCCATCAGAGTTTATTATTTTGAGCTACCCATATGACTTTCCACATAGCATTAGACCATGCCACATGCCCTAAACATACACCATGGCAGATCACACTTAAATATTCAGTAAGCATACATTGCCTTGATCTGACATATATAACAGGTTCAGTGCTGGGGGTAGAGAGGGACAGGGGTAGTTTGGAACAGTGATAGGGTGTGGTCAGGTGGCAGCTTGGGTATTGTAGCATTTGGGGTAGAGCTGGGGGTTAAGGCAGGCAGCAGTTGGTGTAGTGTTGGGGGTTTAGGTACGGAGCAGTGCAGACAGGGAGGGGGTAAAGGTACATAGCAGTCCAGGCAGTACTAAAGGCAAGCAATACTGGGGGCAGTGCAGGGGGTAGGGAGGGGGTAAGGGTAGATAGTAGATAGTAGTCAGGACAGTTCTAGTTTGAAGGAAGGGGTTAGGGCCAGAGAGTACTGGGGCTGGTATTTGCCTACCCCCCGCTGCTGGGAGCCCCCGGCCACCAGAGCAGCAGCAGCACCATTGCTATGTCCTCCACACATTATAGGGGGCACCTATGACCACCACAGCAGCTCAAGTCACCACACATTATAGGAGACAACTATGTGCATCCCAGCTTAACACCTTATTATAGAAGGCACTTATGAGGACCCCAGCATGACAACACCTTATAGGGGGCACATATGACTACCACAGTAGGTCACCACACGTTATAGGGTGTCCCAGTGTGACGCAAACAAAAATCTGAACCCCAGCATGACAGCACTTTGGTGTGGTGGGGCACCTGTAAACACCATCATGACATGACACTTTTCAAGGGGGGGGTGCACACATGACCTATGAACCCATAATGTCAACACCTTTTTGGGGGGACATCCATGACACCCTACCCATGAGCACATCAGTACTTTTTGGGGTGCTGATAAAGTCAGGGTAGAGGACAGTACCAAGCACTGTGAGCTGTCTCCCCTCGGTGTGACTGCTGCCAGCCGCATCCCTGACTACACCTTGCCCATCTTATTGTCCGTGTTCTTGCCACCCTCCTCCAGAGAACACCTTTGCCTCCTCCAGCTACAGTATCTCACAGACTGAATTGAGCTGAGCAGGGGAGTGTGTATGGAATGTGTACTGCGCCTCTTGCTGCTGGAGTTGGCTGGCACCATAGGCATTGCGGTTGCTGCAGCCGGGAGAGATGCAAGGTAACAGGCAGGCATGGTGTGCAAGGCTCGGGGAGTTTGGGTTTAGAACCTGGGAAGGTTAATTATCATGGTCACACTGCTATACGCACAAGGGGGTCGTCGGTAACTGATCCCTGGTCTCAGCGGCTGCCAACTCCCGGTGCCTGTAAGCAACGGCCCTGCAGCAGCGCAGCAACAGTGGATGGCAGGGGAGCCGGTCTGGAAAAGCGCCTCTCCATCCCAGTGCTCTGCTGCACTGCTTACCATGCTGAGCACATCGCTCCATCCCTGGATAAGAGCCCCATGGTCTTCGTGAGTCCTCCTCATCCTGGGCCCCAATTCTGCATGCTTGTCATGCCTCCAATCACTCCCTGCTCTGCTGCCAGCTCCACCCACTATTAATGCGTCGGCAGAGGCAGGAGCCTGTATATTGTAAATGTAAAACACCAGCCGCATTTATGATGCCTATGGACACCCCGCCCACTAAGCGGCACTACCTCTAGTTAGCCCCGTCCATCCCGCTCCTATGGGCCCGGCGGCAGCTACACAGCACTACGTGTCCCTGGACAGTCTGAGATGCAGCATGATTAATGAAACACCTGGCGGGACACTGCTCTGGCCAGCAACGCCCATTATGCTGGACCTGCCATGGTGCTCAGGGCACATGCCCTGCTCACCCTGCCCTAGATACGCCTCTGCTTCCAAATGTCTAACATAGGTATAACAAGCTAATTGTATGAAAATACTGATTCTGAGGTGAAGAGTTTTGGGAATTTTTATAATAAACAAATTAATTATACTTTTGCATATAACCAGCATTATTACCAAGAATTCAAATAATAAAACCTAGCTATTTTTAAATACACTTTTAACAGAGCACATTTTTTAATTATATATATTAAAACAGGACCACAATATTGTACCCTGTCAGTGTGACAGGGAGCAGCAGCGCACATCAGCAAGGTCGGGGAGGGGGGAGGGGGGGGGGGCAGCATGACCCCCCCAAATGAGATGCAGGCGCAGCTGAGGGGGAGCGCTGTCCCGGCGCTACCCGCTCAGCAAGGGAGGCGTTCTCTCCGCTCTGCGACCTTGCTGATGTGCGCTGCTGCTCCCTGTCACACTGACAGGGAACAGCGGCGCCGGCAGCATGAACAGCAGCTCCCCCCTCTCTACCGCCTTACTGATGGAGCCGCACTGTACTGCCTGCCTGCTGCTGCCGGCTGCCGCTGCTGCCAGCGCCTGTCACACACTTATCACAGGCAGCAGCGGCACCAGCAGCATGAAGAGTGGAGCATGCGCTGCCCTCACCAGTGTTCCAGGAAGACCACTCTAGCACAGCTCTGCCCCCGAGTCCTGTCCCGAGCCCTGCCTCCTCTGTGGGCCGCTTTAGAAGATCAAAGGGAGCTGCAGCGCGCAGTAGCTGAGACCCACGTGTGGGTGAGAAGGCACAAATATCTGGTAAGTGACAATTGGGGGGGATTTAGAGCATTTGTTTATTTACCCTCCATGTAGCGCCCCCCTCAGCATCCATGCCCTCACTCTCCCTGTAGCTCCCCCATCAGGTGCCCACACCATCCCTCTAACTCCCCCCTCAGTATCCCTGCCCTCACCCTCCCTCTTAGTCCCCCATCAGCGTCCCTGCCCTCACTCTCCCTGTAACTCCACCCTCTGTGTCCCTGCCCTCACCCACTATGAAGCTCCCACCTTAGTGTGCCCTCACCATCCCTGTAACTCCACCCTCAGTGCCCCTGCCCTCACCCTCCCTGTGTCTCCACCCTCAGTGCCCCTGCCCTCACCCTCCCTGTAACTCCCCCCTCAGCGTCCATGCCCACACCCTCCCTCTTAATCCCCCATCAGCGTCCCTACCATCACCCTCCCTGTGTCTCCACCCTCAGTGCCCCTGCCCTCACCCTCCTTGTAACTCCCCCCTTAGCGTCCATGCCCTCACCCTCTCTCTTAATCCCCCGTCAGCGTCCCTGCCCTCACCATCCCTGTAACTCCCCCCTAGCATCCCTGCTCTCACCCTCCCTGTAACTCTCAAAGTAGTGGCAGTAAGAAGAGAATAGAGGTGATAGAAAATAGGGACATGGGGCACAGCAAGCTGCGGCAGGACACTGATTTCTCATACGTCCTAGAGGATGCTGGGGACGACATCAATACCATGGGGTATAGACGGGATCCGCAGGAGACATGGGCACTCTAAAGACTTTTCATTGGGTGTGAACTGGCTCCTCCCTCTATGCCCCTCCTCCAGACCTCAGTTTTAGAAATGTGCCCAGGTCGACTGGATGCACTCTGAGGAGCTCTACTGAGTTTCTCTGAAAAGACTTATGTTAGATTTTTTATTTTCAGGGAGATCTGCTGGCATCAGACTCCCTGCTTCGTGGGACTGAGGGGGCAGAAGCAGAACCAACTTCCTCAGAGTTTCATGGCTCTGCTTCTGGCTGACAGGACACCATTAGCTCCTGAAGGGAACTGAACGCTAGCCGTGTCTAGATGCTCACTCCCACAGTACGCCGTCACCGCCCTCACAGAGCCAGAAGTCAGAAGACAGGCGAGTATAAGAAGAATGATCTTCTATCAAGTAAGTGACGGCTGAGGTGCGGCGCGGCTGGCGGGAGCGCAGCGCTCCATTGCTGCCCACACACACTGGCACTACAGGGTGCAGGGCGCTCTGGGGGGGGGCACTCTGGGCAGCAATAAAAGTACCTCAAACTGGATAAAAGGGGGCATAAGTTGCCGCTGGCACAGCCCTACCCCCGCCAGTATAAATATTACAGTGTTTGTATGAGTGTAAAGACGCGCCATTGCGGGGGCGGAGCTTCTTCCTCAGGCAGCCAGCACACTACTCAGCACCATTTTCTCTCTCACCTCAGGCTGCAGAGAACACGCTGGTCCTCTCCTCCACTTCTGACAAGTACAGGGTGCTACTAAGGGGGGGCACAAAGCGATTGTGGTGCATTTGATAGTGTATTATTACTATTTAAAAGGTGCTGTTAGGCTGTGGACATACTGTGTTCACAGGAAATACTGGCGCTGGGATTGTGAACTGGCTGCTCCTATCCTGTGTCCCTCTGACAAATTTTACTGTGGATCTATCCCCAAAATAAGTCCCAGTGTGTCTGTTGGTGTGCTGTACACGTGTGAGGCATGTCTGAGGCAGGGAGTTCCTCCCCGGAGGAAGCCATTTTAGGGACACAGAGTTGTAATGTGGTGGCGCTACCGGCACACCAAGAGCCTGCATGGGTGAAGGAGATACGTGACAGTATGCATCTGATTAACTGTAGACTAGATAAGTCTGAATCTAAGGCTGCATGCTGGAGAAAATAAGTGGAAGATGTGATTTTTCATGATGCTGTTATTCCTTATGCGGGCGGCCCCTCGGGGTCACATAGGAGACCATTTGCAAATGTTGTAAACACTGATACCGACACGGATTCTGACTCTTGTGTCGACGATAGTGAATCCAGAGAGATAGATCATAAATTGGCAAAAAATATACAATATATGATTGTGGCTATAAGGGACGTGTTGGAGGTTACAGAAACCACTCCTGTACTTCAGGAGAAGGCGTATTTATGTAAGGAAAAGTCCAAAGTCACGTTCCCCCCTTCACACCAACTAAATGCTCTGTTTGAAGGGATGTGGGTGAATCCTGATAAAAGATTTTGTATTCCCAGAAGAATTCACATAGCTTACCCTTTCCCGGCTGAAGACAGGAAAAAGTGGGAGTCACCCCCTGTGTTAGACAGTGCACTTTCCAGGTTGACAAAGAAAGTAATTCTCCCTGCTCCCGGCACGACTTCTCTTAAAGAGCCGGCAGACTGCAAAATGGAAACGACATTGAAATCCATTTATGTTACCAATGGTACACTGATTAGGCCCACTGCGCATGGGTGAGTCGCGCTATTGAAAAATGGTCAGAAAGCATGTCATCAGAAATTGACACGATTGATAAAGATGAGATACTCCTTAAGTTAGGGAATATCAAGGACGCTGCCGCCTACATGCTGGAAGCAATGAAGGATATTGGACTCTTGAGTTCACAGGCCGCTACCAAGGCAGTATCGGCTAGGCGGGCGTTGTGAATTCGCCAGTGGAACGTGGATGCAGATTCCAAAAGAAACATGTAGGCTCTCCCATATAAAGGTGAGGCCTTATTTGGCGATGGCCTGGATGCATTAGTCTCGGCGGCTACCGCAGGTAAGTCGTCATTTTTGCCCTCTGCACCGGCAAAAAAGACCTATCACCCGCAAATGCAGTCTTTTCGGCCCAATAAATACAAAAAGACGAGAGGTTCTCCCTTCTTTGCAGGTAGGGGAAGGGGAAAGAAGCCCACAGCGGCTCCAGGTTCCCAGGAGCAGAAGTCTACCCCTACTTCTGCCAAATCCCCAGCATGACGCTGGAGCTCCCTTGCGGGAGGCCACTTAGATGGGGGCACGTCTCAGACTCTTCAGCCAGGATTGGATTCTGTCTTGCCTGGACCCCTGGGTGTTGCAAATAGTATCCCAGGGGTACAAGCCGGAGTTTCAAGACGTTCCCCCATGCCGATTTTTCAAATCGACCTTGCCAGTTTCTCCGTCAGAAAGAAAAGCAGTGACAGCGGCAATCCAAAAATGATGTCAAGACCAGGTCATAGTCCTGGTACCGTTGTCACAACAAGGGAGGGGTTTTTATTCAAGCCTCTTTGTGGTTCCGAAGCCGGACGACTCGGTCAGACCGATCCTAAATCTAAAGGATCTGAATGGTTACCTAAAAAGGTTCAAGTTCAAGATGGAATCACTTCGGGCAGTGATTGCCAGTCTGGAGGAGGGGGACTACTTGGTGTTGGTGGACATAAAGGATGCTTACCTGCATGTTCCCATTTATCCTCCTCACCAGGCTTATCTGAGATTCGCGGTTCAGGATTGCCATTACCAATTCCAGACGTTACCTTTCTGTCTCTCCGCGGCGCCAAGGGTATTCACCAAGGTGATGGCGGAGATGATGGTTCTCCTTCGTCAGAAAGGAGTCAATATAATTCCTTATCTGGACGACCTCCTGATAAAGGCGAGATCCAGGGAGCAGTTGTAACAAAACATATCACTCTCTCTGTCAATACTCCAACAACACGAGTGGATCATAAATTACCCAAAGTCACAGTTGGAACCGACGACAAGGTTGTCTTTCCTCGGGATGATTCTGGACACAGAAGTTCAGAGAGTATTTCTTCCGCTGAAAAAAGGCTCTGGAAATCCAGAAAATGGTAAAACAGATATTGAAACCATCAAGTATGTCGATCCATCAGTGCATTCGGTTGTTGGGGAAGATGGTGGCGGCCTACGAGGCCATACAGTTTGGCAGGTTCCATGCCAGAGTATTCCAGTGGGACCTGTTGGACAAGTGGTTGGGGTCGCACCTACACATGCACAGAAAGATAATCCTGTCATCAAAAACCAGGATTTCGCTCCTGTGGTGGTTACACAGCTCTCACCTACTAGAGGGACGCAGGTTCGGGATTCAGGACTGGGTCCTGGTAACCCCGGATGCAAGTCTCCGAGGCTGGGAAGCGATCTCTCAGGGAGAAAACTTCCAGGGACGTTGGTCACAACAGGAAGCCTGCCTTCACATAAACGTTCTGGAGCTAAGAGCCATATACAACGGCCTTCAACAAGCGGTACATCTTCTTCAAGACCGTCCCGTGCAGATCCAGGCGTACAATGTAACAGAAGTCGCACACATAAACAGGCAGGGTGGAACGAAAAGCAGAGCGGCAATGGCGGAGGCGACAAAAATCCTCCGCTAGGCAGAAAAACATCTACAAGCTCTGTCGGTAATATTCATTCGGGAAGTAGACAACTGGGAAGCAGACTTCCTCAGCAGACACGATCTCCATCCAGGAGAGTGGGGCCTCCACCGAGAAGTCTTCGCAGAGGTGACAAGTCTTTGGGGAGTTCCTCAAATAGACATGATGGCGTCTCGTCTCAACAAGAAGCTTCAGAGATACTGTTCCAGGTCGAGAGACCCTCAAGCAGTAGCAGTGGATGCACTGGTGACCCAGTGGGCGTGTCCGTCAGTATATGTCTTCCCTCCACTTCCGCTCATCCCAAAAGTACTCAGGATCATAATAAGAACAAGAGTTTGAGCAATCTTCATTGCCCCAGACTGGCCAAGGAGGGCTTAATACCCAGATCTTCAGGAGTTGCTCATAGAAGATCCTCGGCCTCTTCCTCTTCACGAGGACCTGCTGCAGCAGGGGCCATGCGTGTACCAAGACTTACCGCGGCTACGTTTGACGGCATGGCTGTTGGGCGCCGTATCCTAGCCAGGAAGGGTATTCCTGAGGAGGTCATCCCCACCCTTATTCAGACCAAAAAGGGAGTAACATCAAAACATTACCACCGTATTTGGAGAAAATATGTATCTTGGTGTAAATCCAAGAAAGCTCCTACGGAAGAGTTTCATTTAGGACGTTTTCTCCATTTTTTGCAGGATGGTGTGGAGGCGGGCCTCCGATTGGCATCGATCAAGGTCCAGATTTCGGCCTTGTCAGTGTCCTTCCAGAAACCATTGGCCTCTCTTCCGGAGATTCAGACCTTTGTGAAAGGGGTTCTGCACATCCAGCCTCCATTCGTGCCTCCAGTGGCACCATGGGACCTTAACGTGGTATTGCAGTTCCTTCAATCGGATTGGTTTAAGCCTCTACAAAATATAGAGTTGAAGTTTCTCACTTGGAAAGTGGTGATACTTTTGACTTTGGCATCCGCAAGGCGTGTGTCTGAATTGGGGGCCTTGTCTCACAAGAGCCCTTACCTGATTTTCCATGAAGAGAGGGCAGAGTTGAGGACTCGTCAACATTTTCTTCCGAAGGTGGTTTCATCTTTCCACATAAACCAACCTATTGTTGTGCCAGTAATTACTGACACATTCACTGAGTCAAAATCTCTAGATGTGGTTAGAGCTTTGAAAATCTATGTTGCTAGAATGGCTCGTATACGGAAAACAGAGACTCTATTTGTCCTGTATGAGCACAACAAGATTGGCTGTCCTGCTTCCAAGCAGACTATTGCACGTTAGATTAGAAATACGATTCAGCAATCTCATACTATGGCTGGATTGCCGTTACAGACGTCGGTAAAGGTCCACTCTACTAGGAAGGTGGGCTTATCCTGGGCGGCTGCCCCGGGGGTCTCAGCATTACAACTTTGCCGAGCAGCTACTTGGTCAGTGTCAAACACAAAAAATTTCATTTTTACTACGCCCCCCCCCCCCAACCTCAAAACATTCCAGCGCCCCTGCATGTAACAAGTAATATTCCCATTGCTATAATTATGGGGTAATCTGTTTCTGATACTTGTTTGCTTTTGCTATTGACCTATATTTGTCTGTAGTAGCATATTGCCCTGATATTACGAAAGGGTTCCAAGCATGGAGACAACCTAGAAAAATCACAAATCTATTTCTAGCATGTACTGTAGTAATGTCTAATTAGTTTTTTTGGCATATCATTATCACTGCTTTACTGTTTACACATGCACATTTATTCTAGGATCGGCAGCTGACCTTTGCAAACTGGCAATGATTACAATTTCATCATCAATCACATCTTCTTCTAGTTTAACACCCAGGTTAGTAGACATGAATGGAAATACAATTGATTGTTCTAATATTGCACATAATGATATTTTTCTACAAATATAATAAAACAGATTTATTAATACTTTCTCTAGTGAAACTTTGTAGTAAAATGTGAACATTTCCTGGGTGATTAGAAAAACAGTATGGGGTAAATATACTTAGATTTGTGTTTGACTCGTGTTTGGCCGAGATTAAACACTGGTGGGATAGATCGAACACGAGTGCTTTCTAAAAAAAATGAAATATGTGAATTTACTATGCTCCCGTTTGTGAGTGGATCGTGTTTTCTGATGGTATATTCAGTCGTGCTTGGCAGCTGTGTTTGCTCTGTGTGCCGGCTGCCAATCACTCCCGAACATAAGGACCGCTCTTGTATTTTTGGAACCAGGACTGATTCAAAGAGCTCGCGGCTGGTTATGCTTGTAAAGGAGGGGGACCCCACGCCATTTTTTTTTTCACCATCTCCTATATAATAGCCCAGATCTATCACTCTGTGACTGTGTGGATAACGCTGGGCGGAGTCACAGTGCTGGGTGGAGTCAGAGTCACAGATCTGGGCAAATATATAGGAGATGGGTGGTCACTAGCGCATACGGGGGGTGGGGGTGGGGGGGTTCTGAGTACCTAGAACTCCCCCCCTGCTAACCCGAACTACTACTGCAGCACAACGTTTTTTTCCCCCTCTGAGACAAACTGAGTTGGCCAGTGGGTGAGGGGTCGGCTGTGAGCCATGAGTTGGCCAGGCAGATGAGGGAAGATGCTTGGCTCAGTGGGTGAGGGGCCGGCTGTGAGCCATGCAGCAACCCGTCAGGGCCTGTGATGAGGGCTTCGGGCCTGTGGAACCGTCATGGAGGCTGCTAAGAGGCCCGAGAGAAAGCGCAGCCCCAGCCCCCACCATGCGGTGCTGAGAGACCGACACCCCGCCCCCCTTAACGTGCAGCCCATCTACAGCAGTCCCCGGAGGAGAAGGAGGAGGTGCAGGTGAGCAGGCTGCATCTCCCCGGCGGCAGCTTCTGGCCCCACTACAGCTTACTGTTGGGAGATCGGGTGCAGGAGTGGTGTATGCGGTGGTGGCATAGAAGGGGCTCTTCCATGACTCAGGATGATGTCCAGGGCAGCAGGAGGGACTTGGTCTTCCCAATAACCCCCAATCATCTTGCTTCTACACACCTGCAAATATATAAGGTCACAGATATTACGCACCAACACTCCATATGCCCTTCTCTGCACATACTCCTGAGAGACCCCGACACCTTTACGTTACTCACTATCGGACTATTTTCTGTGAAAAGAGCAGTCTTCACCAAAGTAAGTGTCATTTTTAAGGGATGTGGATCAATGGGTCAATCAGAAATAGGTCGACAGTCAATTGGTCGACCCCATATGGTCGACATGCAGTAGGTTGACTAGGTCTAAAGGGCAACAGGGTCGACATGAAAATGGTAGACACCACAAAAGGTTGACCCCACTAAAAGATTGACATGGGAATGGTCAACACAAATAAGGTTGACAGTTTTTTTTTGTGTGTGTCATTTTATATGTTTAATCACATGTATGACAAATTAGTAGAAACATGTACCCTCGCGGGCTTGCTTCGCTTGCCGTGCTTCTGGCAAGGTTACTATTCTCAGTCGTAGTCCATGTGGATAGCAAATGATGAAAAAGTTTTAAAAAACGTGTGTCGACCATATGTGTGATGACCATTGTCATGGGGGCCATTTGAAACTGTAAACCTAATGCATCTTGACCATATGGGGTCAACCTATTGACTGTCGACCTAATGACCGTCGACCTATCATCTGGAACCCCATTTTAAAATCAGGGCTATTTATTAATTTACTAACACTGGAGAAATAAATGATGTTTCCAAAGTTAGAATAGTTAACAGGCAATACTGCTGTATCCATTGATTTTTATGGTGACAAAGATATTGCCCAAATTCTCAAGCGCCAAAAAGCTTCCAGTGGGGAACAATATGTAATTTCCCGATATGGAACCTGCATTTTGACTTCCCTTCTTCAGTACAGACTCCTCAGTGAGAACCTCAAAGAGAGAGCAATTTACAGGCTGTGGGGGAAATCCTGTTCCATCCATCAGATAGTGTGAAGACTGGATCAGCCACACACCGGAGATTTGGCCATCTGTATTTAAGTGATGAGATGCTGGAGACCATTGTTACTATTACTCATGTGCCTATTCACAGTGGTGTAACTAGAAATTTTTCTTCCCCAAGCCAAAAAATTCTTCGGCGCCCCCCCCCCCCCCCTTAAATTTTTGGCAGCAGTAAAGGGACAAATATGCGCGCGCTGAAGGTGCGCGCCGCCAAAAAGGGTGTGTGGCTTTGTTGAAATGGGCGTGGCTTCGCATAAAGGGGCGTGTCATTGCAGGAAAAGACTACCTTATATCCCAGTTTTGCAACCTGCACGCCCAGACGTTAGCCACCACAGGAAAGAAAAATAATCCTGATTCATGCCCCTTACATTATTTGTCATTTTTCCTCCTTATAGTAATGCCCAGTATACATTATGCCACATACTGCAATGGCCCTTAGACATTATGCCACACACAATAATGTACGACACAATATGCACACACTGTAATGCCCCCGACACATTATGCCACACACCGTAATGCCTGTGACACATTATGACAGGAATCGCAATGCCCGTTATACATTATGCTACACACTGCAATGCCCCTGATACATTATAGCACATACAATGTCTGTGACACATTATGACACACAACACAATGATCCTGAGACATTATACCACATACCACAATGATCGTGATATAGTATACAACACACCGTAATGCCAGATACATTATGACACACACCGCAATATCCGTGATACATTATGCCACACACCGTAATGCCCATTACACATTAAGTTCTACAGTAAGGCTTCTAATTACTTTTAAATTACCTGCTTGTTGCCAGGGGTTTCATGCTCTTGGTTCCATGCACGGTGCCAGGGATTTTCATGCTCAGGGTGTCATGCTCGTTGCCAGGGGTTTCATGCACTGGGTGTCATGCTCGTTGCTAGGGGGTAGTGCTTGTTGGTAGGGCCGTGCTCCCAGTGCCACATATGCCCCCAGTGCCAGATATTCCCCCACAGTGCCAGGTACATGCCCCCAGTGCCAAATATACCCCCCCAGTGCCACATATGCCCCCAGTGCCAGATATTCCCCCACAGTGCCAGGTATATGCCCCCAGTGCCAGATATTCCCCCACAGTGCCACATATGCCCCCTCAGTGCCTGCTCCCCCCAGTGCCAGATATTCCCCCACAGTGCCAGGTATTTGCCCCCAGTGCCAGATATTCCCCCACAGTGCCAGGTATTTGCCCCCAGTGCCAGATATTCCCCCCACAGTGCCACATATGCCCCCTCAGTGCCTGCTCCCCCCAGTGCCAGATATTCCCCCACAGTGCCAGGTATATGCCCCCAGAGCCAGATATTCCCCCACAGTGCCAGGTATATGCCCCCAGTGCCAGATATTCCCCCACAGTGCCACATAAGCCCCCTCAGCCCCCTCAGTGCCTGCTCCCCCCAGTGCCAGATATTCCCCCACAGTGCCAGGTATATGCCCCCAGTGCCAGATATTCCCCCACAGTGTCACATAAGCCCCCTCAGTGCCTGCTCCCCCCAGTGCCAGATATTCCCCCACAGTGCCAGGTATATGCCCCCAGTGCCAGATATTCCCCCACAGTGTCACATAAGCCCCCTCAGTGCCTGCTCCCCCCAGTGCCAGATATTGCCCCACAGTGCCAGGTATATGCCCCCAGTGCCAGATATTCCTCCACACAGTGCCAGGTATATGCCCCCAGTGCCAGATATTCTCCTACAGTGCCAGGAATATGCCCCCAGTGCCAGATATTACCCCACAGTGTCACATAAGCCCCCTCAGTGCCTGCTCCCCCCAGTGCCAGATATTGCCCCACAGTGCCAGGTATATGCCCACAGTGACAGATATTCCTCCACACAGTGCCAGGTATATGCCCCCAGTGCCAGATATTCCCCCACAGTGCCGCCAGGTACATGCCCTCAGTGCCAGATATTCCCCCACAGTGCCTGCTCCCCTATCCGCCCCGCCCCCCGCCGCTCCTTTGTGTTGGAGGGACACGGAGGGCACAGCGCGCGCCTCTCCCGTGTCCTTCCTGGCTCTCCTGCGGGTCTAATAAAGGAAGTGCCGGTTCGTGAGCCAATCAGAGCTCACGAACGGCACTTCCTTTATTAGACCGGCCGGAGAGCCAGGAGGGACACTTGAGAGGCGCGCGCGGTGCCCTCCGTGTCCCTCCAACACAGCAGCGGAGGGAAGGAGACCGCAGACTGACATGCGGACGCTCGTCCGCATGTCAATCTGTTCTAAGTCAGTGGCGCCCCCGCAGCCCCTCGCCCCCAAGCCACCGCGAGGACTGCGGGGGCAGTAGTTACGCCACTGCCTATTCATCAATATTTGCGATGGTCCCGTGGAAATAAGGGCCTGATTCAGCATGGATCACAAAATCAAAATCTTTCTCTAATGGGCAAAACCATGTGCACTGCGGGGCGGGCAGATGTAACATATGCAGAGAGAGTTAGATTTGGGTGGGGTGTGTTCAAACTGAAATCTAAATTGCAGTGTAAAAATAAAGCAGCCAGTATTTACCCTGCACAGAAACAAATAACCCACCCAAATCTAACTCTCTCTGCCACACCTGCAGTGCACATGATTTTGCCCATTAGAGAAAGATTTTGCTTTTGTAATCCATGCTGAATCAGGCCCTAAAGCATCTTATACCCCTTTTCCACCTGTAGCACGGGTCGCAGCCGGGAGCCTGACACGGCTGCAACCCGTGCTACAGCCCCCTTTCCCACAGCGCTCACCAACCCGGCATATTGCTGGGTTGGTGACGCTGCTGCTGACGCGGCAGGGGCGGCGTTGGGAGATCACATGATCTCCCAGTGCCGCCCTTCCATTCACTGTGAACGGGAGCCGGGTCTCCTCGACACAGCTTCCGTTCACACTACACATCTTACCGGGTTGAACACGTGTTCAACCCGGCAAGATACCCGGGTAGGATTCCCGCATCACTTAATCCGGGAATTTGCCGGGGGGGCCGTTTCCACTAGAAAAAAACATGGGTAAATGAGCACCCCCGCGCATTTACCCATGTTTTTAAAGGTAGTGGAAAAGGGGTATAAGTTGCTGCATTTTGCAGTGGCAATTCAGTATTGCACTGGTGTTGGGACAGCTATGTTTCCGAGCAAAGCCCTACTGCTGCCTCTTTTGACAGTCATACTAGAGGTAAAACTTTACACATCTGGGTAGTGTTACTGTGCATACGTGACCTGAGGACACGCATGCACACAGCGAGGGCTGGAGGAGATGGAGGGGTCAAATCAGATCCCTCTTAGCAATCAGGACCTCCTTCCTATAGGCAGGAGAGGGGCTTATTCGGCTAGCACCATCTGAAGATGACATCAGTTACCATGGTCAATATCTGAAAGCTTTTAGTTTTCAGAACCTCATGTATTTATTTATATTTATGTCATCATACTTGTATGTGGATGGCATGCCTCATTGGAGACATCAGTCAAAGGGGTCCATTACTTAAACATGTGGTTTGTAAATGTACATGTTTCAACATGTAAAACGGACCTATTCACTTTAATGATTAGGCACCAAAGACACATTACAATAGCTGATGGGTGTCGTACGGTATGCCGGCGCTCGGGCTCCCGGCGCCCAGCATACCGGCGCCGGGAGCCCGACTGCCGGCATACCGACAGCGTGGTGAGCGCAAAGGAGCCCCTTGCGGGCTCGCTGCGCTCGCCACGCTGCGCTCGCCACGCTGCGGGCACGGTGGCGCGCTACGCGCGCCACACTATTTTATTCTCCCTCCAGGGGGGTCGTGGACCCCCACGAGGGAGAATAGTTGTCGGTATGCCGGGTGTCGGGATTCCGGCGCCGGTATACTATGCGCCGGGATCCCGACATTCGGCATACAGAAGACCACCCTAGCTGATTACTGACACATACAGTGCTAGACTTGATAGGAGACCTGACTTATGTGCAGATAAGAGAACACTTTACTGCTGACAGTTTATAATAATAATAATAACAACATATTTATCCACACAACTGTGATTTCTGAATTTGCTTTTATTTGCTCAAGAGAATATGTTACAGTTGATAGCTTATAACACTGCTAATATTTTTTTTTTTAATTGATGCACCTATGATTTCTGATGTGTTTTTATATACGTTGTGATATGACTATTATTAAAATTGTTATATAATATGTATATTTCTGGTTTCCAATAACAAAATTTTTATTTAAGCACTTCTTTCTCTTTGTTGAGTTTTGTGGTTTTGGATTAAAACATAGTGGTTTGTTTATTAAACCCCCACCGTTCACATGCACAAGACATGCAAACCACAGTTACATACATGCGGCAATCTGGAATTTCAAAGTGCATCCAATTTATGGTGGGTTTGAAAACATCATACTAAAACCTGGCTTTGGAGATCAGAAAAAAATACAGAAAAATGACCAGGTCTATTACTGTGACTATGAATGACATCTAATGTGTGTGTAGCGATGTCTACCTTAAAAACAATAGACAAAAACAACTCTTTAAAAGAGGGATGAAAAAATTGTGCCAGTGTGCCACGTGCGGGTAGGTGAAGGGGATAGTCCAAGGTGGGTGGAATCTGTAGGCTAATGCATTTTGTTCAATATATTCAACTTCTTCAGAGGAAAAATAAGTTATCTTGCCCCTGAAGAAGTTGAATATATTCAATGAAACACATTAGGCTGTAAGGTAACTTCCGTTCCGTGTTGATATCCCATGCTATAGTTCCTTTGGACAAATCTCCAGCCCAACCACTGTACCTACATTTGGAAAAAAATACTTTCTCCAGCTCTGGTGATTGGAGAGTAAGGGGCTTATTTATCAACGAGTGATAAAACTCATTGTGAATGATAAAGCTCGTTGCATATAATAAATGGTGCTGCAGCCAATCTGCTCCCAACTGTCATTTTTCAAACAGATGACAGTTAGGAGCTGATTGGCAATTAGTTTTATAATTCACAATGAGTTTTATCACTCGGTGATAAATGAGCCCCCATGTATTCCGGTGTGGTAAAATTGAAGAAGCTGGCACATTATTCCTGGCCATTGCTAGCCATCACTATATTAATACTGTATCTGATCTGCTTGCAAAAAGCTGCACAACTCAGGTTCTCATCTGACTACAGTGGGAAATATTAATTTCTTCTGGTCAGTTTGAACATCTGAGATTTAGTTACAGAGACTTTCAAGTCTCATTCATCCCTTTCACTGGTCCCAACCCCAACCTTCCCATATGCCATTTCTAAGCCCAATGTTCTGTTTAAATTCTATGTGATGATTCTTACATATTAAGTGTTATTTATTTTATATGCTTTCATATGTAATTTATTAATTAAATGATTTATATACTGTATTGGCAGCACACAGTGGCATATTTTATTTGCAATATATGTACACACACACACACACACACACACACACACACACACACACACACACACACACACATATCTATTTGCACTGTCACTATTGTGTCTTCCCTTAAAGTGTACTGGCTCTTGATGGTAGTACAGTGGGGATCAAAAGTTTGGGCACCCCAGGCAAAAATTCATTTTAATGTGCAAAAAGAAGCCAAGGAAAGATGGAAAAATCTCCAAAAGGCATCAAATTACAGATTAGACATTCTTATAACATGTCAAAAAAAGTTTGATTTTATTTCTATCATTTACACTTTCAAAAGAACAGAAAACAAAAAATGGCGTCTGCAAAAGTTTGGGCACCTTGCAGAGTTAATACCTTGTACTGCCCCCTTTGGCAAGTATCACAGCTTGTAAATGCTTTTTGTAGCCAGCCAAGAGTCTTTCAATTCTTGTTTGCGGTATCTTCACCCATTCTTCCTTACAAAAGTCTTCCAGTTCTTTGAGATTCCTGGGCTGTCTGTGATGCACTGCTCTTTTAAGGTCTATCCATAGATTTTCAATTATGTTGAGGTCAGGAGATTGTGAAGGCCATGGCAAACCCCTAAGTTTACGCCTCTTGATGTAATCCACCGTGGATTTTGAGGTGTGTTTAGGATCATTATCCATTTGTAGAAGCCAGCCTCTCTTTAACTTCAGCTTTTTCACAGATGGCATCAAGTTAGCGTCCAAAATTTGCTGGAATCTTATTGAATCCATTTTTCCTTCTACTCGTGAATGTTCCCTGTGCCACTGGCTGCAATACAACCCCAAAGCATGATTGATCCACCCCCATGCTTAACAGTTGGACAGAGGTTCTTTTCATTAAATTCTGTGCCCTTCCTTCTCCAAACGTACCTTTGCTCATTCCGGCCAAAAAGTTCTATTTTAACCTCATCGGTCCACAGAACTTTATTCCAAAATGCATCAGGCTTGTCTATATGTTCATTTGCAAACTTCAAACGCTGATTTTTGTGGTGAGGACGTAGAAGAGGTTTTCTTCTGATGACTCTTCCATGAAGACCATATTTGTACAAGTATCTCTTTATAGTGGAATAGTGTACCACAACTCCAGTGTCTGCCAGATCTTCCTGGAGGAATCGTGCAGTCAAACGTGGATTTTGACTTGCTTTTCTCACAATCTTGCGAGCTGTTCTGTCTGATATTTTTCTTGGTCTTCCAGATCGTGCTTTAACTTCCACTGTTCCTGATGACTGCTATTTCTTAATTACATTCCGAACAGAGGATATGGGCATCTGATAACGCTTTGTTATCTTCTTATAGCCTTCTCCTGCTTTGTGAGCGTCAACTATTCTCAGTTTCAGTGTTCTACACAACTGCTTAGAGGAACCCATGGTGCTGATTGTTGGAGCAAGGTCAGATGAGTCTGGGCTTTTAAAACCTTTGAGATTGACATCACCTGGTCTTTCCAGATGATGATTGAGAACAATCCATGACACTGCCAGGTCTCAGCTGTCCAAAGGGGGCAGTACAAGTTATTAACTCTGCAGGGTGCCCAAACTTTTGCAGACGCCATTTTTTGTTTTCTGTTCTTTTGAAAGTGTAAATGATGGAAATAAAATCAAACTTTTTTTGACATGTTATAAGAATGTCTAATCTGTAATTTGATGCCTTTTGGAGATTTTTCCATCTTTCCTTGGCTTTTTTTTGCACATTAAAATTAATTTTTGCCTGGGGTGCCCAAACTTTCGATCCCCACTGTATCTATCTGGTTGTAGAGAGTGAGGCACATTTAAACCCTGGATTTAATGTATCTATATTTGTAGTGTCTCTACTAGGAACACCTTTCAGGGTCTCTTATGCATACAAATACAGCTCTTTATTCTATGATGCATAATAAAAAAAAGACAAGTACAGACCCTTTATAAACACATTGGTTTATAGGTGCAATGGATACTTATTACTCTTACTTGATATTTAGAAAAGCAGCAACCACAGTATTAAATTATCAATGAGAGCACCTTACCAGTCTCCTCTTAATTTACATCTGGCCTCCCCATATTTCCAAATATTTCCATTTGACAAATTTGGACACACTAGGCCTGTTTCAGATGTGGACAGAGGAGCTGATGCTGCTACTTACGTTTAGCAGCAGCACTAGCATTAATATGTAATGCATCAGGAGGTATCTGATATAAATAGACACCTCCTGCTTACATTGGTGATCCGAGCTGTGTCATAGGATGCAGCATCGGATCTCTGCAACACCATTGGTCGGCTGCATGGGGTCGTGTAAGGCAGCCACTGCAGATCCAACAAAGAGGCCAGGAAATATCCTGGAGAACCTGGCCTCGTCACTCCCCACAACACACCTCCATTTTGGGAAACAGAAGTAGCCGCTGCCCCTTCCCTACCCCTAAATAGCAACAGTCACTGGCAGTCTGCTGCTGATCTACGTCCAATGTCACAGACCCATGCTGCACATCCATAGTATCGAGTATTGGTACATTTTGGCATGTGCCGCTACCCCATTATGTCTCACCCTTAACCATACCCCATTACCGCAAGACGGGACTAGTTTTGGGGAATCCAGTTTTGACTATTGTAGGGAATGCACATCAGTAGACATATGAGTTTTTTTTTTTGTTGTTGTTTATTTAATTTTCAGGTAAAAAGAGACAACAATGTCCCCCCACAACGAGGAGAGAATATATTCATAAACCTACATTATGTATAAAGTAGAAATATGACATTAATAAAGAAGTCATAGGGTTCTTAGAGTAAAAAACATTACACTGATTAAAAAAATAAAAAATAGACATCGTATCACAAGCAAATCATACATAAAGAAACCAAATAATAGTCTCGTAATCGTACAAATAGAGAACCGAAGGGTGAAGAATAGGCAAGCGAAGAAGAGGGGGGGAAAAGGGGGAAGGTATAGAGTAGAGGGGAAAGAGACAGGGGTAGAGGACCCACTGGTACGTCATCGTACGTAATATATTCAACTTGCAAGTCTAATGCTAGGTTGGAGGCGATAGCTGAAATACACGATATGGTAATATAAAGAACGTCCTCAGGGCTACTCAATAGGTTAGGGGTTTACAAAGTCACATGAGGAGTGCTAGAGAACTTCTGGAGGGGCATGATCTGCATGTGGGGGCTTGAGATTTGAACCACATGTCCCATATCAGTAGAAACTAGAATGATCTGTTATGGTGGTATGCAGTGATCTTTTCCATGCTTGCTAAGTACCATATTTTATCAATGACCCTACTAAGAGGGGGGGGGGGGGGGGGGGGCTCTCTCTGTTTCCAGTGGAGGGCAATTAAGAATCTAGCGGTGTTTAAGATCTGCGTTATCAATTTACCGGAGTTTGGAGGAGCATTTACAATGGGGAGGCCCAGGAGAAAAGACCAAGGATCTTTAGACACCTGGGTGTTGAACACTACTTATCAGGTGTGCGACAGTATCCCAAAACACAATCTTAGGACATGACCACCAGATATGGAGGAAAGTTGTCCGCCGCAACCTCTCCAGCACAAGGGAGAAGATGAAGGAAACATTTTATGAAGTCTAGTGGGGACAAAATACCACCTACAGTATATAGTATTTGGTAGGCATTTTCACCTACCAAGGTTGAAATAGAAGATTTCGCAACAGCAGTGAAGATATCTGACCAATCATGGTCAGCAGGCGGTGGGCCCAGATCCTGCTCCCACTGAAGTACAAATGATGGGGTCAACGACTGACCTCAATCTATAAGGAGGGAATATAGCAGGGAAATAGTTCCGCGACCAAGCGGTTTATGATAGCAAAAAGACTCCAAAGTGGATAAAGATTGAAACGGGGAAGAGTTCGATAGAAAGGAGACAAAATGTCTAATCTGAAAATAGGTGAAAGGATTTGCCTCTGGAAAGTGATATTTTGTCATGAGATCCGATAAGTGCGCGCAGGAGCCCTCGGACAGTACATCTACAACAAAAAGGATATTCTTGCTCGACCATAGACGAGAGCAAGTTAAAGAATGACCCGGAGTAAAAGGAGGATTGTCCCATAAGGGGGTAAGCGAAGAGGGGGATGACAGCAGATTAATGCGGCGTGTGCAATAGTCCCAGATCTGACAAGAAAATTCCAGCACAGGGTGTAATTGTAAGTGAGAAGGCCTGGATTTGGAGGGGGATAAGAGCAAGGACGTCAAAGAAATAGTGTGGCATAGCGCAGATTCCAGCTGAAGCCACAGAAGACTCTGAGCCGGATCAAACCAGGCAATAGCTTGACTGAGATGAGTGGCCAGATAGTAAAGGCGGATATCTGGGAAGCCTCTGCCACCGTCCTGTACCAGTTTGTGGAGAGCGGAGAAACCTATCCTAGGGACCTTGTTTCTCCAGATAAAATGAAGAAACCAGGGGGTATATTTACAAAGATTCGTGTTTTGGCCGTTTTGAAGGGTGTTTGAACTCGAATGGTATCGGGTGCATTTTACTGCAACTTTTTGAATCCTGATACGATCATTCACTAAGCTGCCGAGTTTTGCACAATCGTTTTTTCCGATGTCTATGTGATTCGTAATATCAGGCAGTGTTTTACGGGAGTGATGAGTAAAACACTGTCAGACAAAACACAAGGAATCCCGGCCGGATCTGTGAGATCCGTGCAGGGCTCCATTGTGTACAATAAAAAGTTGATTAAAGTCTTAAAAAATCTGAAAAAAATTGCGTGGGGTCCCCCCTCCTAAGCACAACCAGCCTCGGGCTCTTTGAGCCGGTCCTGGTTGAAAAAATATGGGGGGAAAAATGACAGGGGTTCCCCCATATTTAATCAACCAGCACCGTGCTCTGCGCCTGGTCCTGGTTCCAAAAATACGGGGGACAAAAAGCGTAGGGGTCCCCCGTATTTTTGAGACCAGCACCGGGCTCCACTAGCCAGGTACATAATGCCACAGCCGGGGGACACTTTTATACTGGTCCCTGCGGCCCTTGCATTACATACCCAACTAGTCACCCCTGGCCGGGGTACCCTGGAGGAGTGGGAACCCCTTAAATCAAGGGGTCCCCCCCTCCAGCCACCCAAGGGCCAGGGGTGAAGCCCGAGGCTGTCCCCCCCATCCAAGGGCGGCGGATGGGGGGCTGATAGCCTTTTGGAAAAATGTGAATATTGTTTTTAGTAGCAGTACTACAAGTCCCAGCAAGCCTCCCCCGCAAGCTGGTACTTGGAGAACCACAAGTACCAGCATGCGGTGGAAAACCGGGCCCGCTGGTACCTGTAGTACTACTACTAAAAAAATACCCCCCAAAAAACAGGACACACACACCGTGAAAGTATACGTTTATTACATACATGCACACCTCCATACATACATACTTACCTATGTTCCCACGAGGCTCGGTCCTCTTCTCCATGTAGAATCCTTGGGGTACCTGTGAAAAAAATTATACTCACATAATCCAGTGTAGAATCAGACCTTGGTATAATCCACGTACTTGGCAAAAAAATAAAACGGAAACCCGACCACGCACTGAAAGGGGTCCCATGTTTACACATGGGACCCCTTTCCCCGACTGCCAGGACCCCCCCTGACTCCTGTCAAAGAGGGTCCCTTCAGCCAATCAGGGATCACCACGTCGTGGCACTCTCCTGATTGGCTGTGTGCTCCTGCAGTGTCTGTGAGGCAGCACACTGCACAGATACAATGTAGCGCCTATGCGCTCCATTGTAGCCAATGGTGGGAACTTTGCGGTCAGCGGTTGACCGAAAGTAACCTCACCGCTGACCGCAAAGTTCCCACCATTGGCTACAATGGAGCGCATAGGCGCTACATTGTATCTGTGCTGTGTGCTGACTCAAAAATACGCTTTTTGTCCCCCGTATTTTTGGAACCAGGACCAGGCGCAGAGCCCGGTGCTGGTTGATTAAATATGGGGGAACCCCTGTCATTTTTCCCCCCATATTTTTTCAACCAGGACCGGCTCAAAGAGCCCGAGGCTGGTTATGCTTAGGAGGGGGGACCCCACGCAATTTTTTTTTCCGTTTTTACACTAAACAGACCCTTTCCCATAGATAACCATGCACAGATCTCACTGATCTCACTGATCACTGATCTCACTGATCTCTCTGCATGGTTATCCAAACTCGACTGGAAAAAGCAGGTCTATTTTTTTGCTGCTTTTTTTAACGAATCGAAAAAAAAACAGACCCGCACTTGAGCACTCAGAAACTAACACCCAAATACGAATGAATAGTGAATGCCCGTATTGTATGAAATAACAGCCGTGTTTGACCGATGGTCTATTCATTCGTATTTCGGAACTTTGCAAATCAAACCATTACGAATAGTCCAAACACTGCCGAGATTGGTGCTTAGTGAATTCCCGGATTGGGACTTAGAAAAAAAAACACAAAACGGACAAACTCGAATTCTTAGTAAATATTGGCCCAGGAGTGTACTTGTGCCAAGACAGAGTCCGGGGCTTTCGCTGGCAACGTTTGAAACAAATAAAGTAGACTAGGGATAATGTTAATTTTTAGGGCAACAATACGACCCAGCCAAGAGATAATCAGACTGCCACTTATGGAGATCGGCCTTAATATTTATAAGTAAAGGGAAGAAGTTCTCTTTATACAGGTCTCCATAGCGGTGTGTAATAGAAACCCCCAGGTATCGGATTTTAGAAGAACACCAGGAAAATGTATAGTTGGTTTGCATGTGGGTCAGGTGGGTTGGAGGGATGTGGAAGGGAAGAGCTTCAGTTTTAGACCAATTAACTTTGTAACCAGACACATGTCCATATTCAGACAGAAGGTTGAAAAGACTCGGCAAGGAAGTGTGCGGTGAGGAAAGTGAAAGGAGGACATCATCTGCAAACAGAGAGATCTTATAGGCAGAGCCCCCCATGTCAATCCCCCTAATATCATTCGAAGTCCGAATACGGGCTGCCAACGGTTCTATCACTAAAGTGAAGATCAGGGGCGAGAGCGGGCAGCCCTGCCTAGTATCGTTGGAGATCTGTAGAGGGTCTGACCACTCCATTTACGGAGACCCTTGCAGAGGGACGTGAATACAAAGCCTGGGCCCCTATGAGGAATTCACCTCTAAAACCAAAACATGCGAGAGTTTCGAACATGAAGTGCCAGCAGATCCGGTCGAAATGCTTTCTCCGCGTCCAGAGAAAGCAAAAGAATAGGGGTATGTGTGAGGTTGATGTTGTGGGCAAAGCTAATAATATGTCTCGTATTATCGCGGGCCTGTCTACCAGGAATAAATCCCACCTGGTCATTATGGATAAGTTGGGGCAACACACTGTTCAAACGGAGGGCCAGGATTTTCGCGTATATCTTAATGTCAGAATTAAGTAATGAAATAGGTCTATAGTTAATACAGTTGGAAGCATCTGTGCCATCTTTGGGGATAACGATAATCCTAGCCTCCAGAGCTGATTTGGAAAAAGATGCTCCCATGAAAACAGCATTAAAGAGAGTTGAAAGGTGGGGCATAAGCTGGGGAAGAAAAGTCTTGTAGTAGGTAGCTGAGAAGCCGTCAGGGCCAGGAGCTTTATTAAGTTTTAGATTTTTAATGACAGCGTCAATTTCTTCTTCAGAGATCCTAGAGTTAAGCCCTCTGAGAGGATCCAAAAGCATTGTAGTCTAAGATTGTTTCGTGGACCCCTATTATCCAAATCTTCTTGTTTGTCTGCCAATAGCATAACATCTGTACGCATTTGTGCCACCTCCTGTTCCGATTCCTGTTGAAAGGCGATAAGTTCTTCTTGTTTCCTTTCTATGGCATCAACTCTGGACCCCAAACTGTCCATATCTGTTTTTAGGCCAGGTTAGCCTCTTGTACCTCTGCGCGGATTGTTTTTTTTTTTATATTGCACATTTCGGACAGGAGAAGAGCGACATCCGCCTTAGTGGCGGGAGTTGAGGAAGAGTCGTCATCCGAATCACGGTCGGAGGCTGCAGACGTAGGCGGTGGTGGTGATGATTTCTGGGAAGAGGACGGAGTAGAGTTCTTGAAGTAACCCACCAAGTTATGGCCATTTGTCTTTTTTCCCCCTTTAGGCATGGTGAAGGAGATGAAGGAGGTAGTTCGGTAGTCAACACCTGGTTGGGAATAGCGAAGCTCCTAAGGCATCAGGATCACACACGGGGCTGGGTGCTTGACATAGTGAGATCACATTGTAGACAGTTCACAGAAGAAAATTGGGAGATCCCAGCGTGGCACAATGTAATGTATAATTATGGACTGAGCCTCTGTGCAGTTGATGTACAGCTGAGACTAGTAGATTGAATACCTCCATGGGCGAGTCTGCTGGAATGGCAGAGGGTGGGTAGAGGGCACTGCAACAGGACAGGGAAGAGGCTGGTAAGTTTGAAGAGGGTATGCTGCAAGAGCACACTTACCTGCCCAGGTTAGATGTGAAATGGCCTGTAGGTTGATTCCGGGGACTCGGCCCCACTCAGGTCCTAGAGCGACAGCCAGTTAGATCCAGTCGCAGAGGGGAGGCGATCGTGGGGTCCAGGCTTCCAGGAGCAGTGCAGCCTGTGGTGTCACCAGAGGCCCAGACAGCAGCAGGTTGGCAGAAGCAGTGTGTTAACAGAAGCTGCAGGGGGCCGCGTTCTGCAGCTTCCCCCCCTCAGCCGGTCCCCCTGCCCGCTATGAGGTGACCACTGAGCAGATGGCCGCAGGAGCTATGGGAAGTATGGGTGCCTGCAGCAGCTTTGCTTATCCAGGCTGTCTGCAGCTGCGGTGTCAGATAGGAGGCACTGTTAGGGCAGGTGGTTAGCCTCTGGGGGAGACAGCCGTCCCGGGATGCAGGGTGAGGGCCGCAAAATGGCCGCCGCAGCACCGAGGAGCAGGGCCAATGCTGGGGGACACAGGCACAAGTTACAGGTGGGTGTACGAGAGCCGCGGCTCCCGCTGAAAGTCTGTACCTGTCGGTCCTGGTGGCAGCAATCCCAGCAGGCGGTGTAGGCCTCTGTACCGCGGCTCCCCCCAGTCCGGAAGTCCGTGGCTGGTGCAGCCCGAAATCGACCTAGCGTGGTCCCTGGCTCTGCAGCGCTGCCCAGGATATGCGGGGGGAGAGCAGGGAGTCTCCTGGTCTTTGACAGCACCTCGGGAGTGCAGGGAGGAACAAGGACATGTGCCCAGTGCAGGAGCTCCAGGGAGACACGTCTCTCCTGCAGCAAGGTCAGGCCACGCCCCAGACATATGAGATTTTGTTTTTCACATTTGTCTCTTTATAGCAGGAGTGGCCAACCCGCGGCTCTCGAGCCGCATGCGGCTCTTTCATCTGCCGCATGCGGCTCAGCCGGCTCCTGGCCACCGCTGCCCTGGCCCCCCCACCCCCGTGCTGCTCACTGCGCCGCTGCTGCTGTCTGTGAGGGGAGGAGAGCGCAGCGTGCGCCTCTCCTGCCCCTCACTCTCCGGCGGTGGCTGTGTCACACTTCAATTAGGCGCCGGTCCATGAGCCAATCAGAGCTCGCAGACCGGCAGCTAAGGCTGCCGGACCGCGAGCTTTGATTGGCTCACGGAGCGGCGCCTAATTAAAGAGAGACACAGTTGCCGCCGGAGAGTGAGGGGCAGGAGAGGCGCACGCTGCGCTCTCCTCCCCTCACAGACAGCAGCAGCAGCGCGGTGAGCAGCACGGGGGTGGGGAGGGGGGGCCAGCGCAGCGGTATATATCTGGCACTGGGGGCATTGCTGGCACTGTGGGGGCATGTATACCAGGCACTGGGGGTCATAGCTGGCACTGAGGTCATAGCTGGCACTGGGGAGACATGTATATCTGGCACTGGGGGGCATATCTGGCACTGTGGGGGACACTGGCATTGGGGGCATAGCTGGCACTGTGGGGACATATATATCTGGCACTTGGGGGACATGTATATCTGGCACTGGGGGGCATATCTGGCACTGTGGGGACATTGGCATTGGGGGCATAGCTGGCACTGTGGGGACATATATATCTGGCACTAGGGGCATAGCTGGCACTGTGAGGACATATATATCTGGCACTGAGGGCATAGCTGGCACTGTGGGGACAAGTATATCTGGCACTGGGGGCATAGCTGGCACTGTGTGGGGACATGTATATCTGGCACTGGGGGCATATCTGGCACTGTGGGAACCCTGCATTGGGGGCATAGCTGGCACTTTGGGGACATATATATCTGGCACTAGGGGCATAGCTGGCACTGTGGGGACATATATATCTGGCACTGGGGGGAAATGTATATCTAGCACTGGGGGGGACATGCATATCTAGCACTGGGGGGACATGTATATCTGGCACTGTGAGGCATATATATATATCTGGCACTGTAGGGCATATATGTATCTGGCACTTTGGGGCATATATGTATCTGGCACTGTGGGGATATATGTGTATGTGGCACTGTGGGGTATATATGTATCTGGCACTGTGGGGACATGTGTATATGGCACTGTGGGGCATATATGTATCTGGCACTGTGGGGACATGTGTATGTGGCACTGTGGGGCATATATGTATCTGGCACTGTGGGGACATATGTTTCTGGCAGTGTGGAGGCATCCATTTTTTGACATTTTTATATGTATGTGGCACTGTACTGGGGCATTATATGTATTTGGCGCTGTACAACATGACTAAAAACGGAATTATGACACAAGGTCATACTCCTACAAATGTCATAACGAAAGGTGTGCGCACAAAATGAGGTGTGACTTTGTGAAAACTAGGCCACGCCCTTGACTACAGATCTTTTCTGGCTCTTTGCCTCTGACTGGTTGGCCACCCCTGCTTTATAGTGTTCCAATATACCCTTCTTCCTGTCACCCTCTGAAAATGGGAAATTCCTGGCATGCTTCATTTGGCCAAATCTACCTAAATATCACCCTTAAACTGCCTATTTGTTATGCACAGGGAACCTATAGTATGTCACAACTGTTTTGTGGTATGCCACAGTAACAATGAGAATAACCTACTGAGCTCTATGTACCACTGCAACAATACTCTGTTTTGGAGTAGAATTGTTTAGGAGCTCACTTATTTTGCTTTACTCCTAAACAGAAACTAGGGGTCTGTTTATTGAACTTATTTTGACCTTAAAGTACCTGTTTACACATGTTTCAGGCAGAATTAGTGCATACAGATTTATCTAAGCCAGTGGTCCTCAATCGCCTCTAATGGTTCACGTTTTCCACGTCACCCGGCAAGTGCACCGTGTATCACCAAATGTCACATTTTAAAACTCCATAGGCGAAAACGTGAACTGTGTAAGGGTCCTGAGGACACCGATCTAAGCTATAAAGTTCTCCAATATGATATCTCATGCATGCTTTACAAACAGTGCTTGCAGCAGCCGTCCCCACACTTTTCTGTTATGACTATTTTACAAGCTCTCAAAGTCTTAGCTTTCTGCAGCAGGTTACATTGGTTTCCACAGAAAAAACATTGGGGTGTAGAGTGAATCTTGATCCAGATGCACCAACAGGCTAAAGCTTTAGTCTGTCCCAGGATGCATTGGGGCCTCCTCTATAACCCCGCCTCCAGGCACTGAGAGCTCAGTTTCGAGTTGGTGCCTGCAGCAGCAGGTCACCTAACAGGAGGGCTGCACTGGACAGCCCTGAAAAAGCTTTTCTAAGAAGATTTCTTCTCTGGGCGGTCAGCATTGTATGTCAGGGTGACACTTCAGTGCAGCAGCTTCATCACCTCCCAAGTGACGACGCATACTCACGCAGCTCAGTTCCCGGGTACTTGCGGCGGAGACGCTCCGGCCTAGGCACACAGTCGCAGACATTCTCCTGGTTCGCGTGGCTGCTATGGGGAGGAGGTAAGAGGGTCTCCCAGGTGGAACCCACCATTAAACCGTGTTTCAACCGTGACCTAGGGAGACGGGTTGCGGTGCTGGCATGGACACTGTCACCGAGTAGGGACCTCACTAGAACCCAGGGCGTCAGAGTACAGGTACTAACATCCCATTTAATAAGACTTGCTAGTACCTGGGTGGAAGTCCAGCATAGGGGAGCCGGCGCTTGACCTGTAGCCCCTTCCCCGGCCCAGGACGCCATCTCTTTGTAGATTTCCCGCCCGACACTGTCACCGAGTAGGGACCTCACTAGAACCCAGGGCGTCAGAGTACAGGTACTAACATCCCATTTAATAAGACTTGCTAGTACCTGGGTGGAAGTCCAGCATAGGGGAGCCGGCGCTTGACCTGTAGCCCCTTCCCCGGCCCAGGACGCCATCTCTTTGTAGATTTCCCGCCCTTGTGCTGCCTCACACTCTCCCTCATTCCCTCACAGAGACACTGGGTGCCATCTTACAGCATAGTAGCAGCAGCTGGTTTCTGGGATTGCAGGGCAAACACTTTGCAAACACTTGAGTATTCTACATGTCTGACAGCAGACAGAAAAGGGGGTGCTTTTACACCGCTGGTATCCCCCCAGCACACTATAAAATTACCTGTAACCATACCTGAAACTATATGGTAATAGAATTCCAGAGAATTAGTCACACGTGTTTGCAAAGACATGTTTAGCTGCTGAGCCGCGCCAAGGCTTCTCCGATATCAGCAGTCCTAACACCACATAATAGCAGTGCCCATATATGTCTGTATACAGACAGCATTAGTTAAGAAAGAGTGTACCTATTACAGAATATATTGTACGAATATTATGATATATACCGCCGGTCTAGGGCCGCGCTGTGTTTTATATATATATATATATATATATATATATATATATGTCCAGTGCAGCTTTAGTGTCTTAATTTCTGCATTGCCTGTAACTGTGTGTGCCTGTATCTGCCGTGTGGTTTCACTCTCAATGTTTCCCAGATATAACTGTCACTATATTCTGTACCCTAAGGGACTAGGTGCGTCTGGGTCTCATAATATAGTGTGACACAGCATTTATCTAATAGGTATATTCTACTGTGTATTCAGTCACATATTACCGGATTTATTCGCAGATATTGTACTTTGTCTGGCTTTATTGTACTAAGTCGCTGTGTTGTTGCATTCTAACATAATGTTAAACAGAAAGGGTAGTAAATCAGTGGAAGATCCTGCATCATGCAGAGCATGTTCCAGGAATTTACCAGAGGGGGAAATGTTATAAGATGGTCTGTGTACTAATTGTCATACTCCTCCCAGTCAGTCCGCAGCTCCTGCATCTGCAATGGAGCCACCCTGGGCTGCGTTCACCAACCTATTGGGTATTTTGGTGGAATGCCTAGCACCCCCTATGAGAAGACCAGTGCCACTGCCACCTCATATTGTACCTATTGTTAATCCGCATTGGGTGGAATATTTGTCTAACCAACTGCAGCAATTGAACCAGTCTCTAGTTAGACAGAAACCTACACCAGGTCACTCCCGTGTCTCTGGGTCCTCTAAGCAGGCTGCTTCCTCCTCGCAATCCACAAACCTCTCTGATGTCTCATCTGAAGAGGAGGGAGAGCATATGGTCCTGTCAGACACTGAATCCTATGTTACTGATGAGGATTATCCCTTGCAGATTGATATCCCTGCCTAAGTGGATGCTTTTAAGCATATCCTTCAAATCACTGATGAGGATTCCACTACTGTGGCAAAGAAAACTAATAAGTTTAAACAGCAGAAGGTGGTTAAAACTATATTACCCCATTCTGATCATCTTGTGGACATCAGATGGGAACCCTGGTCTAATCCAAGGAAGAAATTCCCCCTGCCAAAACAGGCCTTGGCTCACCATCCTCTCCCTGCAGAGTTATGTAACAAATGGGAAAACCCACCGCTGGTGGATTCTCACGTCAACCGCCTCTTGGTGTCGTCCACTCTGCCTGTCACCACTGTCACCTCACTGAAGAAACCGACAGATAAGCGTGTTTAAGGATGCCTGAAGTCTATATACTCCCTTGCTGGAGCCATTGATAGACCCACTATAGCTGCCTCCTGGGCTGCAAAAGGTATTGAGGCATGGGTTCAGGCATTAGAGGAAGAGCTGCCCGAGGATATTTCTGACAATGCCAGACAATACCTGTCTCACATTACCACCGCCTCCTATTACAGGAAGCGTCCTCTGAGGCGGGTGTATTGGCCGCATACTGTAGTTGAGGTCATGGAAAGTGGATCTAGACTCCAAAAAGACATTGGAGGCACTCCACTTCACTGGGGACATTCTCTTTGGGGAAGACCTAAACAAAATAGTGTCTGAATTAGCAGTCGCTAAGATAGCCTTTCTCCCCACTGCTAATCCTTCTGCACAGAAGGCAAAAGGTAGCACTTTTCGTTCCTTTCAGCCTCAAGGGAAAGCAAAAGGTCAGGCATACCCGAGACAATCTCGTGCTGCCAAAACCACAAAGCCCAAGGCAAAACAATACTGGGCAGCCCGTCAGCCTGCTTCAAAACATGACAAGCATGCTGCATGACGGGGTGGGCCTCCCTCTGGGGGATCCCAGGGTGGGAGGCAGACTTCTACAGTTCACCCAGGTCTGATTAAAGACTACTTCAGACGCATGGGTACTGGAAGTTGTCTCTCACGTGTACACTCTTTCTAGAGACGTCCCTCTCACCAGTTTTGCACTACGGCTTTCCCTTCGGATCTGTTAAAGGTGCAAGCTCTACAAATGGTTGTGAGTTCCCTCCTGAGTACTTTAGTGGTTGTGCCGGTACCTCAGTCCCAAAGAGGCAGAGTCCCGAAAACCCAATGGGTCTTTCCGGCCTATACTCAACCTCAAATCTCTGAACAAGTTTGTATGGTAACGCTGTGCTCAATTGTGCTGGCTATGAAACCCAGAGACTATATGGTATCCTTGGATATATAGGATGCATACCTGCATATACCATATCGCATCTGGTAGTGCAGATTGCCAATAGCAGACCACTATTGCCATTTGGACTGGCTACGGTTCCTCGGATCTTCACCAAGGTCATGGCCATGATGACGGCTCATCTCCGTTGCCAGGGAGTCAGAATAATGCTGTACCTAGACGACCTGCTGATTCTGGTAAATTCCAATTAAGTCCTCCTCAGTTATCTGCAACTGATGGTAACCTTCCTGCAAGCCCACGGGTGACTCATCAATTGGAAGAAGTTCTTGCTTGTCCCAGCTCAGAGCATGGTGCACCTGGGGGCACTTCTTGACGCACATAGTCAGAGACTGTTTCTGTCTCCAGAAAAAGTCCTGAAGTTTCAGGATGGGATAAGATGCTTCCTTAGTCGCCCCAGAGTGTCTATACACTCAGCGATGCAAGTTCTTGGCCTGATGGTGTTGAATTTCAACATGGTAGAGTACGCTCAATTTCATTCTCTTTGACTCCGGAGATTAATTTGTCACTGACCTGGTGGCTCCAGGACCAGCAATTGAACAGGGACCGTCCCTTCTGGGTCCTGCTGACAACAGATGCCAGTCTGAGGGGATGGGGAGGGTTGTTGGAGCAACACTCTTATCGAGGTCATTGGACCAAGGAGGAGTCACTGCTTCCAATAAATATTCTGGAGCTGAGGGCAGTGTTCAATGCGCTATCTCTCGCCCTGCCTCTAGTACAGAACAGGCCTGTTTAAGTACGATCAGACAACGCCACCACGGTGGCATACATAAACCATCAAGGTGGCACTCAAAGCCACATGGCATTGATGGAAGTGTAAAAAATTCTTTATTGGGCGGAACGCCATCTGCCAGCCGTATTGGCAATGTTCATTCCGGATGTCCTGAACTGGGAAGCGGACTTCCTCTGTCACCAGGACGTGCACGCTGGAGAGTGGAGTCTTCATACAGAAGTCTTTCAACTCCTAGTGGACAGGTGGGGCCTACCGGACATAGACCTCATGGCGCCTCGACACAACAACAAGGTTCTGGTCTTGGTATCAAGGACAAGGGATTCTCAGGCAGCGTTCGTGGATGCACTGATAGTTTCATGGAACTTTCGGCTGCCCTAAGTGTTCCCTCCAGTGTCACTCCTGCCCAGGGTCCTACAGAAGTTCAAACAAGAAGGAGAAATACTACGTCTAGTCGCTCCAGCATGGCCCAGACGGTAATGGTTCTCAGACCTGCAGGGTCTGTCGACAGAGCATCCCCTTCTACTTCCTCAGTGCCCGGACTTCCTCGTATATGGCTCTTGAAACTTCACTCCTGAGGGCCAAAGAATTCTCCGAGGCGGTTATTCAGACTATGCTGAAGGCCCGCAAACCGGCATTTGCCCGGATTTCTTACAGGGTCTGGAATTCTTACTTCACTTGGTGTGCTGATAAGAATTATGATGCACATAGATTCTGAACTTCCAGAATCTGGCTTTTTTTCAACTAGGCCTAGACTTAGGCCTTCGTCTGGCTTTCCTCAAGGTTCACATATCTGCCTTGTCGGTGTGGTTTCAGAGAAAAATTGCATCTATTGTGAAAAATAAATTAACAAGTAATTTAATTGGCGCTGATCATGAGCTGCTTAACTAAAAGCTGCCAACTTATAGGCTAGTTAGGCCCAAGCAAACAGAGAAATACAAATAAAGGTTGGCGCTGTGAAACTAGATATGAATTAAATCACAATTTTAATAAAATATCTATAAGAAAAACATATTGTTGCAACAGTTGATTAAATCAAGAACAATTTGGGCATAGCACTGCAAACGTTGTTTTAAAAAAATAATTGCTGGGACTCAATTAAAAAGTTCATCCATATGATTCATGCCAAAGTCCAGGAACCAAAGCTTGGCGAGTGGAATAATTACCAATCACTGTTGGAGATGTGGACCTAACGATGGCTTGGTACAAGATGCTGCTTGATCCAATGAAAAGCACAGGTCCGTTTGTAGAAAGGCCAACTCGCTGTTATGGGGTTCCTATATCCGACTGATTAGGCTCTCATCTCAGGATGAAAATGCATAAGAGTCCAGCTGCTCCACAGACGCGTTTCGCTTTTGTACACAGCTTTTTCAAGGTGAAAAATAAAAATTGCATCTATGCCTGACATTCATACATTCACTAAGGGTGTACTGCGGATTCAGCTTCCCTATGTCCGTTCTGTGGCTCCATGGGATCTGTCTGTTGTACTAAATGCCCTGCAAGAGTCTCCAATCAACCTCTTGAATCAGTGGACCTTAAATGGCTGACGGCCAAGGTCCTATTCTTGCTGGCTTTTGCCTCTGCAATACACGGGTGTTAGACTTAGGCTCCTTGTCCTGTCGTCCACCCTTTCTGATATTTCACAGTGACCGGGCAGTTCTACGAACTCGACCTGGTTATTTACCTAAGGTGCTGTCATCTTTTCACCTTAACCAAGAGATTGTGCCCTTTATCTCTTCAGATTTGTCTCCCAAAAAACGTTCTTTGTGGTTAGGGCTCTCCGAATCTGTGTGGGGAGGACTGCCTCTATAAGGACGTCAGATGCCCTATTTGTCCTGTTTGGTTTCCACAAACATGGCTGGCCTGCGAATAGGCAAACCTTGGCCAGATTGCACAAGCTTATGCGCAGGCTGGACCCCCAGCTCCTGCTGCTGTTAATGCCCATTCTACTCGGTCTGTTGGACGTTCTTTGGCGGTCCGCCGTGGCGCGTCTGCAGAACAATTGTGCAAGGGGGCTACGTGGTCCTCAGTGAACACGTTTATTAGGTTATATGCCTTTGATACTTCTGCCTCCCATGCTGCTTCCTTTGGACGCTGGGTTCTGATAGTCGTTACGGCACGTCCCCTACCTTGAGGAAGTGATTTAGGACATCCCCAATGTTTTCCCTGTGGAAACCAATTAAACCTGCTGCAGGAAAGGAGAGTTATGGTAGACTTACCATTGTTAACTCTTTCTGCGAAGTACATTGGGTTCCACTGGGCGCCCATACTGACGCACCTAGCTTCTTTGGGTTGTATGGCATTAGCTGCTGGTACCTTCTACTGTCATGAGAATGTGGTTCTATGTGACTAACATCTACCTTCTCTTTTGCTTGCTCCTACATTGGACTGGTTAACGAAACTGAGCTCTCAGTGCCTGGAGGCAGGGTTTTAGAGGAGGCCCCAATGCATCCTGGGACAGCCTAAAGCTTTAACCTGTTGGTGCCTCTGGATCAAGATCCACTCTACACCACAATGTTTTCCCTGTGGAACCCAATGTACCTCACAGAAAGAGAATTAACAATGGTAAGTTTACCATAACTCTCCTATTTTGGGACTTTCCTGTAGTGGCTTACACAATCTTCAGTTGGTGTTATCCCACTGGCGTATGTATAATGGGTGCAGGGTGTACGGTGCACACGGGCTTCTGAATCCAGAGGGACCCACACACCACACACCCTGCACCCATATAATTATACTTACTGCTCAATTAGCCTGGAGCTGGCTGCAGAGCTGCAGAAATCACTTGGAATATGGCACGGTGTCCATTTTCCCAGTGATTTGCGCATGCGCTGTAGAGATGTCCTTGGGAATTAGGCATGGGTGCTATGTTCCTGGAGGCCTGCACATTCGCAGTAAACTCTGCCACAAAGCCAGAGTCTACTGCACCTCCGAAGAGGAGGGGACCCGCACAGAGCCTGCACACCGGTCTCCTCCTCTCTTAAATTGCCACTGTGTTAGCCCACTGTTCTCTATGGGAAAAGCGTGGTCAGAGCAGGATCTTGTTTTTCCTCTACAGGGGGCTGGAGTGACTGCAATGGCCTTCACTCTGCACATATGCAGCTGGATGGTTGCACATACGCTGCTTCTTGGCTGGATCCGGCATACCCAAAAGTAAAGTGATAGTGTGAACCATCACTTTACTATCTACTGAACGTCAGGGGTGGCTCTCGTCGGAGCCTATGGCTTTGTGATGTTAAAATGGTAAATACCAACGAAAAATATTCCTTATTGTCGCTATATGCCTGTACAGCTGTACTTTGCAGACTGCAAAGGAAATAGTCACATGCTGGTTCATAGCTTTCTTTTCCATCACTGTGCTATGGATGGCCACCGACCATCGATGATTCGAAATCATTGATGGCCTATGACCGATGGTAACTACTTTTACCACCGATGGGGGAGAACCAGATGGTTTCCTGCCATCGATGATAAAGAGCTGTCAAATATTTTTTTCTTTTCTTTCAGGGTGTCAGGGACACAGAGCATAGCTCCGCTCCCGCCACCCGTGAAGCCACGCCCCTGGGCCCCCGATTGGCTCACAACTCACTTAATATTAAAGTAAAGGTGACCATTTCCACCATCGAAGTTATCAATCGATGGTAACAATCGATGGATAACCCACCAATGGTTATCCCTACTGTGTTCTGTTTCAATGGGGTGAATATAGTGATTACATGGAATAACCAGAGACATTGGATGGATGGTATGTGGTGACAAAATATTTTATGCTAAGTTGGCCTGTATCCTGCTCTCTGAAAAGGTATCCATGCAGCACACACGTACAGTACACAGATTCCTCTGCTTTACCACTAGATGGCGCAGCAGCCTGACGTTCACACATTGGTGGACTGAAGTGAATGAAAGAAAGGCAACATAATCCATTCTCCTGTCAAGGGCACACAAAACCCATCCTTTTTAATTTTCCAATATGATTTATCTAATAGGACTATAAATAAACATAATTATATAAAATGTGTAAAGAACGCCTATCCGTACCTTTTTGACAGCGTCAGCTAAAACCATGAGCTAATTTTCTCTCATTTGAAGCTTCCCCATTATAATAATCGTTCAGGTAACACATTACTCCTCGTGTGTGCTAAATATTATTCTATTTTTATTTCTTAGGCAGCACAAGATTTCCGTAGTGCTGTATGTAGGCAAACAACATACTGTAGTAGAAGGGTATACAGTAAACAATATCACACACAAAAATTAAACAGAGTGACATAGATGCATAATTGTATCCAACAAAATGCATAATTACCTAACAAGACAAAAAGATAGCTCTGCTTGCAAGAACTTACATTCTAAAGGGAAATAAGGCAAGCAGAATAGTGGGGTACAAAATTTGGAGAGCTAGAAAGATGTGGTAGGCTTCAGTAAAAAATGTTTTTATTTAGGGTGAGTTTAGAAGTTAAGAAGGCTAGGGGAAAATTTTTCAGCTTATATGCGGTATTGAAGGCTGAAAGGAGCTGATAAGCATACAGAGGGAAGGGGTATAGGTATAGAGGGAGAATGGAAGGGACCAAGGACAAAACCTTTGATAACTCGCACAGGAAGGGGAATAGGAGGGGTGGTGGAGGTGGACATGGGAACAGAAAAAGTGTGATTAGATATATATTGTATGTGAACCTGGAGAGTGCGGTTGTGAGGAAATGAGGTCTGTGACAATTAATATAGCTATGCCTCATTTCCTGTGTCAAATATGTACTTTTTATACCCATATCCATATACTGTACATCCAGTTTGTCCATTCTCCATAACATGTCCATTGCTGCTCACCCAATACTGTGTTTAAATCAACCTTGATATTGTTAATATATGCAATTCTGCTATGTTATCTGTTATCTTTTAGATAATGTATTTATGTTAGACCTATAGTTTCCTATTGTTTTCATACTCCACAGTGAACACTCAAAGGTTGAATCATATAATTATATTGTCCAAAAGTGAGCTAACCAGACAGGGTGGCTCTCTGGCTGATGTAATCACCTTGATTAGAATATGTATTGTATTCCAATGCTGTAAGATCCTAAGACAAAAAGGTCACATACACCCCTGCAATATGAAGCTTCTGGGGGTATAAGTAGAGCTACCCAGGGAGCTGAAGGAGAGATTCTTTGACCCTAGGCTAAGAAGAAGTAATGTTCTGCCAGGAAATCTGCTGTGGAACCCATTATATTGGATTTATCTGGGAATCTGTATTGCTAGAAGAGATTCTCTGCTCCAAGACTAAGAAGTAATGTTTTGTCGGAAGTTGGTGGTGGGAATTGTCATGTGGAATTGGATTACAGAAGTGTGCTGAACTGTTTATAACCCATTCTGTTCAATAAACCACTGTTGGTTTTTCATATACCACCGTGCCTGAGTGATTTGGAACCTGGTATCTTCACATTTGGTGGCAAGCAGAGGGATCTCTCGGGTTACAAGCATGGATGTAAGATATTACAGCAGAATGGAGACAGCAGCACAATATTACAAAGACAACAAGAAGAGAGTCCTGCAAGAACTGTCATGCAAGAAAAATTGTAATCAATGCAGTGGATACCAAGGGGTCCCTAATTGGAAAATTGGCTCAATGGGACTTGGCGTACCCTTGTGATGAGGAGGGAGAGGAGGATATGGTCCAGGACCCAGCAGAGGGGACCAATAACGGAATCAGGGCAGTGGAGCTTGTTGATGGAGGTTCGTCAGCGTATTGGCGGGCTGGGAAGCTGAATATGTTATTTATATTTACCAAGATTGTTACGCACACCGGTGCTAACAGGAGTATACCGGTGTATGAACAGAGAGGGAAGCGAAGCAAACGAACTCACAGACAGTATAACATAACATACACAGGAGGTGATGGAATAACTAATAAACACAAAGTGAACGGAGAAGCCCAAAGGCTCAGGAATTGGGTGTCTCCCTAGTGTCAGGAATGCTCAGATGGAATAGAGCGGACAGTGAAGCGATGTGTAGTGATTTCACATGTGGAGCACCTGAAATTATGTTGCTAAGAGCAACAGAAAAAACCCCAAAGGGTTACCAACGGGTGTGGGAATAAACTCCTTGGTCAGAGATGGAAATATAGACACAAGGAGAGTATCCACAATCCTAACCCCCACTTGCAGGGCACAGGTTCAGCTTACTGCCACTAAACTGACACCTGGACGCCCTGCACAGTGAGGGAGGATTAAGCAAGCAGGTCTGAGAGTACAGCCGCAAACCTGCTGGGTTCACAGAATAGCAAAAGAACCCCAGCAGGTCAAACAACTGACTCCAGTCTTACTGCTAGGTCCGGATTGGCAGAATGAAGTACCGAATCCCAAGGCCTATTCGGAGTAAGCAACAAGTAAATACAAAGTCACACAGTACTAGCTAACTCTCTGGAACTGACTAACAAACAAAGATTCAGCAGCATTTGCCTAGCCTGAGAGGATGGTTTATATAGCAGGTGCTGTCCACGCCCCACTCAGACCTCACAGACTGTGAGCACAAAACCAGCTCCGGATTCCCTGCCGTGCACAGAGCCTGTAACCACTACACAGTAAAAACCCGGACCGGAGTATCAGCTGCGCTCAGGTTACTTCGCTAACACTTGCCTCCCGGTTGCCATGGCGACGTGGCAGCACAGAGCAGGAGATCCTAACAGTACCCCCCCCTCTGACGAGGGGTCAAAGAACCCCTACCACCGGGTTTATCGGGGAACTGCGAGAAGAAAGAGCGTATCAGTCTGGGGGCATGAAGATCATAACTGCGCACCCACGACCGCTCCTCCGGGCCATACCCCTTCCAGTGCACCAAAAATGACAGCCGACCCCGAACCATCTTGGAGTCAAGAACCCTTTCAACCACAAACTCCCTCTGACCCCGTATCAGAAGAGGAGAAGGTTTTCCACTGGAAGAAGGATTACTACCGCCAGTTTTAAAAGGGAACAATGAAATGTTTTATTGATACCCAATGAACGGGGCAGATCTAACTGAAATGCCACCGGATTGATAACCCTGGTGATCTTATAAAGGCCGATGAACCGGGGGCCTAACTTATGAGATGGCTGTCTCAACTTCAAATTCTTGGTGGACAACCAGACGAAGTCTCCTAATTTGAAGCTGCAGGGTCTTCTCCGCTTATCAAAAACCCTTTTGGTCACTAATGACACAGACACAAGGGCTTTCTTCACTTTCCTCCAAATACCCCTAAGGACCGAAACAACAGAGGAACCACCAGGCGTGGAATCCAGGGGGTCAAAAGAATTGGCCTTAGGATGATGCCCATACACACAAAGGAAGGGAGAGATCCCTGTAGCAGAGTGAGCCGCGTTGTTATAGGCAAACTCCGCCATGGACAGATGAGCAACCCAGTCAGTATGACACTTGGAGACATAACACCTGAGGAACTGCTCCAAGGACTGGTTCACCCTCTCAGTCTGCCCATTAGACTGTGGATGGTAGCCTGACGACAAGCTCACAGAAATCTGGAGATCAGAACAAAATGCCCTCCAGAATTTGGCCACAAACTGGGATCCACGGTCAGAGACCACATCAAGTGGCAACCCGTGGAGGCGCACAACATGCTGCATAAATAACTCAGACAGGCGTCTGGCCGATGGCAACCCAACCAGTGGAACGAAATGCGCCATCTTCGAAAACCTGTCAACGACAACCCAAATGGCTGTCATCCCCGAGGATTTGGGCAAGTCCACCACAAAATCCATGGAAATGTGGGTCCATGGCTTAGACGGAATAGAGAGTGGATGTAATGGGCCGACAGGAACCCCTCTAGGAGTTTTATTTCGGGCACAAACGTCACATGCCCGAACCCACTGATCCACATCCCTAGCCACCGAGGGCCACCACACCTCCCTAGACAGCAACTCCCGAGTTCTGGCAATACCCGGATGCCCTGCCGATCTCTTGGCATGGAATTCCAGGAACACTCGCTGTCTTAACCTAGGAGGCACAAACAAGAGACCTACCGGAAGGTCTGGAGGAGCCTGCTCCTGTGCTCTAAGGACTAATGACAAGAGGTCCTGGGTAATGCCCACTTTAATACATGATGGGGACACAATGGGCAATGGCTCCTCGGTGGTCTCTTGAACTGGAGCAAAACTCCGCGAGAGCGCATCAGCCTTGATGTTTTTTGACCCAGGGCGATATGTTATCAAAAAATTAAAGCGAGCAAAAAACAAAGCCCATCGTGCCTGCCTGGCATTGAGCCGCTTCGCTGACTCTAAATATGCCAGATTCTTATGGTCGGTGAGAATTGAGACCACAAACTTAGCCCCCTCAAGCCAGTGTCTCCACTCCCCGAGTGCATCCTTTATAGCCAACAATTCCCGGTTACCCACATCATAATTCATCTCGGCAGACGAAAATTTACGGGAAAAGTAAGCACAGGGATGAAGGCGATTATCAGACACCCCCATCTGAGAGAGCACTGCCCCAATACCTATCTCAGAGGCATCCACTTCTACCACAAAAGGACGCTCTGGATCTGGGTGTCGCAGCACCTTGGCCGAGACAAATGCCCTTTTGAGACGGGCAAAGGCCGCTTTGGCCTCACAAGACCAGTGAGCAACATCCGCCCCTTTCTTAGTGAGTGCCACCAAGGGGGCCACTATAGACGAAAATCCAGCGATAAACCGTCTATAAAAATTCGCAAAGCCCAGAAAACGCTGAAGCGCCTTCAAACTAGTGGGCTGCACCCAATCCAGGACTGCCTGTACCTTAGAACCCTCTATTTGGAAACCTTCTGAGGAGATAATATACCCTAGAAATGCGATTTGCTGGACTTCAAACTCGCACTTCTCCAGCTTCGCCCCAAGCTAGTGGTCTCTGAGTTTCTGGAGGACTAAGCGTACGTGCTTCCGATGTTCCTCCAGGGAATGAGAGAAGATTAGGATGTCATCTAGATAAACAACTAAGAATCTATCCAAATATTCCCTGAGCACATCGTTCATGAATTCCTGGAAGACTGCCGGGGCATTAGAGAGCCCAAAAGGCATCACCAAATATTCATAATGCCCTGAGTGGGTATTAGAGGCAGTCTTCCATTCATCCCCCTCTCTTATTCGGATTAGATTGTAAGCACCGCGTAGGTCAATCTTAGAAAAAATGGTGGCAGTACGAAGCTGGTCAAACAAAACCGAAATGAGAGGCAGTGGGTACGAGTTTTTAATCGTGATACGGTTCAATTCCCTGAAGTCGATGCAGGGTCGCAATGAACCGTCCTTTTTACCCACGAAAAAGAACCCCGACCCAACTGGGGACTGTGAGGGTCTGATAAATCCCTTAGCCAAGTTCTCCTGAATGTACTCTGCCATAGCCTGAGTCTCAGGACGTGACAGGGAGTACAACCTGCTCTTGGGAAGCTTAGCATCCGGCAACAAATCAATGGCACAGTCATAGGGGCGATGGGGAGGTAGTACCTCCGCAACTTTTTTGGAGAACACATCCGCAAAGTCTGCATAACATCCTGGCAATCCTGGCAAACTTAGCTGCGAGAGCCTGACTGGAAGGCTCAAGCAACTCCCGAAACAATCACTACCCCAACTAAGAATCTCCCCAGAGACCCAGTCAAATTGAGGGTTATGGGCCCTTAACCAGGGTAACCCCAAAACCAATGGGGCAAAAGAACAGACAGTCACATAAAAAGACAATTTTTCAGAGTGTGTGGCTCCAATAAACAAAGGAATTTGGCTGGTGCAGGAGGTAATTTTACCCTGGGACAATGGTTCCCCGTTTAACCCACAGATCTCAATCTCTGATGCCAAAGGTACTGAGGGAACAGAGTGTTCCAGGGCGAATTGACGGTCCATGAAAACCCCTTCGGCCCCACTGTCAACAAAGGCCTCAGTCTTGACAGTTTGACCGAGGATCTCCAAAGTCACCGGAATGAGAAAAGTCTTTTTGGGAAATTCTGACTTCTGGCCTGACAGGATATTTCCCATCACCCTCAGGCCCTGAAGTTTTCCGGTTTTTCTGGGCATGATACTACAACATGACCTTTATTCCCACAGTACAAACACAAACCCTGCTGTCTCCTCCGCGTCTTCTCACGCGAGGAGAGGCGGGTAGCCCCAATCTGCATAGGCTCCTCGGAATATTCCTCAGAGTCTGAGGTTCCCTTGGGAAAAAAGGAAACTACGGTCTCCCTTTTCAAGCCTACGCTCTCTCAGCTGTCTATCCACCCGGATGGATAACTGCATGAGCTGATCTAAGCTATCAGGCGAGGGATATTGTACCAGTTGGTCCTTTATCTAGTCAGAAAGGCCCCTTCGGTACTGGTTTCTCAGGGCTGGGTCATTCCACTGGGTATCATGAGCCAACCTCCGAAACTCCGTACTATAAACCTCAGCTGGCCGTCGCCCTTGCTTAAGAACCGTAATCTGAGCCTCGGCTGAAGCCATCTTGTCAGGGTCATCATACAAAATGCCCAGTGCCGTAAAAAAAGCATCAACACTTTTAAGCGACGGACAGTCAGGCTGTAACCCATATGCCCAGACCTGTGGGTCTCCTTGTAGCAAGAAAATCACCATGCCCACCCGCTGAATCTCCGACCCAGAAGACTGGGGCCTAAGCCTGAAATATAGTTTACAGCTCTCCTTGAAACAAAAGAACTGCAAGCGATCTCCAGAAAAAAGATCCGGGAGATTTACTTTCGGCTCCTTAACCCCTGAACTTGCCGCTGCTGCTGCGGGAGCTCCGCTAGCGGCCTGCGGGTGTTCATTTTAATGGACATCTCATTAAATTGTCGAGTCAGGACCTGCACCTGATCGACCACCTGTTGCAAAGTATTTTGAGGGGTATGCTCCATATTCTCACAAAATTTCAACAGGAGTATGGCTCCTGAATATGTTATGCACACCGGTGCTAACAGGAGTATACCGGTGTATGAACAGAGAGGGAAGCGAAGCAAACGAACTCACAGACAGTATAACATAACATACACAGGAGGTGATGGAATAACTAATAAACACAAAGTGAACGGAGAAGCCCAAAGGCTCAGGAATTGGGTGTCTCCCTAGTGTCAGGAATGCTCAGATGGAATAGAGCGGACAGTGAAGCGATGTGTAGTGATTTCACATGTGGAGCACCTGAAATGATGTTGCTAAGAGCAACAGAAAAAACCCCAAAGGGTTACCAACGGGTGTGGGAATAAACTCCTTGGTCAGAGATAGAAATATAGACACAAGGAGAGTATCCACAATCCTAACCCCCACTTGCAGGGCACAGGTTCAGCTTACTGCCACTAAACTGACACCTGGACGCCCTGCACAGTGAGGGAGGATTAAGCAAGCAGGTCTGAGAGTACAGCCGCAAACCTGCTGGGTTCACAGAATAGCAAAAGAACCCCAGCAGGTCAAACAACTGACTCCAGTCTTACTGCTAGGTCCGGATTGGCAGAATGAAGTACCGAATCCCAAGGCCTATTCGCAGTAAGCAACAAGTAAATACAAAGTCACACAGTACTAGCTAACTCTCTGGAACTGACTAGCAAACAAAGATTCAGCAGCATTTGCCTAGCCTGAGAGGATGGTTTATATAGCAGGTTCTGTCCACGCCCCACTCAGACCTCACAGACTGTGAGCACAAAACCAGCGCCGGATTCCCTGCCGTGCACAGAGCCTGTAACCACTACACAGTAAAAACCCGAACCGGAGTATCAGCTGCGCTCAGGTTACTTCGCTAACACTTGCCTCCCGGTTGCCATGGTGACGTGGCAGCACAGAGCAGGAGATCCTAACAGTACCCCCCCTCTGACGAGGGGTCAAAGAACCCCTACCACCGGGTTTATCGGGGAACTGCGAGAAGAAAGAGCGTATCAGTCTGGGGGCATGAAGATCATAACTGCGCACCCACGACCGCTCCTCCGGGCCATACCCCTTCCAGTGCACCAAAAATGACAGCCGACCCCGAACCATCTTGGAGTCAAGAACCCTTTCAACCACAAACTCCCTCTGACCCCGTATCAGAAGAGGAGAAGGTCTTCCACTGGAAGAAGGATTACTACCGCCAGTTTTAAAAGGGAACAATGAAATGTTTTATTGATACCCAATGAACGGGGCAGATCTAACTGAAATGCCACCGGATTGATAACCCTGGTGATCTTATAAAGGCCGATGAACCGGGGGCCTAACTTATGAGATGGTTGTCTCAACTTCAAATTCTTGGTGGACAACCAGACGAAGTCTCCTAATTTGAAGCTGCAGGGTCTTCTCCGCTTATCAAAAACCCTTTTGGTCACTAATGACACAGACACAAGGGCTTTCTTCACTTTCCTCCAAATACCCCTAAGGACCGAAACAACAGAGGAACCACCAGGCGTGGAATCCAGGGGGTCAAAAGAATTGGCCTTAGGATGATGCCCATACACACAAAGGAAGGGAGAGATCCCTGTAGCAGAGTGAGCCGCGTTGTTATAGGCAAACTCCGCCATGGACAGATGAGCAACCCAGTCAGTATGACACTTGGAGACATAACACCTGAGGAACTGCTCCAAGGACTGGTTCACCCTCTCAGTCTGCCCATTAGACTGTGGATGGTAGCCTGACGACAAGCTCACAGAAATCTGGAGATCAGAACAAAATGCCCTCCAGAATTTGGCCACAAACTGGGATCCACGGTCAGAGACCACATCAAGTGGCAACCCGTGGAGGCGCACAACATGCTGCATAAATAACTCAGACAGGCGTCTGGCCGATGGCAACCAGACCAGTGGAATGAAATGCGCCATCTTCGAAAACCTGTCAACGACAACCCAAATGGCTGTCATCCCCGAGGATTTGGGCAAGTCCACCACAAAATCCATGGAAATGTGGGTCCATGGCTTAGACGGAATAGAGAGTGGATGTAATGGGCCGACAGGAACCCCTCTAGGAGTTTTATTTCGGGCACAAACGTCACATGCCCGAACCCACTGATCCACATCCCTAGCCACCGAGGGCCACCACACCGCCCTAGACAGCAACTCCCGAGTTCTGGCAATACCCGGATGCCCTGCCGACCTCTTGGCGTGGAATTCCAGGAACACTCGCTGTCTTAACCTAGGAGGCACAAACAAGAGACCTACCGGAAGGTCTGGAGGAGCCTGCTCCTGTGCTCTAAGGACTAATGACAAGAGGTCCTGGGTAATGCCCACTTTAATACATGATGGGGACACAATGGGCAATGGCTCCTCGGTGGTCTCTTGAACTGGAGCAAAACTCCGCGAGAGCGCATCAGCCTTGATGTTTTTTGACCCAGGGCGATATGTTATCAAAAAATTAAAGCGAGCAAAAAACAAAGCCCATCGTGCCTGCCTGGCATTGAGCCGCTTCGCTGACTCTAAATATGCCAGATTCTTATGGTCGGTGAGAATTGAGACCACAAACTTAGCCCCCTCAAGCCAGTGTCTCCACTCCCCGAGTGCATCCTTTATAGCCAACAATTCCCGGTTACCCACATCATAATTCATCTCGGCAGACGAAAATTTACGGGAAAAGTAAGCACAGGGATGAAGGCGATTATCAGACACCCCCATCTGAGAGAGCACTGCCCCAATACCTATCTCAGAGGCATCCACTTCTACCACAAAAGGACGCTCTGGATCTGGGTGTCACAGCACCTTGGCCGAGACAAATGCCCTTTTGAGACGGGCAAAGGCCGCTTTGGCCTCACAAGACCAGTGAGCAACATCCGCCCCTTTCTTAGTGAGTGCCACCAAGGGGGCCACTATAGACGAAAATCCAGCGATAAACCGTCTATAAAAATTCGCAAAGCCCAGAAAACGCTGAAGCGCCTTCAAACTAGTGGGCTGCACCCAATCCAGGACTGCCTGTACCTTAGAACCCTCCATTTGGAAACCTTCTGAGGAGATAATATACCCTAGAAATGCGATTTGCTGGACTTCAAACTCGCACTTCTCCAGCTTCGCCCCAAGGTAGTGGTCTCTGAGTTTCTGGAGGACTAAGCGTACGTGCTTCCGATGTTCCTCCAGGGAATGAGAGAAGATTAGGATGTCATCTAGATAGACAACTAAGAATCTATCCAAATATTCCCTGAGCACATCGTTCATGAATTCCTGGAAGACTGCCGGGGCATTAGAGAGCCCAAAAGGCATCACCAAATATTCATAATGCCCTGAGTGGGTATTAAAGGCAGTCTTCCATTCATCCCCCTCTCTTATTCGGATTAGATTGTAAGCACCGCGTAGGTCAATCTTAGAAAAAATGGTGGCAGTACGAAGCTGGTCAAACAAAACCGAAATGAGAGGCAGTGGGTACGAGTTTTTAATCGTGATACGGTTCAATTCCCTGAAGTCGATGCAGGGTCGCAATGAACCGTCCTTTTTACCCACGAAAAAGAACCCCGACCCAACTGGGGACTGTGAGGGTCTGATAAATCCCTTAGCCAAGTTCTCCTGAATGTACTCTGCCATAGCCTGAGTCTCAGGACGTGACAGGGAGTACAACCTGCTCTTGGGAAGCTTAGCATCCGGCAACAAATCAATGGCACAGTCATAGGGGCGATGGGGAGGTAGTACCTCCGCAACTTTTTTGGAGAACACATCCGCAAAGTCTGCATAACATCCTGGCAATCCTGGCAAACTTAGCTGCGAGAGCCTGACTGGAAGGCTCAAGCAACTCCCGAAACAATCACTACCCCAACTAAGAATCTCCCCAGAGACCCAGTCAAATTGAGGGTTATGGGCCCTTAACCAGGGTAACCCCAAAACCAATGGGGCAAAAGAACAGACAGTCACATAAAAAGACAATTTTTCAGAGTGTGTGGCTCCAATAAACAAAGGAATTTGGCTGGTGCAGGAGGTAATTTTACCCTGGGACAATGGTTCCCCGTTTAACCCACAGATCTCAATCTCTGATGCCAAAGGTACTGAGGGAACAGAGTGTTCCAGGGCGAATTGACGGTCCATGAAAACCCCATCGGCCCCACTGTCAACAAAGGCCTCAGTCTTGACAGTTTGACCGAGGATCTCCAAAGTCACCGGAATGAGAAAAGTCTTTTTGGGAAATTCTGACTTCTGGCCTGACAGGATATTTCCCATCACCCTCAGGCCCTGAAGTTTTCCGTTTTTTCTGGGCATGATACTACAACATGACCTTTATTCCCACAGTACAAACACAAACCCTGCTGTCTCCTCCGCGTCTTCTCACGCGAGGAGAGGCGGGTAGCCCCAATCTGCATAGGCTCCTCGGAATATTCCTCAGAGTCTGAGGTTCCCTTGGGAAAAAAGGAAACTGCGGTCTCCCTTTTCAAGCCTACGCTCTCTCAGCTGTCTATCCACCCGGATGGATAACTGCATGAGCTGATCTAAGCTATCAGGCGAGGGATATTGTACCAGTTGGTCCTTTATCTGGTCAGAAAGGCCCCTTCGGTACTGGTTTCTCAGGGCTGGGTCATTCCACTGGGTATCATGAGCCAACCTCCGAAACTCCGTACTATAAACCTCAGCTGGCCGTCGCCCTTGCTTAAGAACCGTAATCTGAGCCTCGGCTGAAGCCATCTTGTCAGGGTCATCATACAAAATGCCCAGTGCCGTAAAAAAAGCATCAACACTTTTAAGCGACGGACAGTCAGGCTGTAACCCATATGCCCAGACCTGTGGGTCTCCTTGTAGCAAGAAAATCACCATGCCCACCCGCTGAATCTCCGACCCAGAAGACTGGGGCCTAAGCCTGAAATATAGCTTACAGCTCTCCTTGAAACAAAAGAACTGCAAGCGATCTCCAGAAAAAAGATCCGGGAGATTTACTTTCGGCTCCTTAACCCCTGAACTTGCCGCTGCTGCTGCGGGAGCTCCTCTAGCGGCCTGCGGGGTGTTCATTTTAATGGACATCTCATTAAATTGTCGAGTCAGGACCTGCACCTGATCGACCACCTGTTGCAAAGTATTTTGAGGGGTATGCTCCATATTCCCACAAAATTTCAACAGGAGTATGGCTCCTGAATATGTTATGCACACCGGTGCTAACAGGAGTATACCGGTGTATGAACAGAGAGGGAAGCGAAGCAAACGAACTTACAGACAGTATAACATAACATACACAGGAGGTGATGGAATAACTAATAAACACAAAGTGAACGGAGAAGCCCAAAGGCTCAGGAATTGGGTGTCTCCCTAGTGTCAGGAATGCTCAGATGGAATAGAGCGGACAGTGAAGCGATGTGTAGTGATTTCACATGTGGAGCACCTGAAATGATGTTGCTAAGAGCAACAGAAAAAACCCCAAAGGGTTACCAACGGGTGTGGGAATAAACTCCTTGGTCAGAGATAGAAATATAGACACAAGGAGAGTATCCACAATCCTAACCCCCACTTGCAGGGCACAGGTTCAGCTTACTGCCACTAAACTGACACCTGGACGCCCTGCACAGTGAGGGAGGATTAAGCAAGAAGGTCTGAGAGTACAGCCGCAAACCTGCTGGGTTCACAGAATAGCAAAAGAACCCCAGCAGGTCAAACAACTGACTCCAGTCTTACTGCTAGGTCCGGATTGGCAGAATGAAGTACCGAATCCCAAGGCCTATTCGCAGTAAGCAACAAGTAAATACAAAGTCACACAGTACTAGCTAACTCTCTGGAACTGACTAACAAACAAAGATTCAGCAGCATTTGCCTAGCCTGAGAGGATGGTTTATATAGCAGGTGCTGTCCACGCCCCACTCAGACCTCACAGACTGTGAGCACAAAACCAGCGCCGGATTCCCTGCCGTGCACAGAGCCTGTAACCACTACACAGTAAAAACCCGAACCGGAGTATCAGCTGCGCTCAGGTTACTTCGCTAACACTTGCCTCCCGGTTGCCATGGCGACGTGGCAGCACAGAGCAGGAGATCCTAACAAAGATGCAGTACATTTGGGAGTACTGGAATGAAGCTCAGCGGGTAATCAGCAGGTGGAGAGCATCCTGCATACAGGACAAAATGTGTCATCTGGGGAATGCGTTCATGCACTGCAGAAGTAAAGCAGCCACATGGAATCTGCTGGGGAAGCCAGAGTTCGTGGAATTCAGGGAGGGAGTGATCGCCACAGAGGCCCAAATGACACAAAAAATACAATATACAGAGACGTAAGGACAAGTCCAGAGTAAATTGTTTTCCCGGACAGAGCCAGAGGAAATTGCATTGGATTGGGGGCCTGTGGTTACCTCAGCATGGCGAGACCAGTGTTACTGGGTGGATGCTGAAAGGCACCATCTGCAACAGCTTCTCCCATACCCAAGGGAAGAAGCTGCCCAGTGTTGTATACGGAAGGAAGCACACGTTGAAGTCAAGAAAGCAGTGACCGCAATCCAGGCACCCCATGAGGAACTGCACTACAACTTCCCTTTTGCTGAGATGGTAGATGAGGACTTAGTGAGAGAGAGTGCCAAGAACTGTCTGCCCAGTATGTTACACTGGAAAAGGCAGAGCTTGACCAGGTGGATGCAAGGAAGCACTGTCTGCAACCCGCTCTCTCCTCCCTGGGGGAATGTCACAGTGAAACACTCTGTTACCAGCCTGCGCTGTATTACAACTGGCCATTTGCAGGCTTGGAGGATACAGAAACCATCGCAGAGTGCCAGCGAGACACTGAGGAAGAAGACGCCATGGTCACTCTACCACCACTTGAGCAACAGCACCTCCAAGGGAATTCCTCAGGTGAGCACCAACCAGTCCTGGCTACTAAGCCATTCACAGTGTTGTGTTTGGGTGAGGGGGAATTGGCTTTTGAGGGAGAAGACCTGGACAGGGATCCATCGGTCCTGTCAGCTTCTCTGCAGCCACATGGGGAATTATGTGAGGGAACAGTGGAAGTGGCTTTTGAGGGGGAAGAGTTAAGAGACAAATTGTCAGATTTTGTTACTTCCCTGCAGCACAAGTTAAATTTGCCTTTGGCAAAAGGGCAAGAGCCCCAACATGTTACTGCCATTGGGCATGCAATCCGGGGAGGGGGGGAGGAGAGCCCCACAGTGTATCTGGAGCCATGGCCAAGCTCCAGCATATGCCCGTCCTTATGCAACTGACACATTTATGTTTGGGACACATGGATAAAATACCCACTCCTGGAGTGCCAGAGGCGAGAGATGTAATGCACCACCAGGAGGGAAACTGGTGTCAGCCAGCATCCCACTATTTGTTTGTTCTCACGTGGGAGACCACGGAACAAGTGGGAGAGGTACAGGCATTTACAAGTATGTTTTGGGCTCAGAGTTATTTGCTGCCAGGGACATATAATTGGGAATCTGGTGAAGAACTGATCAATTGTGGGTTGCTAATCATAATTCCACCAGACCCAAAAGGCCGGTCATTAGTCTCTTCAGGAAACATGGCCCTCAGTCCTTTTGACGCAGGTGGGGTTAAAGTGACAACTAGTTTGTACTGCCCAGACACAGGGTTTAAAAATGGTGGAGGAACTTCTAAACTGCTAATCACCCAGACTTAGTGGATTGTCCCAACAGCCTCGCTTGGACATTGAGGACTTTACCTACAAGTTGCTGGGACATTGTGTCTAAAAAGTGGGAGAGTGCGGTTGTGAGGAAATGAGGTCTGTGACAATTAATATAGCTATGCCTCATTTCCTGTGTCAAATATGTACTTTTTATACCCATATCCATATACATCCAATTCATCTGTTTGTTCATTCTCCATAACATGTCCATTGCTGCTCACCCAATACTGTGTTTAAATCAATCTTGATATTGTTAATATTTGCACTTGTGTTATGTTATCTGTTACCCTTTAGATAATGTATTTGTGTTAGACCTATAGTTTCCTATTGTTTTCATACACCACAGTGGACACTCAAAGGTTGAGTCATATAAGGTACCATTATCCCTTTTTGTTTACTCCCTATTATCCAAAAGTGAGCTAACCAGACAGGGTGGCTCTCTGGCTGATCACCTTGTAATCACCTTGATTAGAATATGTATTATATTCCAATGCTGTAAGATCCTAAGACAAAGAGGTCACACACACCCCTGCAATATGAAGCTTCTGGGGGTATAAGCAGAGCTACCCAGGGAGCTGAGAGTTTCTTTGACCCTAGGCTAAGAAGTAATGTTCTGCCAAGGATCTGCTGTGGAACCCATTATATTGGATTTATCTGGGACTCTGTATTGCTAGAAGAGATTCTCTGCTCCAAGACTAAGAAGTAATGTTCTGTCAGGAGCAGGGGTTAAAGTGAGCCGGAACGGGGCGGAACTGCGTTCCGTCAGTTCCACCAGGAGACGGAACACAGTTCCGCCTCCCCCCAGCTCACCTAACCCGATGTCCCGGGCGGCGCTGCAGGGAGATGCTGGGTGCCCGCTGAGATCGCGTTACCAGCGGGCGCCCGTCTCCCTCTCCGCAGCGGCAGCCGGAGCTCAGTACTGAGCTCCGGCTTCCGGCTCTGTCAGTGCGCGCTATGGGAGAGACGTCATGACGTCTCTCCCATAGTGCCGAGGAGCGGGCGGCGAGAGAGGACTGCGGCGGGAGCGGGCTTGGTAAGTATGGTGCTCCCCCCCCCTCCCTCCTATATGTGTACCACTAGCGGCGTTTCTACTGGGGGGCTAGTTACTAAGGGGCTTTTACTACTGGGGGGCTTTACTACTGGGGCAAACGACAGAGGGGTAAAACTACTGGGGGGCTTTACTACTGGGGCAAACTACAGAGGGGCAAACTACTGGGGGGCTTTACTACTGGGGCAAACTACAGAGGGGCAAACTACTGGGGGGCTTTACTACTGGGGCAAACTACAGAGGGGCAAACTACTGGGGGGGCTTTACTACTGGGGCAAACTACAGAGGGGCAAACTACTGGGGGGCTAGTTACTGGGGGGCTTTTACTACTGGGGGGCTTTACTACTGGGGCAAACTACAGAGGGGCAAAACTACTGGGGGGCTTTACTACTGGGGCAAACTACTGGGGGCTTTACTACTGGGGCAAACTACAGAGGGGCAAACTACTGGGGGGGCTTTACTACTGGGGCAAACTACAGAGGGGCAAACTACTGGGGGGCTTTAGTACTGGGGGCAAACTACTGGGGGGCTTTACTGCTGGGGCAAACTACAAGGGGCAAACTACTGGGGGCATTACTACAAGGGGGCAAGCTACAAAGGGGCAAACTACTGGCAGCATTACTACTGGGGGCTAAACTACAAGGGGGCATAATTACAGGAGCTAAACTACTGGGGGTATAACTACAAGGGGGCAAACTACAGGGGACATTACTAACTTTGGCAAACTACATGGGAGCTAAACTACAGGGGCTAAACAACTGGGGGCACAACTGCAGGGGGCATTACCACTGGGGGATAAACTACATGGGGCAAACTACATGAGGGCAAAACTACTGGGGGCATTACCACTCAGAGGCTAAACTAAAGGGGAGGGGGGGAGTAAATTGCTGGGGTCATAACTGCAGGGGCATTACCAGTATGGGCATGACTACTGGGGCTAAACTACAGGGGCTAAACGACTAGGGGCAATACTACACAGGGGCATTACCATTAAGGGCATTACTGATGGGGTGCACAGCTAATGAGGGCATTGTAAAGGGGGCACTACTGTTGGGGGCATTGCATAAGGGGCACTACTACTGTGGGCATTGTATAAGGGGTGCTACTGCTGGGGGCATTACTGTATGGGCCGACAAAGAAGCTGCGTTCCCGGTCCGCCCTCCGTCGCTCCACCCCTACCATCGCCGCCGCATGGAAGCCCAGGTTCCAGACTCCCAGCTGCAGCGGATCTGGGACCAGGCCGGCTTTATTATCCCTGCCGCTGCATCGAGCTCCTGTGACCGCGGCGCTACTAGTTCAAATCTGTCGCTGATTGGCTGCCGGTCCGCAGCAGTTTTGAAATATTAGCGCCGTGGTCACAGGAGCTCGATGCGGCGGCAGGGATAATAAAGCCAGCCTGGTTCCAGATCCACTGCAGCCGCCCTCAGCCTCTTTTGCCGCCCCGCCCTCGGACCTCTGCGCACCCACAGCCTCCTCCTCCGCACTATCTCCGAGGCCCACAGCCTCCTCCACGTCACGCCTACCACAGCCTACTCATCCACAGCACCGCAGACCACCGCGGCTGCTAAACAGGTAATCTAACCTGCTGCCTTTCTCTCTCCCTAGTCCCTACTGTATTCCCTTGCTGTCACTTTCCATGTCTCTGCTGTCACTTTCCATGTCCCTGCTGTCACTCTCCCTGTCACTCTGTCACTCTATAATGTGAATTTCGGCTCATACCGTGTGCTATAATGTGAATTTCGGCTCATACCGTGTTCTATAATGTGAATTTCGGCTCATACCGTGTGCTATAATGTGAATTTCGGCTCATACCGTGTGCTATAATGTGAATTTCGGCTCATACCGTGTTCTATAATGTGAATTTCGGCTCATACTGTGTGGTGTAATATGAATGTGGCTCATACTGTGTGGTATAAATGTGAATTTCGGCTCATACCGTGTGCTATAATGTGAATTTCGGCTCATACTGTGTGGTGTGGTGTAATGTGAATTTGGCTCATACTGTGTGGTATAAATGTGAATTTCGGCTCATACCGTGTGCTATAATGTGAATTTCGGCTCATACTGTGTGGTGTAACGTGAATTTGGCTCATACTGTGTGGTATAAATGTGAATTTCGGCTCATACCGTGTGCTATAATGTGAATTTCGGCTCATACCGTGTTGTGTAATGTGAATTTGGCTCATACTGTGTGGTGTAATGTGAATTTGGCTCATACTGTGTGGTGTAATATGAATGTGGCTCATACTGTGTGGTATAAATGTGAATTTCGGCTCATACTGTGAGGTATAATGTGAAAGGGGTCCTACTATTGTGGTGCATAATGTGTATAAGGGGTATATGGTGTGGTAAACTACACTGAAGGGCACGCCCCCTTTTGCGTGGCCACGCCCCCTTGTCAGGAGTGCGTGCGCCTTCGGCGCGCACATAATTGCACCCTTCACTTTTCCATACCCCCACTTCAAAATTTCCACTTGGGTACTACTACTGTGGGCATTATTACTATTGTGTGACCACGCCCCTTTCTTTTTGAGGCCACACCCCCTTTTTGCTGCGCCGTGGGGAGGGGGGTGAGTTCCACCACCTCTCTAGGACCACTTTAAGCACTGGTCAGGAGTTTGTGTTAGGAATTGTCATGTGGAATTGGATTACAGAAGTGTGCTGAACTGTTTATAACCCATTCTGTTCAATAAACCACTGTTGGTTTTTCATCTACCACCGTGCCTGAGTGATTTGGAACCTGGTATCTTCACAGCGGTGTATTAGAGGCTGATAGAATTAAGGATAATGTCAGCGGCAGAAGTGAGGTTGGGAAAGATGAGAACAGAGCAGGGTTTCTTGGATTTAGCATTGGAGGGAAATAGGGTTGAGAGGGCAGATGGAGGCAGGAGAGGACTAATGGACAGCATGGAATTTGAGCCCTGTGGCAGGGAAGAAGAAAGGACAAGGTTGGTAGGCCAAGTGGAGTGTGTGTGGGTGGTGGGAAGGGGGGGGGACGCATAGGAGACAGATGGGAGGAAATTTCACTATGAATAGGTTACATTTTGGAGGCAAATTCAGTATTTGTAAGAGAAGTGGGCACAAGGAAAGGAGGGAGGTAAAAGGATGGAGTTGATGGTGGCCAAGAAGCGCCTTGCATTTGAGGACAGGGTGGAGTAGGACTGTTTACATTAGAAAATTGCAGAGCTGTAACAGGAATGAAATTTGAAATATACCAAGTCAGTAAGAGAGTGTGACTACCTCCAGAGGCGCTCAGCAGAGGGGCGATTGCCGGCGAGGAAACACCTGCAGGCATCTCCAGCGTGTGTGCTCATTGCAAAAAAAAACCCTAAAACAGTGTTTTTATCTAAGAAAAATACACACCTACCATGGTGTGTTTTTAATTCCTGGGATGCAGGAGTTAAAGTGCCGGTGGGAAGGTAAAGAGGGGGAACACCCGCAGGCACCGCCAACGTCAGTCCTAATTAGTGGCTGATTATCCAGAGACAGCCGTGCAGCGTGCACGGCGGCCGGGAATCAGCATAAGCTAGAATACAGTTAAGCCTGCCCCCTGGCCAATAGGAGTCCGTGGGCTGGCTTAACTCCATAATAGCTTATGCTGATTCCTGGGCATCTCACACTGCACTGCTGTCCCCAGGGAATCAGTCAGTAGCATACCGAGAAATCTTCCAAGGTAGGCTACCCAAGATTTCCAGACATACCACTGAAAGGGTTAAAAGAGAGGAGATGAAGGTGAGAAAGAGTAAAGGGGGAGTTACTGAAATTACAAATCCGTCCAAAGAGGCCACTACTATGGGAGTGGAAAGAGGTCCAATGAGACAGGCCAAGCAAGCTAATCTGTGAGAGACGTTTGGTTGTGGCAGTGCTGGTTGGATCATCAACACAGGAATGTTGCAGTCCCCAAAATGAGCAAAGGGGAGAAAGTGATCGGAGAAGTTGCCCAGGAGTTGGGCGTAAAGACCAGAGTACGAATATACCACAAGCCATTAAAGGCCTATATTTTATTAATTTCTTTACTAGGGGTTCCTTGGAATGGGCAGTGTTGAGTAAGTCTGAAATGTGGAGCAGGAGACTATGGGGTCTATGTACTGAGCCTTAGAGAGAGAGAGATAGTGGACAGAGATAAAGTACCACCAAACAGTGGTGACCTGGGCAGGGTCCCATCTGCCCCCTGGGCCAGTACAATTTTAGTGCTACAGGGCCGCTGCTGCAGACACTCCTGGCCACACTTTCACTGTTCTATAATACAATATTGGGGCAGACAGGCAGCAACTCCACCTCCCTGTACTCCTCTCAGCAGGTGCGACTACGCATGCATGATTGTGAGAAGAGTCATGCTGCGCTGCACTGCAGGGTAAAAAGCCGCCATCAAGCCAGAAAAGTAGGATAGACACAGCAACTGAAATACCTGAGACCACCTCAAAATAAAGCAGGTTCAGTAATTCTTCTGCTGATGCTGGGTGGAGTATTGTAGGTTTTACATTAAAGGTTCTGTAGGATCATACAGACAGTGAAGGTGCTGTGGGAAGTGTTGGGTGTGGGAGGAGTACTGTAGGGATGACATTAAAGGTGCTGTAGGGTCAGGTGGACAGTGAAAATGCTGTGGGTGGGGAGAGTACTGTAGGGTTGACATTGAAGGTGCGGGGGAGTGGTCATTGAAGGGGGATGGGGGCTGTGAGGTGTACAGTGAAGGGGTCAGTGGGAGTGCTGTGAGACGGACACTGAGGGGGCTTGGGTGCTGTGATATGGACAGCGAAGGAGTGGGGAGTGCCATAAGTTTGACTTTGAAGGGGGGGTTGTTGCCGGGTGGATATTGAAGGGAGGGGGGAATTCTCTGAGGTGGACTGTAAAGGGGGAAGTGAGGGGATCAGTGTGTGCTGTGGGGCAGCATGTGAACTGTGACAATTCAGTGAGAGGGGGTCAGTGAAAGGGGCAGTAAGTTCTGTTAGAAGGGATCAGTGAGTGCACTGTGGTGGAGCGATAGCTGGTGGGTGGGGGGGCAGTAAGGGGGTCAGTGAGTGCTGCGATGGGTTCATTGTTATATGGAAGAAACTGGCAGTGAGAGAGGGCTATGAAGGGGGTAATAGGAGACAGCTATGGAGTGGGTAATCAGGATATATGCAGGTAGGACTCAATTAGACAGCAGGGTGATATTCAAGGAAGACTTGTAGAAAGCCAGGGCCACTGACTGCACTTGCCCCCAGGTTAAAAGTTGCCAGCCAGTCCCTGCCAGCCAACCAGCTCCTCTCATTTTTCAAACACAACTTGTAACATGGCAGATAGGAGCTGATTGGCTGGTACTTTATCTCTGTCCACATTATCTCTTTCCAAGGCTTAGTACATAGGCCCCTATGGAACTAGATATCCTCTTAAATCAGTAAGTAACTTTTACTGAACATTTACGTATTGTGCATATAGAAACAGTTGAAATATTACATTAGAAACACTTCTGGGTTTTTTTGCAAATAGAAAATTTAGCTTAGTATTACACATCATTTATTTGGTTAATAATGAGTCTGAAATATGTATTAAGGCTATGGTTTAAATCCTTTTTTTAATGATCTTGAAAACAGCAGGTTTGACTGTAAATGATAAGATGCGTGTTGAGAAGAAGGAACAGCGTTAGACGTGTGATAAAGGAGGGGGAACTTTGTACAAAGTGAGAGGGATGGGATCCAGCTGATTGGGAAAACAGTGTGAAGCAGGGGCAACATTTCTTTTGCTATTAAGGTGGAGGTATCAAGAGTGTTTGCAGGGGAGTATAGTGAATAATATACAGAGGAAATATTCCTTCTTAGTGTGCCTGATGTGCCCTCTCACTAGTTTGTGATTTATTCATATGATTTAATGAGTATTACTGTGGTGAGGGATAATTAATCATGAGCAGGAGACGGAGCATTGCTGGGGCGGAGCCAGGCGATCAGGGGGTGGTGCAGCTGCCGCGATCGCCGGCAGGAGGCTTCCTCTATTTCTGCTAACAAGCGGAAATTGCGATGCGATCGCAATTTCTGCTTGTTGAGGGGGGGGGCTCCGGTCAGCATGCTGGGTGGCCTTGCTCAGCGATGGATGGCCCCCGGCATGCGATCCAAAAGACAGCAATTTCTGCTATCCTTATTAAATTGGGCTTTATATTGTGTATGTTCTGTAACTCTGGCTGTCTGCTGAATATTATGGAGCATTATAAATAAGTTATGATAATGAAAGTTAATCCTAATATATAGGAAATGAAAGACTTTTCTTTATAGGTGACTAATAAGGATTATGTAAATTGGATGTAAATAATACGTTTCAAAGTGGGGAACATGGAAAGCCACTTCAAAGGTCATGACCCATGTTTTGAGTATCTACTGTATACAGTATGTTAAGAAACCTGCGTACAGGGTAGTAAGGGGATGACGGTTAGCACTATAGAGTTGAGATGTTGTGAAGCATTACCAATGAGATAAGGTGGTGGTAACTGGCAACACCCAGAATTAAGCTTATAAAGAATTCATATGGAAGACAATGAATATAACGATACAATTCAGAGAAACGGGGACATAGAGATGGAAATTCAGAGATGGAGGACGATGTAGAATAAATAAAACAGTAAAAGCATTCTTTTTGTGCAAAGCATGAAATCCACATTTTATTTACATCGCCGTTTGTTTTTATTGTGTGTCATCATGAGATTTTTAAAGTAATGTTCGCTCTCATTTTAAAAATTTTTACACAGAGGATAATGCATTATTTACTGAAGAAAATAATAAGTCACGGAACTGCAATGTGTTAATTATAGAGCTGTGAAATGAGGTTATTAATAAAAAGGTAACTGAAAAGTAAATAATTTTTTGTGAAGGAGAACAGTTAATTTAGGAACATTTGTTTTTATTCTATAAACATCTTTACTTAGAGGTGTGTTACCAAAGGGAAATATGCTATATGTGCACTAACTATAAAGAAAAGGCTGCACCCACTCACGTCAGATGAGTCACTGTGGAAGTGTGACACCCGCTGTCAGAGGAGGCATAATACTATACATAGGCAGCACACAGGCACTAGGTAGTAATGAGGTTAATGTGCAAAATAAACACATAGTAACTTTGTAACCAATGTTATGATGTCATTAAATGCATTCAGATGCATGTGAATTTCAATATGGAAGCATCCTGTGCAGCACATGCCCTTAGTGTACATACTTGTCCTGGTGATTTGTGGACTAATCGTCACTCATCCCCCACAAGCTCACATGTTCCACACAGCCGCCCACCTTGGTATAGTCATTAACTCAACCCTTAGCTCTACTCCTCACATCTAGACCTCTTGCAATCTAGTGGCCTGTGTCTTTGCAGCTTTGCCAGAATACCCACTTTCTCACTCAAGATCTAACCAAAACCCCTTTCCTTTATTTCTCTTACTTCCTAGAAGATACTGGGGTCCATTTAGTACCATGGGGGATAGACGGGTCCCCTAGGAGCCATGGGCACTTTAAGAATTTGATAGTGTGGGCTGGCTCCTCCCTCTATGCCCCTCCTACCAGACTAAGTTTAGAAAATGTGCCCGAGGAGCCGGTCACGCTGAAGGAAGCTCCTGAAGAGTTTTCTGCATTTATTTTCTATGTTTGTTATTTTCAGGCAGGACTGGTTGGCACCAGCCTGCCTGCTTTGTGGGACTTAGGGGGAGAATGGTTAAGGGTTAATGGTCCCGTTCCCCACTGACAGGACACTGAGCTCCTGAGGGAACTATTCGCAAGCCCCACCACGGCGAGCGTACATTCCCGCAGCACGCCGCCACCCCTAACAGAGCCAGAAGAATGAAGAGTAGTGAGTACTGAGCCGGCGTCTTGGTTAGCGGGGTGCCGGCCATTATGGCGGCACAAAGGTATGGAGATGCACGGATTCTAAACGGGGCGGAATGCGTCTCCAGACACAGTACACAACTGCATCACAGTACACTGTACACAGTACCCAGATTGGCAACACAGGCTTAAAATGGTTTCTCTCCATTTTAAGCACCAGAACCTCAGCCAGTATAAAAAAAGCGGGAAGACCGTGCACCATTGAAGGGGCGGGGCTTCACTATGAGAGGATCCAGCAGCTCACCAGTGCCATTTTCCCTCTGCAGTGGACACAGATGCTGACAGGACAGGGACGCGCAGCTCCTCCGTTGTGACTCCAGATTACTTCAGCAGTACCAGGGGGTCATAGCAGGGGGGGAGCGACTACTAGTGTACTAAGTCCCCTATCAGGGTACTTAGTCTGTGACCCGGCTAAGCGTGGCATTAGCGATAAGGGCGCAGTGGGGGCTGGCTCCAAACAACTCTGTCTCCCTGAAGGGCTCTTTGTGGGTTTATTGTGCTTAACCTTTTCCTGTGTGTGTGCTGTCACATTTACATTATATCAGGCATAGAGTGTGTTTCTTGTACAGTGGAGTGTTCCTCTTCACCAGGGGGCTTACTACTGGGTACTCAGGTTTCACAAACTAGCGGGTCTGAACCGGAGTGGGTTAATTCTCTCAAAGGAATGATTTCCACTCTTTCTAGAAAATTGTCCCGCAATGAGAAAGAGACGCAATACTTAAAACAAACTGTGGATGAGTTTATGAACAGAGACTCAGTCCCTTCCCATTTGTCCACAAAAGCGATCTCTGGCCCATATCCTGCTATCTGACTCTGACGCTGATGGGTCAGACTTGGAGGAGGGTGAGGTAGACTTGTGGAGGGGGGTATGTGGCTCTGTCACAGGGAATAAAGGGGTAGATGTATTAACCTGGAGAAGGCATATGGAAGTGATAAACCAGTGATATGTGCAAGGTCATAAAGGCAGCAGCCAATCAGATCCTGTTAATTTACATATTGGAGCTGATTGGCTGGTGCCTTTATCACCTTTCACATATCACTGGTTTATCACTTCCTTATGCCTTCTCCAGGCTTAATACATCTGCCCCTGAGGCTCTTATAGAGGCTATCAAAGATGTTCTGCATATTCCTGATAAGGTGTCAGAGGCGAGTGAGGAATCATATTTTAATGTAAAGAATAAGTCCTCAGTTACATTTCCTGTGTCAAAGGAATTGAATACCCTGTTTGAAGAACAATGGGTTAATCCTGATAAGAAGTTTCAGATCCCTAAAAGGTTGCTCTCATCTTTTCCTCTGGAGGATAGGAAAAAATGGGAAATTCCACCGATAGTGGACACATCAGTCTCTAGGCGCGTAAAATTATATTGCCTGTTCCTGGTGCAGCCTCCCTAAAAGACACGGCCGATCACAAAATAGAGACTACACTCAAATAATTGTACACAGCTGCAGGGGTGGCCCAAAGACCCACTATTGCATGTGCGTGGATCACTAAAGCCATTGCGAAATGGTCATGTAACCTAATTGAGGGGTTAGATTCCTTATCTAGGGGGGATGTTGTCTTACTCCTGCAGCATATACAGGACTCTGCGAACTTTATGGTGGAAGCCATAAAGGAAATAGGCGTGCTTAACGCACGCACCACCACTATGGCGGTGTTGGCATGCAGGGGCTTGTGGCTACGCCAGTGGACTGCTGACGCGGACTCCAGAAAAGGCGTGGAAGGCCTACCATTCACAGGAGAGGCCTTGTTTGGAGATGAACTAGACAAATGGATCTCCACAGCTTGTTTGTAGTATCGAAGCCAGGTGGTTTCGGTAAAACCGATTCTGAACCTTAAGACTTTGAACCAATACTTCTGAGTGTTCAAATTCAAGATGGAGTCTCTGAGAGCGCTGATCTCAGGTCTGGAGGAGGGGGAATTCCTTGTGTCTCTGGATATCAAGGATTCGTAACCTTCATATTCCGATCTGGCCGCCTCATCAGGCTTATCTACGGTTTGCGCTGCAGGACTGTCACTACCAGTTTAAGGCCCTGCCATTAGGTCTCTCCACGGCACCTAGGGTGTTCACCAAGGTGATGGCAGAGATGATGTTTCTACTCTGCAAACAGGGAGTGAACATAATTCCGTACCTGGACGATTTCCTGATAAAAGCGCCATCCAGGGAGAGGTTGCTGGACAGCATTGCTCTCTCAACCAAACTCCTCCAGGATCACGGGTGGATTCTGTTGTAGGGCAGGGAGAGACAACCATTGGCCCCTATCGGCAAAATCGGTTGGGAATTTAAAACCCAACGTTATCCATGTACGAAATCTCGTAGCCGAGTATCCAGGAGGAAACAAAGGGTTCTGCCAGATAGGGGTCAAGGGTGAGGGGGTAGTGGTAAGGCCCATCTTCAAGGAATAGGAATCCCAAATTTTAAGATTAAATTTGATCGTGGGGAGGAGTTTGGAGGCTGGGGGCCGGGAGGTCGAGGGCAAACCCCACAGGGGAGACAGGTCCAATAGGTTGAGATAGGCTGCTTCAATATCTAGCCAGGAAGCAGACCCCGGGGGGGCATAGGAAGCAACAATATAGGAGAGATGAGAGGCCAGATAGTAGAGTTTAATATCCGTGAGACCTCTGCCGCCCGCAGAGGTCGGCCGTTTTAGGGTATTGGCAGCAATGCGGGGAGGTCTGTGGTTCCAGATAAAGCGTACGAGTGCTCGCTGGATAGTACGGAGAAAGGAGGCCGGGACTGCCACAGGGAGAGTCTGGAAAAGGTAGAGCCATTTAGGGATTATGTTCATTTTAACCGCAATGATCCTGCCCAGCCACGAAATGAAAAGACTCCTCTAGGATGTCAGATCAGCAAGCATTTTGGTGAGGAGGGGTGGGAAGTTTTCCCTAAAGAGAGAGTCATAGCGGGAAGTCAAATAAATCCCTAGGTATTTGATCCTCGTAGGCTGCCATCTAAAATTGAAACTGGTACGGAGGGAGTCAGCCTCACGGGGGGGGGGGGGGAGACGTGAAGCAGCATGGCCTCGGACTTGGAATAATTGATCTTATAGCCTGATACGAGACTGTAGGAATGGACGATTGAAAATAGTGATGAGCGGGTTCGGTTTCCGAGAAACCGAACCCCCCCGAACTTCACCCTTTTTAGACGGGTCCGAGCCATACTCGGATCCTCCCGTATGGCTCGGTTAACCTGAGCGCGCCCGAACGTCATCATCCCGCTGTCGGATTCTCGCGAGATTCGGATTCTATATAAGCAGCCGCGCGTCGCCGCCATTTTCCACACGTGCATTGAGATTAATAGGGAGAGGACGTGGCTGGCGTCCTCTCCGTTTATATACTAGTTATATACTACACAGTTGATCTGATTGCTTAGCTTATTGTGGGGAGGATTGGGGAGCAGCTGTTAGGAGGAGTACAGTGCAGAGTTTTGCTAATAGTGACCACCAGTTTTTTATCCGTTCTCTGCCTGAAAAAAACGCTCCATACCATATCTGTGCTCAGTGTGCAGTGCTGCATGATATATCTGTGCTGAGTGCTCACACTGCTTAATTGTGGGGACTGGGGAGCAGCTATAGCAGGAGTACAGTGCACAGTTTTGCTGACAGTGACCACCAGTATACGTTTGTCTGCCTGAAAAACACTCCTGTGGTGTCTTTTTTTTTTTATACTATAAACGCAGTCTGCTGACAGTGTCCACCAGGTCCATTATACTGTATATAGCAGTACGGTAGGCCACTGCTGTACCTACCTCTGTGTCGTCACTCGTCGTCCATAAGTATACTAAGTATCCATCCATCTACATTGTATACCTGTGGTGTCTTTTTTTCTTTATACTATAAACGCAGTCTGCTGACAGTGTCCACCAGGTCCATTATACTGTATATAGCAGTACGGTAGGCCACTGCTGTACCTACCTCTGTGTCGTCACTCGTCGTCCATAAGTATACTAAGTATCCATCCATCTACATTGTATACCTGTGGTGTCTTTTTTTCTTTATACTAAGTATAAACGCAGTCTGCTGACAGTGTCCACCAGGTCCATTATACTGTATATAGCAGTACGGTAGGCCACTGCTGTACCTACCTCTGTGTCGTCACTCGTCGTCCATAAGTATACTAGTATCCATCCATCTACATTGTATACCTGTGGTGCCTTTTAGTTGTGCGCATTAAAATATGGAGAACAAAAATGTGGAGGTTAAAAAAATAGGGAAAGATCAAGATCCACTTCCACCTCGTGCTGAAGCTGCTGCCACTAGTCATGGCCGAGATGATGAAATGCCATCAACGTCGTCTGCCAAGGCCGATGCCCAATGTCATAGTACAGAGCATGTAAAATCCAAAACACAAAAGATCAGTAAAATGACCCAAAAATCTAAATTAAAAGCGTCTGAGGAGAAGCGTAAACTTGCCAATATGCCATTTACGACACGGAGTGGCAAGGAACGGCTGAGGCCCTGGCCTATGTTCATGGCTAGTGGTTCAGCTTCACATGAGGATGGAAGCACTCATCCTCTCGCTAGAAAAAAAAAAAGACTTAAGCTGGCAAAAGCACAGCAAAGAACTGTGCGTTCTTCGAAATCACAAATCCCCAAGGAGAGTCCAATTGTGTCGGTTGCGATGCTTGACCTTCCCAACACTGGACTGGAAGAGCTTGCGCCTTCCACCATTTGCACGCCCCCTGCAAGTGCTGGAAGGAGCACCCGCAGTCCAGTTCCTGATAGTCAAATTGAAGATGTCAGTATTGAAGTACACCAGGATGAGGATATGGGTGTTGCTGGCGCTGGGGAGGAAATTGACAAGGAGGATTCTGATGGTGAGGTGGTTTGTTTAAGTCAGGCACCCGGGGAGACGCCTGTTGTCCGTGGGAGGAATATGGCCATTGACATGCCTGGTCAAAATACAAAAAAAATCAGCTCTTCGGTGTGGAATTATTTCAACACAAATGCGGACAACAGGTGTCAAGCCGTGTGTTGCCTTTGTCAAGCTGTAATAAGTAGGGGTGAGGACGTTAACCACCTCGGAACATCCTCCCTTATACGTCACCTGCAGCGCATTCATCATAAGTCAGTGACAAGTTCAAAAACTTTGGGCGACAGCGGAAGCAGTCCACTGACCAGTAAATCCCTTCCTTTTGTAACCAAGCTCCTGCAAACCACACCACCAACTCCCTCAGTGTCAATTTCTCTGACGTCCTAGTGGATGCTGGGAACTCCGTAAGGACCATGGGGAATAGCGGCTCCGCAGGAGACTGGGCACAATTAAAGAAAGCTTTAGGTCACCTGGTGTGCACTGGCTCCTCCCACTATGACCCTCCTCCAAGCCTCAGTTAGATTTTGTGCCCGGCCGAGGTTGGATGCACACTAGGGGCTCTCCTGAGCTTCTAGAAAGAAAGTATATATTTAGGTTTTTTTATTTTACAGTGAGACCTGCTGGCAACAGGCTCACTGCAGCGAGGGACTAAGGGGAGAAGAAGCGAACCTACCTGCTTGCAGCTAGCTTGGGCTTCTTAGGCTACTGGACACCATTAGCTCCAGAGGGACCGACCGCATGGAACTGGCCTTGGTGTTCGGTCCCGATGCCGCGCAGCCGTCCCCCTTACAGAGCCAGAAGTAAGAAGAGGTCCGGAAAATGGGCGGCAGAAGACATCTGTCTTCACCAAGGTAGCGCACAGCACTGCAGCTGTGCGCCATTGCTCCTCATACACACTTCACACTCCGGTCACTGAGGGTGCAGGGCGCTAGGGGGGGGCGCCCTGAGCAGCAATAAAAAGACCTTGGCTGGCATAAATACCACAATATATAGCCCCAGAGGCTATATATGTGATAATTACCCCTGCCAGAATCCAGAAAAAAGCGGGAGAATAGTCCGCGAAAAAGGGGCGGAGCTATCTCCTTCAGCACACTGGCGCCATTTCTCCCTCACAGCTCCGCTGGAAGGAAGCTCCCTGGCTCTCCCCTGCAGTCTACACTACAGAAAAGGGTAAAAAAGAGAGGGGGGGCACTACATTTAGGCGCAGTATATATAACAGCAGCTATAGGGGACATAATTCAGTTAGTCCCTGCATTATATAGCGCTCTGGTGTGTGCTGGCATACTCTCACTCTGTCTCCCCAAAGGGCTTTTGTGGGTCCTGTCCTCTGTTAGAGCATTCCCTGTGTGTGTGCGGTGTGTCGGTACGGCTGTGTCGACATGTTTGATGAGGATAATGAGGTGGAGGCGGAGCAGTTGCATATAGAAGGGATGTCACCCCCTGCGGGGCAGACACCTGAGTGGATGGACTTATGGAAGGAATTGCGTGCACGCGTCGACTCCTTACACAAAAAATTTGATGACATGCCGAATGCGGGACAGCCGGCTTCTCAGCTCGTGCCTGTCCAGGTGTCTCAAAGGCCTTCGGGGGCTCTAAAACGCCCGCTACCTCAGATGGCAGACGCGGATGTCGACACGGATACTGACACCAGTGTCGACGACGATGAGTCTAGTCTAATGTCCACTAAGGCCATTTGTTGCATGATTGAAGCAATGAAAGAGGTGTTACACATTTCTGATATAAACCCAGGTACCACTAAAAAGGGTATTATGTTTGGGGAGAAAAAACTACCCGTAGTCTTTCCCCCATCAGAACAATTAAATGAAGTGTGTGATGAAGCGTGGGCTTTCCCTGATAAAAGATTGGTAATCTCTAAGAAGTTACTAATGGCGTTCCCTTTCCCGCCAGAGGATAGGTCACGTTGGGAGACACCACCTAGGGTGGATAAAGCGCTCACACGTTTGTCTGAAAAGGTGGCACTACCGTCTCCGGATACGGCCGCCCTCAAGGAACCTGCTGATAGAAAGCAGGAGGCTATCCTGAAGTCTGTATATACACACTCAGGCATTATACTTAGACCTGCTATTGCGTCAGCATGGATGTGCAGTGCTGCCGCTGCGTGGTCAGATTCCCTGTCAGAAAATATTGACACCCTAGACAGGGACACTATTCTGCTAACCATAGAGCATATAAAAGACTCAGTCTTATACATGAGAGATGCACAGAGGGAGATCTGCCGGCTGGCATCTAAAATAAGTGCACTGTCCATTTCTGCTAGGAGAGACTTATGGACTCGCCAGTGGACAGGGGATGCAGATTCAAAAAGGCACATGGAAGTTTTGCCTTATAAGGGTGAGGAGTTATTCGGGGATGGTCTCTCGGACCTAGTTTCCACAGCAACTGCTGGGAAGTCAGCATTTTTACCCCATGTTCCCTCACAGCCTAAAAAGGTGCCGTTTTATCAGGTACAGTCCTTTCGGACTCAGAAAAACAGGCGTGGAAAAGGCGGGTCCTTTCTGTCCAGAGGCAGAGGTAGGGGAAAAAGGCTGCAACAAACAGCAGGTTCCCAGGAGCAAAAGTCCTCCCCCGCTTCTTCCAAGTCCGCCGCATGACGGTGGGGCTCCACAGACGGAGCCAGGTACGGTGGGGGGCCGCCTCAAAAATTTCAGCGATCAGTGGGCTCGCTCACAGGTGGATCCCTGGATCCTGCAAATAGTATCTCAAGGGTACAAACTGGAATTCGAGGCGTCTCCACCCCACCGGTTCCTAAAATCTGCCTTACCGACAACTCCCTCAGGCAGGGAGGCTGTGCTAGAGGCAATTCACAAGCTGTATTCCCAGCAGGTGATAGTCAAGGTGCCCCTACTTCAACAAGGACGGGGTTACTATTCCACACTGTTTGTGGTACCGAAACCGGACGGTTCGGTGAGACCCATTTTAAATTTGAAATCCTTGAACACATACATAAAAAAATTCAAGTGCAAGATGGAATCGCTCAGGGCGGTTATTGCAAGCCTGGACGAGGGGGATTACATGGTATCCCTGGACATCAAGGATGCTTACCTGCATGTCCCCATTTACTATCCTCACCAGGAGTACCTCAGATTTGTGGTACAGGATTGCCATTACCAATTCCAGACGCTGCCGTTTGGACTCTCCACGGCACCGAGGGTGTTTACCAAAGTAATGGCGGAAATGATGATACTCCTTCGAAGAAAGGGAGTTTTAATTATCCCGTACTTGGACGATCTCCTAATAAAGGCGAGGTCCAAGGAGCAGTTGTTGGTGGGAGTAGCACTATCTCAGGAGGTGCTACACCAGCACGGTTGGATTCTGAATATTCCAAAATCACAGCTGGTTCCGACGACACGTCTACTGTTCCTGGGTATGATCCTGGACACAGTCCAGAAAAAAAAAAAAAAAAAAAAGTGTTTCTCCCAGAGGAGAAAGCCAAGGAGCTGTCATCTCTAGTCAGAGACCTCCTGAAACCGAAACAGGTATCGGACTATCGGTGCATCACTGCACGCGGGTCCTGGGAAAGATGGTGGCTTCTTACGAGCAATTCCTTTCGGCAGGTTCCATGCCAGAATCTTTCAGTGGGACCTGTTGGACCAGTGGTCCGGATCGCATTTTCAGATGCATCGCCTGATAACCCTGTCTCCAAGAACCAGGGTGTCTCTGCTGTGGTGGCTGCAGAATGCCCATCTTCTAGAGGGCCGCAGATTCGGCATACAGGACTGGGTCCTGGTGACCACGGATGCCAGCCTTCGGGGCTGGGGGGCAGTCACACAGGGAAGAAACTTCCAAGGACTATGGTCGAGTCAGGAGACTTCCCTACACATAAATATTCTGGAACTAAGGGCCATCTACAACGCCTTAAGTCAGGCAAGGCCTCTGCTTCAAAACCAGCCGGTACTGATCCAGTCAGACAACATCACGGCAGTCGCCCATGTAAATCGACAGGGCGGCACAAGAAGCAGGATGGCAATGGCAGAAGCCACAAGGATTCTCCGATGGGCGGAAAATCACGTACTAGCACTGTCAGCAGTGTTCATTCCGGGAGTGGACAACTGGGAAGCAGACTTTCTCAGCAGGCATGACCTCCACCCGGGAGAGTGGGGACTTCATCCAGAAGTCTTCACACTGATTGTAAATCGATGGGAACGTCCACAAGTGGACATGATGGCGTCCCGCCTAAACAAAAAACTAGAGAGATATTGCGCCAGGTCAAGGGACCCTCAGGCGATAGCTGTGGACGCTCTGGTGACACCGTGGGTGTACCAGTCGGTTTATGTGTTCCCTCCTCTGCCTCTCATACCAAGGGTACTGAGAATAATAAGAAAACGAGGAGTAAGAACAATACTCGTGGTTCCGGATTGGCCAAGGCGAGCGTGGTACCCGGAACTTCAAGAGATGATCTCAGAGGACCCATGGCCTCTGCCGCTCAGACAGGACCTGCTGCAGCAGGGGCCCTGTCTGTTCCAAGACTTACCGCGGCTGCGTTTGACGGCATGGCGGTTGAACGCCGGATCCTGAAGGAAAAGGGCATTCCGGAGGAAGTCATTCCTACGCTGATTAAAGGCAGGAAAGATGTAACTGCAAAGCATTATCACCGCATATGGCGAAAATATGTTGCTTGGTGTGAGGCCGAAAAGGCCCCAACAGAGGAATTTCAACTAGGTCGATTTCTGCATTTCCTACAAACAGGAGTGACTATGGGCCTGAAATTAGGCTCCATTAAGGTACAGATCTCGGCTCTGTCGATTTTCTTCCAGAAAGAACTGGCTTCATTGCCTGAAGTTCAGACGTTTGTGAAGGGAGTGCTGCATATTCAGCCCCCGTTTGTGCCTCCAGTGGCACCTTGGGATCTCAACGTGGTGTTGAGTTTCTTAAAATCACATTGGTTTGAGCCACTTAAAACCGTGGATCTAAAATATCTCACGTGGAAAGTGGTCATGTTATTGGCCTTGGCTTCGGCCAGGCGTGTGTCAGAATTGGCGGCTTTGTCATGTAAAAGCCCTTATCTGATTTTCCATATGGATAGGGCAGAATTGAGGACTCGTCCTCAGTTTCTCCCTAAGGTGGTATCAGCTTTTCACTTGAACCAACCTATTGTGGTGCCTGCGGCTACTAGGGACTTGGAGGATTCCAAGTTGCTGGACGTAGTCAGGGCCTTGAAAATTTATGTTTCCAGGACGGCTGGAGTCAGGAAAACTGACTCGCTATTTATCCTGTATGCACCCAACAAGCTGGGTGCTCCTGCTTCTAAGCAGACTATTGCTCGCTGGATTTGTAGCACAATTCAGCAGGCGCATTCTGCGGCTGGACTGCCGCATCCTAAATCAGTAAAAGCCCATTCCACAAGGAAGGTGGGCTCATCTTGGGCGGCTGCCCGAGGGGTCTCGGCTTTACAACTTTGCCGAGCTGCTACTTGGTCAGGGGCAAACACGTTTGCAAAATTCTACAGATTTGATACCCTGGCTGAGGAGGACCTGGAGTTCTCTCATTCGGTGCTGCAGAGTCATCCGCACTCTCCCGCCCGTTTGGGAGCTTTGGTATAATCCCCATGGTCCTTACGGAGTTCCCAGCATCCACTAGGACGTCAGAGAAAATAAGATTTTACTCACCGGTAAATCTATTTCTCGTAGTCCGTAGTGGATGCTGGGCGCCCGTCCCAAGTGCGGATTGTCTGCAATACTTGTACATAGTTACTGTTAACTAAAGGGTTATTGTTGAGCCATCTGTTGAGAGGCTCAGTTGTTTTCATACTGTTAAACTGGGTATTGTATCACGTGTTATACAGTGTGATTGGTGTGGCTGGTAAGAGTCTTACCCGGGATTCAAAATCCTTCCTTATTATGTCAGCTCGTCCGGGCACAGTGTCCTAACTGAGGCTTGGAGGAAGGTCATAGTGGGAGGAGCCAGTGCACACCAGGTGACCTAAAGCTTTCTTTAATTGTGCCCAGTCTCCTGCGGAGCCGCTATTCCCCATGGTCCTTACGGAGTTCCCAGCATCCACTACGGACTACGAGAAATAGATTTACCGGTGAGTAAAATCTTATTTTCCTCCTTACCCAGGAAAGCCAATAGTCCTGCAGGCCATGTCACTGGCAAGTCTGACGAGTCCTCTCCTGCCTGGGATTCCTCCGATGCATCCTTGAGTGTAACGCCTACTGCTGCTGGCGCTGCTGTTGTTGCTGCTGGGAGTCGATCGTCATCCCAGAGGGGAAGTCGGAAGACCACTTGTACTACTTCCAGTAAGCAATTGACTGTCCAACAGTCCTTTGCGAGGAAGATGAAATATCACAGCAGTCATCCTGCTGCAAAGCGGATAACTGAGGCCTTGGCAGCCTGGGCGGTGAGAAACGTGGTTCCGGTATCCATCGGTAATTCAGAGCCAACTATAGACTTGATTGAGGTACTGTGTCCCCGGTACCAAATACCATCTAGGTTCCATTTCTCTAGGCAGGCGATACCGAAAATGTACACAGACCTCAGAAAAAGACTCACCAGTGTCCTAAAAAATGCAGTTGTACCCAATGTCCACTTAACCACGGACATGTGGACAAGTGGAGCAGGGCAGACTCAGGACTATATGACTGTGACAGCCCACTGGGTAGATGTATTGCCTCCCGCTGCAAGAACAGCAGCGGCGGCACCAGTAGCAGCATCTCGCAAACGCCAAATCGTTCCTAGGCAGGCTACGCTTTGTATCACCGCTTTCCAGAATTCGCACACAGCTGAAAACCTCTTACGGCAACTGAGGAAGATCATCGCAGAATGGCTTACCCCAATTGGAATTTCCTGGGGATTTGTGACATCGGACAATGCCAGCAATATTGTGCGTGCATTACATCTGGGCAAATTCCAGCACGTCCCATGTTTTGCACATACATTGAATTTGGTGGTGCAGAATTATTTAAAAAACGACAGGGGCGTGCAAGAGATGCTGTCGGTGGCCCGAAGAATTGCGGGCCACTTTCGGTGTTCAGGCACCGCGTACAGAAGACTGGAGCACCACCAAACACACCTGAACCTGCCCTGCCATCATCTGAAGCAGGAGGTGGTAACGAGGTGGAATTCAACCCTCTATATGCTTCAGAGGATGGAGGAGCAGCAAAAGGCCATTCAAGCCTATACATCTGGCCACGATATAGGCAAAGGAGGTGGAATGCACCTGTCTCAAGCGCAGTGGAGAATGATTTCAACGTTGTGCAAGGTTCTGCAACCCTTTGAACTTGCCACACGTGAAGTCAGTTCAGACACTGCCAGCCTGAGTCAGGTCATTCCCCTCATCAGGCTTTTGCAGAAGAAGCTGTAGACATTGAAGGAGAAGCTAAAACAGAGCGATTCCGCTAGGCATGTGGGACTTGTGGATGGAGCCCTTCATTCGCTTAACCAGGATTCACGGGTGGTCAATCTGTTGAAATCAGAGCACTACATTTTGGCCACCGTGCTCGATCCTAGATTTAAAACCTACGTTGTATCTCTCTTTCCGGCAGACACAAGTCTGCAGGGGTTCAAAGACCTGCTGGTGAGAAAATTGTCAAGTCAAGCGGAACGTGACCCGTCAACAGCTCCTCCTTTACATTCTCCCGCAACTGGGGGTGCGAGGAAAAGGCTAAGAATTCCGAGCCCACCCGCTGGCGGTGATGCAGGGCAGTCTGGAGCGAGTGCTGACATCTGGTCCGGACTGAAGGACCTGCCAACGATTACTGACATGTCGTCTACTGTCACTGTATATGATTCTCTCACCATTGAAAGAATGGTGGAGGATTATATGAGTGACCGCATCCAAGTAGGCACGTCAGACAGTCCGTACGTATACTGGCAGGAAAAAGAGGCAATTTGGAGGCCCTTGCAGAAACTGGCTTTATTCTACCTAAGTTGCCCTCCCTCCAGTGTGTACTCCGAAAGAGTGTTTAGTGCAGCCGCTCACCTTGTCAGCAATCGGCGTACAAGGTTACTTCCAGAAAATGTGGAGAGATGATGTTCATCAAAATGAATTATAATCAATTCCTCCGTGGAGACATTCACCAGCAGCAATTGCCTCCAGAAAGTACACGGGGACCTGAGATGGTGGATTCCAGTGGGGACGAATTAATAATCTGTGAGGAGGGGGATGTACACAGTGAAAGGGGTGATGAATCGGACGATGAGGAGGAGGTGGACATCTTGCCTCTGTAGAGCCAGTTTGTGCAAGGAGAGATTGATTGCTTCTTTTTTGGTGGGGGCCCAAACCAACCAGTAATTTCAGTCACAGTCGTGTGGCAGACCCTGTCACTGAAATGATGGGTTTGTTAAAGTGTGCATGTCCTGTTTATACAACATAAGGGTGGGTGGGAGGGCCCAAGGACAATTCCATCTTGCACCTCTTTTTTCTTTCATTTTTCTTTGCATCATGTGCTGTTTGGGGAGTATTTTTTTGAAGGGCCATCCTGCGTGACACTGCAGTGACACTCCTAGATGGGCCAGATGTTTGTGTCGGCCACTTGGGTCGCTTATCTTAGTCACACAGCTACCTCATTGCGCCTCTTTTTTTCTTTGCATCATGTGCTGTTTGGGGAGTATTTTTTTGAAGGGCCATCCTGCGTGACACTGCAGTGCCACTCCTAGATGGGCCAGGTGTTTGTGTCGGCCACTTGTGTCGCTTAGCTTAGTCACACAGCGACCTTGGTGCGCCTCTTTTTTTCTTTGCATCATGTGCTGTTTGGGGAGTATTTTTTTGAAGGGCCATCCTGTCTAACACTGCAGTGCCACTCCTAGATGGGCCAGGTGTTTGTGTTGGCCACTTGGGTCGCTTAGCTTAGTCACACAGCTACCTCATTGCGCCTCTTTTTTTCTTTGCATCATGTGCTGTTTGGGGAGTATTTTTTTGAAGGGCCATCCTGCGTGACACTGCAGTGCCACTCCTAGATGGGCCAGGTGTTTGTGTCGGCCACTAGGGTCGCTTAGCTTAGTCATACAGCTACCTCATTGCGCCTCTTTTTTTCTTTGCGTCATGTGCTGTTTGGGGAGTATTTTTTTGAAGGGCCATCCTGCGTGACACTGCAGTGCCACTCCTAGATGGGCCAGATGTTTGTGTCGGCCACTTGGGTCGCTTATCTTAGTCACACAGCTACCTCATTGCGCCTCTTTTTTTCTTTGCATCATGTGCTGTTTGGGGAGTATTTTTTTGAAGTGCCATCCTGTCTGACACTGCAGTGCCACTCCTAGATGGGCCAGGTGTTTGTGTCGGCCACTTGGGTCGCTTAGCTTAGTCACACAGCTACCTCATTGCGCCTCTTTTTTTCTTTGCATCATGTGCTGTTTGGGGACAATTTTTTTGAAGGGCCATCCTGTCTGACACTGCAGTGCCACTCCTAGATGGGCCAGGTGTTTGTATCGGCCACTTGGATCGCTTAGCTTAGTCATACAGCTACCTCATTGCGCCTCTTTTTTTCTTTGCATCATGTGCTGTTTGGGGACAATTTTTTTGAAGGGCCATCCTGTCTGACACTGCAGTGCCACTCCTAGATGGGCCAGGTGTTTGTGTCGGCCACTTGGGTCGCTTAGCTTAGCCATCCAGCGACCTCGGTGCAAATTTTAGGACTAAAAATAATATTGTGAGATGTGAGGTGTTCAGAATAGACTGAAAATGAGTGGAAATTATGGTTATTGAGGTTAATAATACTATGGGATCAATATGACCCCCAAATTCTATGATTTAAGCTGTTTTTTAGGGTTTTTTGAAAAAAACACCCGAATCCAAAACACACCCGAATCCGACAAAAAAATTTCGGTGAGGTTTTGCCAAAACGCGTCCGAACCCAAAACACGGCCGCGGAACCGAACCCAAAACCAAAACACAAAACCCGAAAAATTTCCGGTGCACATCACTAATTGAAAATAGGTTCGGGAGCGAGATAAGGGGCTGGGTTAAGGAAAGTAGGACGTCATCGGCGAAGAGGAAAATTTTGGGCTCGGTACGACCCACTGGTATACCATGTATACCCTGGTGAGCTCTAATTTGAGAGGCGAGAGGCACGATAACAAGGGCGAATATCAATGGTGACAGGGGGCAGCCCTGACGTGTACCATTCGATATATTGACCGGGGCGGATGGGACCCCATTAATTAGGACTGTGGCAGAGGGGGAGGAGTATAGCGCCAGGACACCAGAGAGGAAGGCACCAGACAAGCCGTAGGCCTCCAGGGCGGCTCTTAAGAAACTCCAGGAGATCCGGTCGAAAGCTTTTTCAGCATCTAAGGAGAGCATGATAGTGGGGGATCCCCTGGAGTTCGAGATATGTATAAGATCCATAGCGCGTCTGGTGTTGTCTCTCGCCTGGCGGCCCGGGACAAACCCCACTTGGTCGTAGTGGACAAGGGAGGGGAGATACGGGTTAAGGCGGTTAGCTAGAATCTTAGCAAAGATTTTAAGGCCCAGGAGAGATATAGGGCGGTAGCTAGCGCAGTTGAGGGCGTCCTTGCCTTCTTTAGGGATCACCACAATTCTAGCCTCCAACATCTCGGATGGAAGAGGGTCGCCATGGATGATCTTATTAAACAGGGATTGAAGGTGGGGGGAGAGGAGATCGGAGAATTGTTTGTAGTAAAGAGCTGTAAACCCATCCAGGCCAGGAGATTTACCAATCTTTTGTGAGAGAATGGTCTGGGAATTTCTTCCACCGAGATCTCCCTGTTAAGATGGTCCATGGCGTCTCGGGGCAATTTATGCAGGTTGGAGGCCGAGAGAAAGTGAGAGATCAAGTCAGAGTGGGGCTGGGAGGAGGGACCTGGCGGGGGGAGATTATATAAGTTATTGTAATAGGATTGAAACGCCGCCCTAATGGCGGTAGGGTCATGGACTAACCGATTAAGAGGGTCTCTAATGGAAATAATATTAGTTTTGGCCCTAGCGGAGCGGAGTCGTGCCGCCAGAATCTTGTCCGCCTTATCCCCCTTCTCATAAAAGGACTGGCGAAGCCATTTAAGACGTTTAGCCACCCGTCTGGAGAGAAGGAGATCAAGTTCCGCCTTAACAGTACGGAGTTCGGACAAGATAGTCTGGTCGGAGGACGCCTTATGCTGGGTCTCGAGGGAATGGAGTCTGATAGAAAGTCTATTAAGCTGGGTGAGGGATTGTTTCTTGGCCCGTGAAGCTAGGCTGATGATATGCTTCCGGAGGACCACCTTGTGTGCCAGCCAAAGAGTGGACCTGGAAGTATCGGGGGAATCGTTCAGGGGGAAATAGTCAGAAAGCTTATCCCGAAGGTGGGAGCGTGTCTCCGGGTTGTGAAGGAGGGAGTCGTTGAGGCGCCAAGTCGTGGGGCGGGGGCGAGAGAGAAGACCCGAGAGATCGCAGGAGATAGGGGCATGGTCAGACCATATCAGTGGGTGAACATGGGCAGCCCGGAGGTTCAAGGCAAGTTCGTGGCTGAGCATGATCATATCACGGGTGGATTCTGAACCTTCTGAGATCTCACCTGGAACCAACACGGAGTCTCCCATTCCTGGGAATGATACTGGACAAAGAGTTACAAAAGGTGTTCCTTCCGTTGGAAAAGGCATTGGTAATCCAGTCGATGGTTCGGGAAGTCCTGAAGGCAACCCGGGTGTCGGTGCATCTGTGCATTCACCTTCTGGGGAAAATGGTGGCCTCTTACAAGGCACTTCAATACGGAAGGTTTCATGCAAGCCCCATCCAGCACGATCTGTTGGGCAAATGGTCCGGATCGCATCTTCACATGCACCAGAGGATCTGTCTGTCGCCAAAGGCCAGGATCTCCCTTCTGTGGTGGCTACAGTCTTCTCACGTTGTCGCAGGATGGAGGTTCGGAATTCAGGACTGGATTCTGTTAACCACAGACGCAAGCCTCAGAGGTTCGGAAGCAGTCACTCGGGGGGTGCAGTTTCAGGGAAGATGGTCAAGTCAGGAAGTCAGCCTTCCAATCAACATTCTGAAACTTAGGGCTATATACAACGCCCTTCTGCAGGCCTCACATCTTCAATATCGGCAATTCAGGTCCAGTCGGACAATGTGAAGGCAGTAACGTACATAAACTGACAGGGCGGAATGAAAAGCAGAGCAGCAATGTACGAGGTGTCAAGAATTCTCCTCTGGGCAGAAAGAAACACAGTAGACAACTGGGAAGCAGACTTCCTCGGCAGACACGACCTGCACCCGGGGTGAGTGGGGCCTTCACCCGAAAGTGTTCAGGTGCTTGACAAGTAGATGGGGATATCCACAGATCGACATGATGGCCTCTCGTCTCAACAAGAAGCTCAGGCGGTAATGTTCCAGGTCGAGAGACCCACAAGTGGTAGCGATAGACGCCCTGACAACTTCATGGGTCTTTCAGATGGTGTAAGTGTTTCCTCCACTTCCTCTGATCTCAAGAATTCTAAAACGAATAAAAAGGGTAAAGGTTCAAGCAATACTCAGTGGGGGTCATTCCGAGTTGTTCGCTCGCTAGCAGATTTTAGCAGCATTGCACACGCTAGGCCGCCGCCCTCTGGGAGTGTATCTTAGCATAGCAGAATTGCGAACAAAAGATTAGCAGAATTGCGAATAGAAAATTCTTAGCAGTTTCTGAGTAGCTCGAGACTTACTCCTACACTGTGATCAGCTCAGCCCGTTTCGTTCCTGGTTTGACGTCACAAACACGCCCTGCGTTTGGCCAGCCACTCCCCCGTTTCTCCAGACACTCCCGCGTTTTATCCTGGCACGCCTGCGTTTTTCCGCACACTCCCAGAAAACGGTCAGTTTCCGCCCAGAAACACCCACTTCCTGTCAATCACACTCCGAACACTTCAACGATGAAAATTCTTCGTTCGGACGTGAGTAAATCTACTAAGTTTTGAGCTAAAATACTTAGCGCATGCGCCCTGCGTACCATGCGCATGCACATTTTCGCCTTAATCGCACCGTTGCGAAAATCGGCAATGAGCGAACAACTCGGAATGACCCCCGTTGCTCTGGACTTGCCAAGATGGGCCTGGTACGCTGGCCTTCTGGAGATGCTCCTCGAATATCCGTGGCCTCTACCTCTTCGAGAGGATCTTCTGCAACAGGGCCGTCATGGACGGCATGGAAGTTGAACGGCTGATTCTAGCCAGGAGAGGGATCCCTAACAAGGTTATCCCGACTATGATCCAAGCCAGAAAGGGGGTAACGTCTAAGCATTACTATCGTATTTAGAAGAAATATGGCCCTCATTCCGAGTTGATCGCTCGCTAGCTGCTTTTAGCAGCATTGTAAATGCTAGGCCGCCGCCCTCTGGGAGTGTATCTTAGCTTAGCAGAATTGCGAACGAAATATTTTCTTGCAGTTTCTGAGTAGCTCCAGACCTACTCTTAGATTGCGATCAGCTCGGTCCGTTTAGTTCCAGGTTTGACGTCACAAACACGCCCTGCGTTCGGCCAGCCACTCCCCCGTTTCTCCAGCCACTCCCGCGTTTTTCCCTGACACGCCTGCGTTTTTTAGCACACTCCTAGAAAATGCTCAGTTACCACCCAGAACGCCCCTTTCCTGTCAATCATTCACCGATCAGCAGTACGACTGAAAAGCGCCGCCCGAACACCAGCAAAACTGCTACGTTTTTAGTTAAATAACTAAGCGCATGCGCGCTGCGTACCATGCGCATGCGCATTTAGCAGCAAATCGCTGCATAGCGAAAATCGGCAACGAGAAACAACTCGGAGTACCCACTATGTCTCTTGGTGTGAGAGCAGAAATTATTGTGCGGTGGAATTTCATCTGGGACGTTTCCTGCTTTTTCTGCAGGCAGGCGTGGATGTTGGCCTGCATCTGGGCTCCATAAAAGTCCAGATTTTGGCCTTGTCCATTTTCTTTCAGAAACAATTGGCTTCTCTCCCTGAGGTCCAGACGTTCTTGAAAGGAGTTTTGCACATCCAACCTCCCTTTGTGCCTCCCACGGCACCTTGGGATCTCAGTGTGTAGCAGCAGTTCCTCCAATCGGACTGGTTTGAACCATTACAGGAGGTGGACGTAAAATATCTTACGTGGAAGACCGTCACTGTTGGCCTTGGCTACAGCAAGACGTGTGTCGGAGCTGGAGGCTTTGTCTCACAAAGTCCCTATTTAATTTTCCATGAGGACAGAGCTGAACTCAGAACTCGTCAGTAATTTCTTCCTAAAGTGGTGTCCGCATTTCACATCAACCAACCTATTGTGGTTCCGGTTGTCACCGACACCTCTTCTACTTCAAAGTCTTTGGATGTTTTGAGGGCTTTGAAGGTGTATGTGAAAAGAACAGCTCGTCACAGAAAGACGGACTCGCTGTTCGTTCTTTATGATCCCAATAAGATTGGGTGTCCTGCTTCAAAGCAGACAATTGCACGCTGAATCAGACTTACTATCCAGCATGCTAATTACACAGCAAGTTTGCCATGTCCAAAAATCTTTACAGGCCCACCCTACTAGGTCGGTGGGTTCTTCCTGTCCAGCTGCTCGGGGTGTCTCAGCTCTACAGCTCTGCCGAGCAGCTACTTGGTCAGGTTTGAACAAGTTTGCTAATTTTTACAAGTTCGATACTTTGGCCTCTGAGGACCTTCAGTTTGGTCAATCAGTTCTGCAGGAACCTCAGCACTCTCCCACCCAGTTTGGGAGCTTTGGTACATCCCCATGGTACTAAATGGACCCCAGTATCCTCTAGGACATAAGAGAAAATAGGATTTTAATTACCTACCGGTAAATCCTTTTCTCGTAGTCCGTAGTGGATACTGGGCGCTCGCCCAGTGCTTCGTTCTTACTGCACTGTTACTTGGTTAAGTAATGTTGGTTCAGCCATTGCTGTTCCTTTTTCAAGTTTGGTTAGCTTGGCTTTCCTCTTGTTGTGTGTGCTGGTTCGGAATTTCACCACTATCCTTATCTATCCTTCTCTCAAAGTATGTCCGTCTCCTCGGGCACAGTTTCCTAGACTGAGTCTGGTAGGAGGGGCATAGAGGGAGGAGCCAGCCCACACTATCAAATTCTTAAAGTGCCCATGGCTCCTAGTGGACCCGTCTATACCTCATGGTACTAAATGGATTCCCAGTATCCCCTAGGACGTAAGAGAAAATTCTGTAATAACATAACAGAAATGGAGATATTAGTGAACATAGCACATAACAGGTGCATAAGTGGTAGATGAAGGAGGTGCAGACAAGGAACATAGGGTAGAGAGTCTCAAGAGAGCTAACAGCATAGATGGAGGCAGTGTCAGCACGCAGTGTCATGCACGCAGGGACTTATGGCTACGCCTGTGGACTGCTGACATGGACTCCAGCAAAGGCGTGTAAGGCCTACCCTTCACAGGAGAGGCTTATTTGGAGATGAATTAGACAAATGGATCTCCAAAGCTACTGAGGGTAAGTCCACTATTTTCCTTCTGCAGTTCCCCCCCCAGCCAGGAAGGCTTACTCAGGTTCCAATTTACAGTCTTTTCGGACGGCTTAGTTTAGGGGCAAAACCAGAGGTTCTTCTACAGCCACCAGAGGCGCTAGTGGTAAACCACGCAAACCAGCAACTGCCGGATCTCAGGAACAGAGCTCAAGCTCTGCTTCCTCAAAGCCTTCAGCATTATGGTGGACCGTGATGCCTGGAAGACTGGCGGGTGGGAGCCCGACTAAAATTCTTCAGTCACATCTGGACAAGTTCGTGCCATGATCCCTGGGTCATAGATCTTATTTACCAGGGCTACAGACTGGAGTTCCAGGAGCTCCCACCTCACAGATTCTTCAAATCAGGCTTACCAGTTTTGCAAGAGGCAAGTATAACTTTACAGGACACCATTCAAAGACTGTTACAGACTCAGGTCATTGTTTCAGTTCCACCTCATCTGCAAAACAAGGGATATTATTCCAACTTGCTTGTAGTACCGAAACCGGATTATTCGGTAAGACCGATTTTGAACCTCAAGTCGTTGAACCCGTACTTACAAGTGTTCAAATCCAAGATGGAGTCTCTGAGAGCGGTGATCTCAGGTCTGGAGAAGGGGGAATTCCTTGTGTCTCTTGATATCAAGGATGCGTACCTTCACATTCCGATCTGGCCGCCTCATCAGGCTTATCTACGGTTTGCACTGCAGGGCTGTCACTTCCAGTTTCAGGCCCTGCCACTTGGTCTCTCCACGGCACCATGAGTGTTCACCAAGGTGAAGGCAGAGATGATGTTTCTACGCCACAAACAGGGAGTGAACATAATTCTGTACCTGGACGATCTTCTGATAAAGACACTGTCCAGGGAGCGGTTGTTGAACAGCATTGGCCTCTCAAACAGACTACTCCTGGATCACGGGTGGATTCTGAACTTACCAAAATCTCACCTGGAACCGACGCAGAGGCTTCCTTTCCTATGAATGATACTCGAGACAGAGCCTCAGAGAGTGTTCCTTCCCTTGGAGAAGGCTATGGTAATCCAGTCGATGGTTCGGTCTGTCCTGAAGCCAACCCGGATCTCGGTGCATCTGTGCATTCGCCTTCTGGGGAAAATGGTGGCCTCTTACGAGACGCTTCAGTACGGAAGGTTTCTTGCGAGGCCCTTCCAGCTGGATCTATTGGACAAATGGTCCAGATCACATCTTCACATGCACCAGAGGATCCGTCTTTCGTCAAGAGCCAGGATCTCCCTTTGTGGTGGCTACAGACTTCTCACCTCGTCGAGGGTCGGAGGTTTATTATTCAGAATTTGATTCTGCTAAACACAGACGCAAGCCTCAGAGGTTGGGGAGCAGTCACCAAGGGGGTGCAGTTTCAAGGAAGATGGTCAAGTCAGGAAGTCGTCCTTCCAATAAACATCCTGGAACTCAGGGCAATCTACAATGCCCTTCTGCAGGCCTCATCTCTACTTCGGAATCAGGCCATTCAAGTCCAGTCAGACAATGTGACGGCGGTAACGTACATAAACTGATAGGGCGGAACGAAAAGCAGAGCAGCAATGTCAGAGGTAACAAGAATTCTCCTCTGGGTGTAAATACACGCCGTGGCGTTGTCGGCGGTCTTCATTCCGGGAGTAGACAACTGGGAAGCAGACTTCCTCAGCAGAGACGACCTGCACCCGGGGGAGTGGGGCCTCCACCTGGAGGTGTTCTGGTGGTTGACACGTCGGTGGGGATATCCACAGATCGACATAATGGCCTCTCGACTCAACAAGAAGCTCAAGTGGCAATGTTCCAGGTCAAGGGACCCACAAGCAGTGGCAGTAGATGCTCTGACAACTCCTTGGGTCTACCAGTTGGTGTACGTGTTTCCTCCACTTCCGCTGATCCCACGAATTCTAAAGAGAATAAAAAGGGAAAAGGTTCAAGCAATACTCATTGCTCTGGACTGGCCGCGAAGGGCCTGGTACGCGGATCTTCTTGAGATGCTGATCGAAGATCCTCTTGTTTTGTGTGTGCTGGTTCGTAATCTCACCACTTTCCTTATCTATCCTTCTCTCAAAGTATGTCTGTCTCCTCGGGCACAGTTTCCTAGACTTAGCCTGGTAGGAGGGGCATAGAGGTAGGAGCCAGCGCACACTATCAAATTCTTAAAGTGCCCAAGGCTCCTAGTGGACCTGTCTATACCCCATGGTATTAAATGGATTCCCAGTATCCCCTACGGACTACGAGAAAAGGATTTACCGGTAGGTAATAAGAATCCTATTTTTACTTTCACATTTGCTACCTGTATTTATACTTATGACGTGTACTTGCAGTTTGTACCTGTATGCTTAATCTGTATTGTCGGGATTTGTACACTGACCGGTACTGCAGAACTTGTGGTGCCCTGCAAATAAAAATAGTGGCGATGATGATGATGATAATGAAAACCAGTCAATTTCTTTCAGGATTATTGCACAGATTCATGACGAACTGTTATTTGAAGTTGAGGATTCTCAAATCCAAGAATTTGCAGGTTGGTGCAGCAGTACAACACCGTGTACGAATGTGCATTTGCCATAAATTACAACTTGAGACCAAAAATGCAAATTAAGAACCTCATTTGTGAATCACATATAATAAATGCTTCAAAACACCTTGATTCTGCATTGGAGTGCCCAGGGCTGAATTTTAGGCCACCCCAAGGCGCATTATTGCCCTCAGCACCCCCCCCCCCCCCCCCCCCCCACCCTTTATCACGTCAATGCCCCCATCATTTCGGGTGCCAGTACGGATGCCCTCGAGGCCACCAAAGCAGACCCAACCTCACCCTACTACCAATTCCTGGACCACAATTTGCTGCCCATTGATTTACAACCATTATTTGCCAAATAAGAATACATAAAAATAAAAATCTGTATTATATGTATGTATATATATATATGTATATGTAGTGTAATGGAAGCAGCGGCACTCTGCAGATTGGTCAGATAAGAAAAAAAGCCTTTATTCCGGTCCTACGCCATTTCGGGGATAACCCCCGTTGTCAGGGACAAGCGACTCATTCGTGAATCGCTTGTCCCTGGCGACGGGGTTATCCCTGAAACGGCGTAGGACCGGAATAAAGGCTTTTTTCCTTATCTGACCAGTCTGCAGAGTGCCGCTGCTTCCATTACACTATTTGGGATCCAGAACAGATTCTCAGAGGGCACCGCAGCAAGTAATCTTACCCTTTTTTGAGTGCCGAGTCATACCGCTGTATATATATATGGTAATCAGATTCTTTCGAAACGAGACCCAAAAATTCTAAAGGGAAAGCTTAGGGAGTGTTTGATATAGCGAGACTGTGAGGTCCACTCATGAAGTGCTGGTGGGAGAAGATTTGGGGCTTAAACGAGTTACTGTATAGCAATCTAAGATCATGAAGATAGTATTAGGCTAGTGCAGTGACGGACTGGGGCCTCGATTCGGCCCTGACATTTGTGAACGCGTGGGGCGCGCCGCACGACGTATGGGGGCGTGCCGTGAGTCATGGGGGCGTTGACTCATGGCATGCCCCCATTACCATGGCGATGGTTGCTGGGGCTGGCGGGACGCGCCGTGAGTCCGGGGGCGTGGACTCGCGGCACGCCCCCATTTCCAAGGTGTCCATGGAACCAGATAGCCGGAGGCTGCGCTGCGCGCGGCCTTCCCGGCTCTCTGAGCGACCGATCCGGCTCACCTGCCCATTGGCCCTTCTGGCATGTGCCAGAAGTGACAGATGGCCAGTCCGGCCATGGGCTAGCAAGAATGTTTTGTATAGCTTTTGAGGCTGTGGTTAGTACAAGGGCCGTAAGGCAATAGACATAAATGTGCCATTACAGTGTAACAAGTTGTTATTTGATTAGACAGCAACATTCATGATGGAGTTCAGAAAGTATTGGGTGAGTGTGTACACCTACACTAACTTAGGAGGTGATGAAATAACGGTTCTGTCAAGCGGAGCCGTAACTAGACCTTTTGGTGCCCTGTGCCAGAGAGAGAATTGGCGCCTACCCCCCCTTGCCTTCCCCCCCATCCCCATTTTTCCAGTAGGGACCTAAGGCGCCCATACTGTGGGGTGGGGGCATGTCAACATTGATCCTAGAGAAAGCCCATGCTATGATGCCCCTTACTACATACGCTTGTAGACCACTGCAAGAAAAAGATTTGGACATTTGGACACAAATCCTCTTTATACCACATTCATGCACTATGAGGCTACTGGTACCTTGTAAAAAAAATAATCAGCATTGCAATTGAGCAGATAGATCTATGGGGGTAATTCCAAGTTCATTGCAGCAGGAAATTTTTAGCAGTTGGGCAAAACCATGTGCACTGCAGGGGGGGGGGGGGGGGGGGGCAGATATAACATTTGCAGAGAGAGTTAGATTTGGGTGGGTTATTTTGTTTCTGTGCAGGGTAAATACTGGCTGCTTTATTTTTACACTGCAATTTAGATTGCAGATTGAACTCACCTCACCCAAATCTAACTCTCTCTGCACATGTTATATCTGCCTCCCCTGCAGTGCACATGGGGGGTAATTCTGAGTTGATCGCAGCAGCAAGTTTGTTAGCAATTGGGCAAAACCATATGCACTGCAGGGGGGGGGGGGGACAGATATAACATTTGCTGAGAGAGTTAGATTTGGGTGGGTTATATTGTTTCTATGCAGGGTAAATACTGTCTGCTTTATTTTTACACTGCAATTTAGATTTCAGTTTGAACACACCCCATCCAAATCTAACTCTCTCTGCACATGTTATATCTGCCTCCCCTGCAGTGCACATGGTTTTGCCCAATTGCTAACAAAAATCCTGCTGCGATCAACTTGGAATTACCCCCTATGTCGTGTGCAGCCACACAGCCAATCTCTTGCAGCCACACACTACATAGATCTGCTTAGCTGCAATGCTGATCATTTTATTTCAAAGTACAAGGTGAGCTTCAAATACAATTCTCTATCTTAGAATGATCTACCTTTCTAAGCAAGGGCAGATAGCTCAATGAATAGAGTGTCTGACTGCAATGCCATAGGCAATAGGTTTGAATCCCGGGTATGTCAGCATCGTGAAATGTAATAAAGGACAGTGTGACTGAATATGAAAGAAATCTCAAGTTTAGTTCATGAATGTTGTATAGGTATTAGCGACAGAAGGAGTCAGGGTAGGAGACAGCGGCAGTCAGGAGATGCTGGACTTCAAAAAGGGGGGGAGCTGCAAGTAAAAGTAATTAAAACAGATAATGGACAAGTGCTGCCAACAGCGCCCCCTACCCTGCAGCGCTATGTGCGGTGCCCCCTCCGCACACTCCTAGTTACGGCCCTGCTGTCAAGTGATAGAGCTTGGAAATTAATATGAGGAGCAAAGGAGATGCATAGTCAAAGTCCAAAGTGACACTGTTTAAATACAGATAGGGCCTGATTCTCACACAAAGCTCCACACTGAGCAGTTTGTGCATGCATGTGACTCTTTCACCATTTCTCTCCATACATGAAATGAGTGTTTCCGGATGTCCGTTGAGCAGCAGCTGGATAGATGCACAAAAGAGATCTATTTCCACTAGCGTATCTATAATGGGTGCAGTGTGTGCGGTGCACACGGGCCCCTGGGTCCAGAGGGGGCCCACACCGCACACACTGCACCCATTTCTTCTATACTCACCTTTCCGGCGTCCATCGGTGACCATGTGTGGGCCTCCTCCTCTCCCATAGCCGTCACCGCTGCTGTTAGCGCACTGAGCACTAGACACTGGCACAGTGCCAGAATATACAGCGCATGCGCAGGACTCTAGAAAAATGGTGCGGTTATTTTGTTTCTGAATTACCCCCCATGAGTGTGCCATAACAGTCCTATGAAACAGACAGAGGCGTATCTAGAGAGGATGGGACCCGTGTGCAGTCTCCATGTGTGGGTCCCCTCCTCTCTTAGATTTCTGTGGGTTATTTTGTTTCTGTGCAGGGTAAATACTGGCTGCATTATTTTTACACTGCAATTTAATTTTCAGTTTGAACAAACCCCACCCAAATCTAACTCTCTCTGCACATGTTATATCTGCCCCACCTGCAGTGCACATGGGGGGTCATTCTGAGTTGTTCGCTCGTTGCCGATTTTCGCAACGGAGCGATTAAGGCAAAAATGCGCATGCGCATGGTACGCAGTGCGCATGCGCTAAGTATTTTAGCACAAAACTTAGTAGATTTACTCACGTCCGAACGAAGAATTTTCATCGTTGAAGTGAACGGAGTGTGATTGACAGGAAGTGGGTGTTTCTGGGCGGAAACTGACCGTTTCCTGGGAGTGTGCGGAAAAACGCAGGCGTGTCAGGATAAAACGCAGGAGTGGTTGGAGAAACGGGGGAGTGGCTGGCCGAACGCAGGGCGTGTTTGTGACGTCAAACCAGGAAGAAACGGGCTGAGCTGATCGCAGTGTAGGAGTAAGTCTCAAGCTACTCAGAAACTGCTAAGAATTATTTATTAGCAGTTCTGCTAATCTTTCGTTCGCAATTCTGCTAAGCTAAGATACACTCCCAGAGGGCGGCGGCCTAGCGTGTGCAATGCTGCTAAAAGCAGCTAACGAGCGATCAACTCGGAATGAGGGCCATGGTTTTGCCCAACTGCTAACAAATTTGCTGCTGCGATCAACTCTGAATTAGGCCCCGTATCCAGAGTTATACACATATACTGAGTGGACGCCTTTTTCATCAATCTCATACATTCAGCATAGAATAGGTAAAACTATTAGTGATGATGACAGCTGCTCTGGTGGATAGAAAACTTTGGTGGTCATTCCGAGTTGATCTCAGCTAGCAACTTTTAGCTGCTGCTGCGATCAACAGTCCACGCCTATGGGGGAGTGTATTTTAGCTTAGCAGGGCTGCGATCACTTGTGCAGTCCTGCTAAGCTAAAAAAAATTCAAGCAGAACTTGACCAGCCCTGGACCTACTTACCCTGTGCGATTGATCCAGCGATGATGGGGCCGGCTTTGACGTCACACCTCCGCCCTCCATTGTCCTGGACACGCCTGAGTTTTACTCACCACTCCCCAAAAACGCTCTCCAACAATCCGGATCCGCCCCTCCACGCCTCCTTGCTGTCAATCTTCTTAGCGGTCGCCACTGCGACCGCTCCTGTCGGAAGCCGCAACGTAACCCAGCGACCCCTGTCGCCAGGCAACGTCACGCCCTGCGCCCGCCGCGCATGCGCATTCCGCACCCGTTTGCATAGCAGTGAAAAACCGCTGCGTGCGAACGGGTCGGAATGACCCCCATTGGGGTGGTGCTATATGCACATATAATCGTATTAGCATTCTGTAAGCAAAATATCTGTGCTCCAAATGAGGCTCCAAATCTGTGCTCCCAGAGTGTCCAAGAAATTTCGAATATGGGATGAAATGGACTCGCCAACATTAGTAGTATTTCTTTTTCTTCTTTTTTTCAATGCTTCAACAATCCTATGAGATAGCAAATAACCATCATTGTGAGAGCTTTATCTGGGGCACTTTGTCAAAATAACTAAATGACTATCTGTTCCCTGCATGTTGCTTTTCAAGTACATTTCTATTTTTAAACAAGTGGCTCAATGAAATATGTTTGTCTCAATCACAGGCAGCACAGACAGTGTAATGGTTAGCATTACTGACTCACAGCACTAAAACCAAGTGTTTATGTGGTAGGGAATATAGATTGTAAGGTCTTACTGGGGCAGTGACTGATGCGAATGGGCAAAATTCAGAAGTTTAGAACAGGACTTTTCTACTGTACCACCTTCCAAGTTTATATTACGGCTCCACTATTCCTCATAACGACTAAAAAAACTGCTGTATAACATCTTTTTTGTGCCATTTTGGCCTACAAGCAGCTAGTTAGCAGACAATTATTTTGAGTCCACTTGCTTATTCTTAGTACTCGGACAGCACTGGTTCAGGAGATTTAGCGCAGCCTGACCTGTGGAATAATTGTGTTTAGTTAGATTATTCTGAGTAAAGGTCCATACACGATTTTGACTGAGCAATTTACTTTGCATTGGCAGTAGATGACAGCATACCAATGCCGGGATCCCAGCGGGGAGGGGCAAGTGCAGCAAGCCCCTTGCGGGCTTGCTGTGCTCGCTACGATGTGGGCTCGGTGGCGACCTGCGGTTGACACGGGTTCTATTCCCACTCTATGGGTGCCGTGGACACCCACAAGTGGAAATAGTCCCTGTTAATTGGCATGCCAACCCTCGGGATAGTGAGGGGGCGGGATTTTGGGGGAGGTCATGTGACCGTCTGTCTGCTGACCACCGGTCACATGAATACCACCGATTTTGACTAACTGTGCAAGCGATTTTGGCTACGGGCGATTTTGACTAACTTCTGTAAATACGGGGATGCTTTTACTTTTCCAGGGACCTAGTCAAAATTTACTTGCCTGCACAGCGATTGCGACCTGGCGGGGACGCACATTGCTATCGCTCGCTGTGTACACACGGAGCGATATGCACTAACTTTCTTAGCGATTTTGTCTATATAGTCAAAATCGCTAAGCCATATCGCTCTGTGTGTACACACTAGAAGTTAGAAGCTGGTTGGTTAGTGCTCTCTCTCTCTTTCTCCTCTTGCTTTAATAAATACCCCCCACAGAGAGAAAATGAAAAGTATGAAGTGAGAGGAAGAAGACCAGACATTTCTAGGGCTGCACACCAGTGTCTCTTCACTGGTGTGCAGCCCTAGAAATGTCTGGTCTTCTTCCTCTCACTTCATACTTTTCATTTTCTCTCTGGGGGGGGGTATTTATTAAAGCAAGAGGAGAAAGAGAGAGAGAGCACTAACCAACCAGCTTCTAACTCTCAGTTTACAGGCTTTGATTGAAAAGGAGAGGGGAGGGGGGTGGTGGTGGGGGGGGGGGGTGATAGCAGCCAATAAGTTGTAGCTTGACCCCTAAACCTACCTATGTTGGCAATGACAAGTTTTTCAATTGATACAGTGTGCAGACAAGTTAAGTAGTATTATAAGCCTCCACAGTCACTCTTAGAGGGCAGTTCAATTGCTGGTGATGACCCCGCCCTGCCGAATCGCCAAACTATGGTAGCAGGACCTCACATAGGGTAGCGAGCGCTTTGATGCGAATTGACCAGATGAAGAGTGCGAGACGGGCATTTAAATGCTGCTGAAGTAGCAATTCGCACCCTTCGCCTGCAATTTAATTCCCCTACTAAAGATCTGAAGCAGCAATGTAGGAGGATAGAATAGATAAAATGCCTCCAAAGCATATTAGACGTGAGTGACTGCAATAAAATTGTATAACAGCTTAAGTTTCAAAATATTTTTAGAAAGAGGTTTAGTAATAGATGTAAAACTTGACATATGCAGCATCAATATGTAAACATTTTAGAGTTGAATGCTGTCACATTTACCAGAGAGACGGACTTCACTTGGACGGGCTCTGTCCCTGCAAGTGCTTCTTCATGCATTGCACCAGTATAATCACATATTGCAATACAATTTTGGGTGCTAATATCGTGTACCAGATCACATTGCAAATGCAGTAATTGATAAATGAGCCCCTATATCTTTAAAAAGAGGGTTAATAATAAATATTGGTTTGTATTTCCAGTAAAGATTAAACTAGCTTTAAACTTTCTGGATGGACATTACTGTATGCAGTTATGGTAGCAATAATGCTTATTATGTTCCATTTATAATTCTCACCTTCAGTGGAAAATAGCAGTGCAATACAATATCACACTGTGCTTTTCATGATTTCCCATGAAATGTTTAGAAAGGGTGGTATTCATGTGACCGGCAGTCAGCAGACCGACGGTCACATGACCTCCCCCCAAATCCCGCCCCCTCACTATCCCGACGGTCGGCATGCCGACCAACAGGGACTATTTCCACAACACCCATAGAGGGGATCCGGTCTGAAGATCGACAGTGTCTAGGTCGACAATGTTTAGGTCGACCACTATAGGTCGACAGGGTCAGATGGTCGGCATGTTCCTGGTCGACAGGTCAAAAGGCCGCCATGAGGTTTTTTTAAAAAATCTTTATTTTTTACTTTTTCATACTTAACGATCCACGTGGACTATGATTGGAACGGTAATCTGTGCCAAGCAAAGCGATAGCGGAGCGAGGCACCTTGCCCGAAGCATGGCGAGCGAAGTGAGCCATGCGAGGGGACACGGTACAGTAATTGGGGTTCCCGGTCACTCTACGAAGAAACGACACAACCCCCCCCCCAAAAAAAACAACTCATGTCGACCTTTTGACCTGTCGACCTAGAACATGTCGACCTTCTGACCCTATCGACCTAGTGACTGTCGACCTAAATATTGTCGACCTAGACACTGTTGATCTAATTATCCACACCCCCATAGAGTGGGAATAGAACCCGTGGCGACCTCAGGTCAGGTCGCCACCGAGCCCACAAGGGGCTTGCTGCACTCGCCCCTCCCCGCAGGGATCCCGGCGTCTGTATGCTGATCGGCGATCGGGAGACCATCGCTCAGCCATACCACACCCGTTTAGAAAAGCATTTGCTGTAACTGATAAGTGTTCATTACACTTGTTGTTCTATGTAGAACACATTTGTTTCATTTGCAGACTAAATTAACTAGATTAACTCACAGGATAAAACAATACAGGATATGATCACTGAACTGCCGAGACATGTTATCTATCAAAGGGGGAAAACATTTATACTTCTTTTGTAATGACTTAGAAAACAATAAGCACATTGTATTTGTTAATTTAAACAAAGTGTTTTAAAACATATAATTTTCAAAATAATGTTTATTGTCTGCAAATTATTTAATTAGGCATATTTCACTTACTTAGTCATATTACATAACAGGTACTTACAGTATATGTAATTAATTTACTTTTTATATTCCAATTATAGCACTTGTTAAACACATCATGGAATCTTTACAACATGCTAGTGGCGTTGGATTAAAGGTACAAATACTCACTGTGACAATAGTGACAACGGAAATAGTGCTGGTGACTGTTCAGCTTGACTATTGACATAAGTATTTTTCAAACAGAGCTCTTGATGAACAATAGCTCACTTATTATAATAACTCTTATTCTTCAAACTCCAACAACAGAGTTGGACGTATAGTAGCAATGCTATTATATGTGAAGTGCATATATGTGTGTATATGTATGTGTGTGTGTGTGTGTGTGTGTGTGTGTGTGTATATATATATATATAAAATGTGAATTGCTACTGTGTGAATAGAATGTACTTGCTATGCTTTGAAAAGCATCTAAAGCAACAAAGCTACTTTTAACTTTCTATTGAGTCGCTTCTAAACATGTTACAATGTGTTAGAAGTTACAATACTCGCACCATTTCTTTTAGGCTTACACAACTGGAAATGAAAAGAATAACTGTCAAGATCGTTTGAAATATTCCATTGGCATGTGTTATATTTAAAGTATGCAGATCTTTGTAAGAACCAGAGAATTATGTATTTGTAGGTCCCTTTGAAAGTGACTTTATCCTGTGGAAAATCCTGGGGATGCATGACTGAGCATCAAGTGAAGTAGAACAGCGCCCTACAGGACTGTTATTTAGTAACCACATAATCCCCCCTCCTCCAGATCCGCACTGATTCTTTTGTGAATCGCTAAGCAACCGCTTGGCTGCATTTTTCATCAGCACCTAATACCCAACATGTAAATTTATCTTACATCATTCTGTCTGTAGCCCTAGGCAACCGCAGTGGGACAAGACTGGTTCATACCAGCTCATTGTACTTATTTTAGCCACGGTACCCAGCAGAGAGCTGCAGGTTTTAATTTCTTCCTTGTAATGCTTAATCTATATTGTGTTTTCTCACTCAGACATATGTTCCAAATATACTTTATCACAGTCATCACAGGTACAATCACACTGTGCACAAATACAGCTCCGTTGAGATGTAATTCCCTCTGTCTGAATGAAATAGCTAGTACTGTTTTTCCCCTTTGCTTGACTTATTTGTTTCAATTAAAATAGTTAGAGGTTGGATGTCTTAATTTACATAGTTACTATTATGCTTTATTGTATGGTGCATTCTAATATATAATGCAATATATATTATTATTTTGTCATCACATCACCCTCATCTGTGACTCTTTATTTCCCCCCTACTGATGACCATACCTATTGGAAGGTACATACATGGAAGGTATTTCAGATGACTGTCTATAATGTACAAAATATAAATAAAATATTCATACAGAAGGCATTACTGACCGGTACACATTGGAATGGGAATATCTGGACATTGTGTATATAAGTATGTAGTAATTGTACTTTCTATTAATGCTCAGTAGCTAGGAGGTAAAGCATTGATAGCACACATAAAATATCACACTGTTTTATATCATGTACATCTGTCAGATTGCCATCTGTCATAAGTCATCTGTCAGATTGCCGGTCAGAAAAGTAGCCAAAAGGGGGAACTGGAACAATAGATTTAATCTTTGCCTGTTAACGTTCTGTATGTTGTTTAATCACAACAAACATTTATTCTTACTAGTTCACACACAATGCAGCTTTTTCAGATTGTTATTGTATTTATGTTGCAGTGTGGTGACATTTAGTTGCCGTTGTTGTTTTCATCTGAGCACTCACTTTAGGGGTTTCCAACACAATGTTTCCTTCCTCATACACAGTATGTTAATGTTTACCAAGTGCTTTGAAGTACAGCATTTCCTAGCATTAACATAGTAGTTCCTGGATAAAGAACATTTACAATTTAGATGTAGGTTCTATCATTATTAATGCTTCCCCATCATTTGATTTATGTGTTCTGCTTTTTATAGCACATTCTTATTTGCAGTTCTTAGAACAACCTGTATTCATTTGTGTTTATTGCATCTATACCGGTGTTTCCCATACTCTGTCCTCAGGGACCCCTAACAATTCACATTTTCCAGGTCACCTGTGGATTTTTAAAAGTAACAGTTGGTGATAGCGCACCTGCCGGGTGACCTGGAAAATGTGACCTGTGTGGGCTTCTGAGGACCGAGTTTAGGAACCACTTATGTATACAATAACTTTTTTGTACTAATTCATCCCCCAAATTAGTGTAGCAAGCCCTAGTGTTGCATATTTTCTAATTGTGTCAGATAAAGCTTTTGTCGTACATTTGTTAAATATGTATTGCTCTTTACTACTCAGTAAAAGGTGATTTCAGATAAGTGTTTCTGATTTGTGTTACTGTTTTATTCTAATAAGTATACTTTTGTCACTTTAACCAGGGAAAACTGTGGCAGGGCATGCTGGGATGTGTAGCTCTACAGCATCTGGTGGGCCGCTTATTGCCCACCCCTGCCAATACACACTCAACTGCTTTGCCTTCTCTGGTACTCTACATACCCATGAACAGTCAGTCCAATCTTGTACATACAGTCATTGAAATAACCTCCAGTACACTGGGGTATTGCACCCATTATTTCTCTGACGTCCTAGTGGATGCTGGGAACTCCGAAAGGACCATGGGGAATAGCGGCTCCGCAGGAGACTGGGCACAAAAGTAAAAGCTTTAGGACTAGCTGGTGTGCACTGGCTCCTCCCCCTATGACCCTCCTCCAAGCCTCAGTTAGATTTTTGTGCCCGAACGAGAAGGGTGCAATCTAGGTGGCTCTCCTGAGCTGCTTAGAGTAAAAGTTTAAATTAGTTTTTTTTATTTTCAGTGAGTCCTGCTGGCAACAGGCTCACTGCATCGAGGGACTAAGGGGAGAAGAAGCAAACTCACCTGCGTGCAGAGTGGATTGGGCTTCTTAGGCTACTGGACATTAGCTCCAGAGGGACGATCACAGGCCCAGCCATGGATGGGTCCCAGAGCCGCGCCGCCGTCCCCCTTACAGAGCCAGAAGAGCAGAAGAGGTCCGGAAAATCGGCGGCAGAAGACGTCCTGTCTTCAATAAGGTAGCGCACAGCACCGCAGCTGTGCGCCATTGCTCTCAGCACACTTCACACTCCGGTCACTGAGGGTGCAGGGCGCTGGGGGGGGGCGCCCTGAGACGCAATAAAAATACCTTAGATGGCAAAAAAATACATCACATATAGCTCCTGGGCTATATGGATGCATTTAACCCCTGCCAGTTTTTCCTTAAAAAAGCGGGAGAAAGGCCGCCGAGAAGGGGGCGGAGCCTATCTCCTCAGCACACTGGCGCCATTTTCCCTCACAGCTCCGTTGGAGGGAAGCTCCCTGACTCTCCCCTGCAGTCCTGCACTACAGAAACAGGGTAAAACAAGAGAGGGGGGGCACTAATTTGGCAGATAAATCAATACAGCAGCTATATAAGGGAAAAACACTTATATAAGGTTATCCCTGTATATATATAGCGCTCTGGTGTGTGCTGGCAAACTCTCCCTCTGTCTCCCCAAAGGGCTAGTGGGGTCCTGTCCTCTATCAGAGCATTCCCTGTGTGTGTGCTGTGTGTCGGTACGTTGTGTCGACATGTATGAGGAGGAAAATGGTATGGAGGCGGAGCAATTGCCTGTAATAGTGATGTCACCCCCTAGGGAGTCGACACCTGACTGGATGGTCTTATGGAAGGAATTACGTGATAGCGTCAGCACTTTACAAAAGACTGTTGACGACATGAGACAGCCGGCAAATCAGTTATTACCTGTACAGGCGTCTCAAACACCGTCGGGGGCTCTAAAGCGCCCGTTACCTCAGATGGTCGACACAGACCCAGACACGGACACTGACTCCAGTGTCGACGGTGAGGAAACAAACGTATTTTCCAGTAGGGCCACACGTTACATGATCACGGCAATGAAGGAGGTTTTGAACATTTCTGATACTACAAGTACCACAAAAAAGGGTATTATGTGGGGTGTGAAAAAACTACCCGTAGTTTTTCCTGAATCAGATGAATTAAATGAGGTGTGTGATGAAGCGTGGGTTTCCCCCGATAAAAAACTGCTAATTTCTAAAAAATTATTGGCATTACACCCTTTCCCGCCAGAGGTTAGGGCGCGTTGGGAAACACCCCCTAGGGTAGATAAGGCGCTCACACGCTTATCAAAACAAGTGGCGTTACCGTCTCCTGATACGGCCGCCCTCAAGGAACCAGCTGATAGGAAGCTGGAAAATATCCTTAAAAGTATATACACACATACTGGTATTATACTGCGACCAGCAATCGCCTCAGCCTGGATGTGCAGTGCTGGGGTGGCTTGGTCGGATTCCCTGACTGAAAATATTGATACCCTGGACAGGGACAGTATATTATTGACTATAGAGCATTTAAAGGATGCATTTCTATATATGCGAGATGCACAGAGGGATATTTGCACTCTGGCATCAAGAGTAAGTGCGCTGTCCATTTCTGCCAGAAGAGGGTTATGGACGCGACAGTGGTCAGGTGATGCGGATTCCAAACGGCATATGGAAGTATTGCCGTATAAAGGGGAGGAGTTATTTGGGGTCGGTCTATCGGACCTGGTGGCCACGGCAACGGCTGGGAAATCCACCTTTTTACCCCAGGTCACCTCTCAGCAGAAAAAGACACCGTCTTTTCAGGCTCAGTCCTTTCGTCCCCATAAGGGCAAGCGGGCAAAAGGCCACTCATATCTGCCCCGGGGCAGAGGAAGGGGAAAAAGACTGCAGCAGGCAGCCTCTTCCCAGGAACAGAAGCCCTCCCCCGCTTCTGCCAAGTCCTCAGCATGACGCTGGGGCCTTACAAGCGGACTCAGGCACGGTGGGGGCCCGTCTCAAGAATTTCAGCGCGCAGTGGGCTCACTCGCAAGTGGACCCCTGGATCCTGCAGGTAGTATCTCAGGGGTACAAATTGGAATTCGAGACGTCTCCCCCTCGCCGGTTCCTGAAGTCTGCTTTACCAACGTCTCCCTCCGACAGGGAGGCGGTATTGGAAGCCATTCACAAGCTGTATTCCCAGCAGGTGATAATCAAGGTACCCCTCCTACAACAGGGAAAGGGGTATTATTCCACGCTGTTTGTGGTACCGAAGCCGGACGGCTCGGTGAGACCTATTTTAAATCTGAAATCCTTGAACACTTACATACAAAGGTTCAAATTCAAGATGGAGTCACTCAGAGCAGTGATAGCGAACCTGGAAGAAGGGGACTATATGGTGTCTCTGGACATCAAGGATGCTTACCTCCATGTCCCAATTTGCCCTTCTCACCAAGGGTACCTCAGGTTTGTGGTACAGAACTGTCATTATCAGTTTCAGACGCTGCCGTTTGGATTGTCCACGGCACCCCGGATCTTTACCAAGGTAATGGCCGAAATGATGATTCTTCTTCGAAGAAAAGGCGTCTTAATTATCCCTTACTTGGACGATCTCCTGATAAGGGCGAGGTCCAGGGAACAGTTAGAGGTCGGAGTAGCACTATCTCAAGTAGTACTACGACAGCACGGGTGGATTCTAAATATTCCAAAATCGCAGCTGATTCCGACGACACGTCTGCTGTTCCTAGGGATGATTCTGGACACAGTCCAGAAAAAGGTGTTTCTCCCGGAGGAGAAAGCCAGGGAGTTATCCGAGCTAGTCAGGAACCTCCTAAAACCAGGCCAAGTGTCAGTGCATCAATGCACAAGGGTCCTGGGAAAAATGGTGGCTTCTTACGAAGCGATTCCATTCGGCAGATTCCACGCAAGAACTTTTCAGTGGGATCTGCTGGACAAATGGTCCGGATCGCATCTTCAGATGCATCAGCGGATAACCCTGTCTCCAAGGACAAGGGTGTCTCTCCTGTGGTGGTTGCAGAGTGCTCATCTTCTAGAGGGCCGCAGATTCGGCATTCAGGACTGGGTCCTGGTGACCACGGATGCCAGCCTGAGAGGCTGGGGAGCAGTCACACAGGGAAGAAATTTCCAGGGCTTGTGGTCAAGCATGGAAACGTCATTTCACATAAATATCCTGGAACTAAGGGCCATTTACAATGCCCTAAGTCAAGCAAGGCCTCTGCTTCAGGGTCAGCCGGTGTTGATCCAGTCGGACAACATCACGGCAGTCGCCCACGTAAACAGACAGGGCGGCACAAGAAGCAGGAGGGCAATGACGGAAGTTGCAAGGATTCTTCGCTGGGCGGAAAATCATGTGATAGCACTGTCAGCGGTGTTCATTCCGGGAGTGGACAACTGGGAAGCAGACTTCCTCAGCAGACACGACCTCCACCCGGGGGAGTGGGGACTTCACCCAGAAGTCTTCCACATGATTGTGAACCGTTGGGAAAAACCAAAGGTGGACATGATGGCGTCCCGCCTCAACAAAAAACTAGACAGATATTGCGCCAGGTCAAGGGACCCTCAGGCAATAGCTGTGGACGCTCTGGTAACACCGTGGGTGTACCAGTCAGTGTATGTGTTCCCTCCTCTGCCTCTCATACCCAAGGTACTGAGAATCATAAGAAGGAGAGGAGTAAGATCTATACTCGTGGCTCCGGATTGGCCAAGAAGGACTTGGTACCCGGAACTTCAAGAGATGCTCACGGAGGACCCGTGGCCTCTACCTCTAAGAAAGGACCTGCTCCAGCAGGGACCCTGTCGGTTCCAAGACTTACCGCGGCTGCGTTTGACGGCATGGCGGTTGAACGCCGGATCCTGAAGGAAAAATACATTCCGGATGAAGTCATCCCTACCCTGATCAAAGCCAGGAAGGATGTAACTGTGCAACATTATCACCGTATTTGGCGTAAATATGTTGCGTGGTGTGAGGCCAGGAAGGCCCCTACAGAGGAATTTCAACTGGGTCGTTTCCTGCATTTCCTGCAAACAGGACTGTCTATGGGCCTAAAATTAGGGTCCATTAAGGTTCAAATTTCGGCCCTGTCGATTTTCTTCCAGAAAGAACTAGCTTCAGTCCCTGAAGTTCAGACGTTTGTCAAGGGGGTACTGCATATACAGCCTCCTTTTGTGCCTCCAGTGGCACCTTGGGATCTCAATGTAGTTTTGGGGTTCCTAAAATCACATTGGTTTGAACCACTCACCACTGTGGACTTAAAATATCTCACATGGAAAGTGGTAATGCTGTTAGCCCTGGCTTCAGCCAGGCGTGTCTCAGAATTAGCGGCTTTATCCTATAAAAGCCCTTACCTAATTTTTCATACGGACAGGGCAGAATTGAGGACTCGTCCTCAATTTCTCCCTAAGGTGGTTTCAGCGTTTCACTTAAACCAGCCTATTGTGGTACCTGCGGCTACTAGGGACTTGGAGGATTCCAAGTTGCTGGACGTAGTCAGGGCCCTGAAAATATATGTTTCCAGGACGGCTGGAGTCAGAAAATCTGACTCGCTGTTTATCCTGTATGCACCCAACAAGCTGGGTGCTCCTGCTTCTAAGCAGACTATTGCTCGTTGGATTTGTAGTACAATTCAGCTTGCACATTCTGTGGCAGGCCTGCCACAGCCAAAATCTGTAAAAGCCCATTCCACAAGGAAAGTGGGCTCATCTTGGGCGGCTGGCCGAGGGGTCTCGGCTTTACAACTTTGCCGAGCAGCTACTTGGTCAGGGGCAAACACGTTTGCTAAATTCTACAAATTTGATACCCTGGCTGAGGAGGACCTGGAGTTCTCTCATTCGGTGCTGCAGAGTCATCCGCACTCTCCCGCCCGTTTGGGAGCTTTGGTATAATCCCCATGGTCCTTTCGGAGTTCCCAGCATCCACTAGGACGTCAGAGAAAATAAGAATTTACTTACCGATAATTCTATTTCTCATAGTCCGTAGTGGATGCTGGGCGCCCATCCCAAGTGCGGATTGTCTGCAATACTTGTACATAGTTACAAAAATCGGGTTATTATTGTTGTGAGCCATCTTTTCAGAGGCTCCTCTGTTATCATGCTGTTAACTGGGTTCAGATCACAGGTTGTACGGTGTGATTGGTGTGGCTGGTATGAGTCTTACCCGGGATTCAAAATCCTTCCTTATTGTGTACGCTCGTCCGGGCACAGTATCCTAACTGAGGCTTGGAGGAGGGTCATAGGGGGAGGAGCCAGTGCACACCAGCTAGTCCTAAAGCTTTTACTTTTGTGCCCAGTCTCCTGCGGAGCCGCTATTCCCCATGGTCCTTTCGGAGTTCCCAGCATCCACTACGGACTATGAGAAATAGAATTATCGGTAAGTAAATTCTTATTTTTCAATACTTACCCTCCGGAGGCACAGCAGCAGAGCAGCAGAAATCACTGCGGCCATTTTCCCGCACATATCCAGTAGGAAAAATCACTGGGAAAATGGCCGCTGCGCCAATTTCCCAGAGAACCGCACATGAGCTCTAGACTCTGGGACAACGCTAGGGTTCCCTAGTGACCCAAGTGCTCAGAGCTACAGCACTACCGGCTAGAGAGGCGGGGGGGGGGGGGGGGTAAAGAAGGAGCCTGCATGTGGGCCTCCTCCTCTCTAGATGCGCCCATGCTACCGTAGTAGGACATTTACAGTAGGTACTAAAACATATGTTGCCCACGCTGTAGTAGATATAAAGTGTCAATTAAAAGTGTCAATTAAAATACACTGCAATCTTAATTGTGATTGGTGTGAGACCTTTTACCCAGGGTCCCATTTGATGAAAACAATCATGTACTACTGTAGGTTGTACTACTTTACCCATCACTTTACATAGAACAACACAGCGTTTATTATTGGTATATATAGATTTGGATAGAAAGAAGAGGTGTGGCAGAGAGTAAGGCTACTGTATTTGGAATTATTTATAGGCCTAGGGTAGGCAATATCCAGAGTATATTATGTACAGATGATTTCTGCTCCATTGCTAAGAGCCAGCTCCAAGACCTGAAATCAGGGCTCCGTAGCTCAGCTTCTGTGGATCCTAATCCTGCTGATGTAATATCAGACTGATTTTTATGTACTGTTAATACTGCTTAGACAATATTATAAAATCCAGATCTGGTGCAGGGTTACTGGAGCAGCATGAAGTTGAGATCTAGGCCATAGTTTAGACCAGTGCTTCTCAAATCCAGTCCTCGCGACCCACTAACAGTGCATGTTTTCCAGGTCTCCTCATAGAATCACAAGTGAAATAATTAGAACCACCTGTGGATTTTCAAAAATGTCAGTCAGTAAGGAATAAGGCCCCCATACACTACCGACGGATTGCTGCTATTTCCCAATCCCCTAACAGCCAGGTCGGGGAATTGGGAATATTAAACATTTTTAAAAAAGCGATTCCCTGATCATGACCACATAGAGTCAGGATTGGCAAATTGGAGATTTTTAAAATTAAGAATTTCCCAATTCCTAAAAAAGATTGCTGATCATCGATGGCCGCCGATGGGTGGATTAAATTTGCAGATCAGTGGTACCGGTCGGGGAATTAGGAAGATGGACTTTATCTGTATGGGGTCCTATACACCTGTGCTCCAGCGGGGAGATATGGAAAACATGCAATGCTAGTGTGTCCAGAGAGTCGACTGGATTTGAGAAGCACTAGTCTAGACTGTAGAGACAGAGCTAGACTATTAGAGTGAATCTGGAAATGGAGTTGGTAAATAAGGAACACCTCCATAACACCCCTTTCACACCGCATAAATAACCCGGTATCGACCCGGCATATTGCCGGGTTGACACGGGTCAGCGTGCGGTGTGAAAGGGTCATAGCCGAAATCCTGGGTCACCTGACCAGGCAATTCAACCCGGGAATAAAGCAGTGTTATACCCGGGTTGAATACCGGGTCAGTGGCTGCGTAAACAGGCTCTTGGGTCGGTGCGTCCCGGGACCTGTTTACTATAGCAGGGAGAGGCGGCGCGGAGATGATCTCATCTCCTAGCGCCGCCTCCACCTCCGCCCCCGCTACCGGCTCCGCCCCCCGCTGCTAAGGCAAGGGTCGGGGAAGCCAGCAGCAGCGGCCAATGCCGGATCCCACCCAGGAAGGACCCGTTTCCAATTCCCGGGTGCATTGGCAGTGTGAAAGGGGTATTACTTGTAAGCTACCATTATTATTCAACTGGTACAAATTATGCAGGGTGATGAAGTGTCCCATTTAAAAAGAATAAAAAAGTAAAGGGCACAAAAGAAGACTCTACTAATTAGTCCTTATAGGTAACTAGAGCAGAGAGGGAAGTTTTCAGCTTCTCCAACATTACTTGACCCAAATAAACTACCACTTCTGTCCCTTTTATTTAAAGAGCCCTGACAAAAATAATAATGTATAGACTGTAAAACCTGGTTGTAATCCACAACTACAGCGGGTTTAGTGTCGCACTGTCCCACAGGGGTACAGGGGAAACCCCCGGTGGGCCCCACTGCCCCCCCCCCTCCCCTTTAGGGATCAGGTTCCAGACTGTGCACATATACATTTGACCTTACACTGCACAGGACTATGGTGTACTGAGTACAGTGCATTGCTGTTTTTAATCTGGTACATTGTAATGCACGCACTAGCAGTATTTTATATATATATATATATATATATATATATATAAAAATAAATAAAGGCACTCGCTTTCCCAACTCATTGGTAAAAGCAAAACAAGCCAGCACTCACAGTTTAGATGAAGAATCGAAGAAGCTTTATTCCATATTTCCATATCGAAGCGACAAGTGTACATACAGGCACAGCCTGAATATACACTTGTCGCTTCGATATGGAATAAAGCTTCTTCGATTCTTCATCTAAACTGTGAGTGCTGGCTTGTTTTGCTTTTACCAATGAGTTGGGAAAGCGAGTGCCTTTATGTTATTTTACTGCCTTGCACCACTCATTCATTTTTGACCATGGTTTTGAGTGCTGTCACTTGTGCTTTTTTCTATATATATATATATATATATATACAGGTTGAGTATCCCTTATCCAAAATGCTTGGGACCAGAGGTATTTTGGATATCGGATTTTTCCGTATTTTGGAATAATTGCATACCATAATGAGATATCATGGTGATGGGACCTAAATCTAAGCACAGAATGCATTTATGTTACATATATACCGTATACACACAGCCTGAAGGTAATTTTAGCCAATATTTTTTATAACTTTGTGCATTAAACAAAGTGTGTGTACATTCACACAATTCATTTATGTTTCATATACACCTTATACACACAGCCTGAAGGTCATTTAATACAGTATTTTTAATAACTTTGTGTATTAAACAAAGTTTGTGTACATTGAGCCATCAGAAAACGAAGGTTTCACTATCTCACTCTCACTCAAAAAAGTCCGTATTTCGGAATATTCCATATTTCGGAATATTTGGATATGGGATACTCAACCTGTATATATATATATATCTCAAGGGGCATAGACCATGCATTTTCTCATGGTTAGCCAAGCTTCTGTGGTGGCTGGCCACACCCCTAAACATGGGACCCTACCACTGCATTCCCCCGGTGGGCCATTGATGCCCGAGTCCAACACTGGGCGCACCCCTCTCCATTATACATTCCTAAACCTCTCGCTAGTAGACTGAGCAACAACTTGAAAGATTTTTATGCATTAGTTATATAGTTCTGTGTACAGTGGTGCTTGAAAGTTTGTGAACCCTACAAAATTTTCTATATTTCTGCTGAAATTTGGCCTAAAACTACCTCAGATTTTCACGCAAGTCCTAAAAGTAGATAAAGAGAACCAAATCAAACAAATGAGACAAAAACATTAGACGTGCTCATTTTGTTATTGAGGAAAATTATATAATATCACATATCTTCTCCAGTACATAAAATACTCCAGTACTAAAATAATGTGAAAAAGGGTGTTTTCACAACCTTTTCACGTTATTTGAGTATCACTGACTGTATTAAAGGGTATTTGGAGCAGTTTTCATGAAAACTGCTCCAGACCCTTTAATTGTAATTTTTTTAGTAACCCACATCGCATTCCCTATACTTATAATGGGAAATGTGATATGGCCGAATTTACTAAAAAATAAATAAAAACAAATACTGCAGTGAGCCCTGTGATAATCTCGCCAGCTCAGGCTGGTGAGATCACAGGGCAGTACTGCGATCTGCACCCTTTGCCCAGCTTTCGCTGCCCCTGGCAGAGAAAGCTGTGTGGGGACCGGGCTCCAGTGTTCAGCTATGTGTGCCCGATGGACACAGAAGCTGATCAATGTGTAAAAAAAGTAAAAAAAACAACAACATACTTACCAGTCCAGGGAGCCGGTATCCGCTGCTCTGCTGAGCGCTGCCTGGTGTCGGGTCCCCCATATGGTGCACTGTGACCCCGTTGCAAAATGTCAGCTCACTTTACAGCACCGCGGGTCACAGCGTAGAAGAAGGACCTGGTGCCTGGTAGCGCTCACCGGAGCAGCGGACACCAGCTCCTGGGACTGATAAGTATGAATCCGGGGGGGGGGGGGGGGAGAGGGGGGTTCTATCCAGCGTGGGGGTAGTCACAACAGGGGGAGACCCAGCGGCGGCAGTTGCGACGGGAAGCGGCGCATGCGCTGCAGGCCATCGTGGTATTTTTTAAGATAAATACCCTGATGGTGCTGCGAAGAGGCATCGCAGGGGCAGAGCTTGACCGCAAGCTCTGTCCCTGCATGCGATAATTGATACATCCATGCGATGTACTCAATTATCGCAGTGCGAGTTTGGTCGAGTTCATCACCTGTCATCCGCATCATCAGATGCGGATGGTGATAAATAGATCTCTAAGGTATTACTGAAAAATATCGCATGATAATTAAGATGGAAAAAGTCAGTTAACAGAACTAACTTTGCTGATCATATACATTGTTGCCTTTTCCTTAGACTTCAAGGAAATAGTAAGTAAAAGCAATTATGAAGTACTGTAAACCAGTCTGTACTTAATTACACTGCAGGGATGTTTACTCATGTCACCTGGCCCCAACTACCATTTCATCTGTGATTGCTTCCTTTCCATTGCTAGTAACAAGAACTATTTATCCAGCTTTAATCAGTGCTTGGAACTAATACTACAGGCCATACATACAGTCATTTTCTAAGCTTATTTGCTTGTTGTAACCCAAATTGCCCCGTATCACCATGTGTGGCTCTCAGACTGCTGATTGGGATTGATCAGATACCAGTCAGGATTGAAGGAAAATGTATTATGCTACTGTATGTACACACTATAAGATTTTGGCAAACGTACAACGGTTCAAAACGACCAAAACAATCCAGAAAAGGGCTAATGTACAGCGTACACACTACTCAATAATAATTACGTTCTAAACAGTCCCTTCAACTCCAAACCATCTCGCCAATCAGTGTCTCTGTACACTACACAGTAGACATCAGGCCAAGGTCCGTACACACTACATTTTCTGAACGGGCTGAAAATCACATTGTGTACACAGCAAATGCTATATCGTTACCAGATCATATTGATTTTGGACCGACTGTCGGGCCCTTGACCAGCATACACGCACTAAACAATTATCAGGCCAACGGCCCAATATCTGTCAGGTCAGGCCAAAAATGGTAAAGTCTGTACCTTGCTTTACAGTGACCATGATCTGCCCGCACTATTTGCAGGCAGATCAGGAAACCGATGGTAAGTATGTATATTGTGTCATGTATGCAAAGAACATGTACATTTCAGTTAAACTTATGCTGATAAAATGAATAATTATTAACCCTTACATTTATTTAGTGAACATGTAATATTGTCGAAAACCTTTACAGAACTGCAGTGGAAGGACCAGATGAGAATTTAGAATGTGACTCTAATACACTAAACAAGTTTTTATTCTGGACCTACTAAAAAGTCTATTTTTAGACTTAATTAATTATATACATGTTCAATGTGTAACGTATCAAAAAAAAAAATTCCACCAGAATAGCTGCTATAAACATTTCTACTATTAATTGATCTTCTCACCCTGACACTGCCTTTTAAGCAATGTCAACTTTCACAAGCTCTTAACACTTTTCATCCATGGAAACTCAAAGACATTATTGGTGAGACATTCTTGTGGACTGAAGTGTGAGATTGCTTTAAAATGTGTTCAAGGAAAACAGAGGCACAACCACTGGGCAGACACACAGCAAACAATATAAAATGCACTACCACAGAATAAGAGGCATTTATTCGTCTCGGATCCAGAGAGGCACTGCTCGTTGTTGTTTTTTAGTGTTAATTAACTGTATGATAGAGTTGTGATGCAAATCAGGCAACCTACTCTCATCCAGGGACAGACTTGGACTGTATAGTAGCCGTGGCATATTATTGCGGGCATTTACAGCATGTACAAGAAATGGGCTCTGGTCAGGGGTGTAGCAAAGGTGGCTCCGGTGGAGCGCGAGCTCCAGGTGCTGGAAAAGTTAGAGGGTGCGTCGCTACCTGCCCACCCCCTCCTTCCAGGGCCGTCTTAACAGCAGTGTAGGCCCCTGGGCACAGAAATGCACTGGGCCCCCTACCTATCCTCCAGCTTTGATGTGCCACGGGCGGTAGAGGGTGTTCTATCTTCCGCTCAGCATGTAGGACCTGGAGCAGTAATTTCTGCTAATTACTCCTTTACTGCGGGGCTAAACTGTAGAAGAAAGCATAGGGCTGAATGAAGGGGCCCAGGTACATGACTTCCAGGGGGTGCTTAATATGTAGGGTAGGGGTGGATTTGGAGTGGGCTTAATTTTCTGGTGGGAGGGCAGCTTGCTTGACTGCAGATATCTCAAGTTCCTGAAAATAGATTTCTTAGCTTTAATGGGATAAAAAAAAAACTAGAGAGTCCCACCTTTCAGGAGCTACTGGGGACTTGGGGATCAGAGTTCAGGAGCCAGAGCCATCCACCACCGAAAATGTGAAACTGCATACCAGGCATGTGGAGCTGGAGCAAGGACCAGCTGCTCTGGTTCTGGACACAATAGAGACAAGCTGCCAGTTTCCACCGAAAGGGGAGAGTCCCAGCTTTTGGAGAATGCCCTCAGAAAAACTCTATGACAGACAGTACCTGAGATATCTGGGTGGGAAAAGCAATTAACAGGCATTGATGGGGACCACTGCTTTCAAGTCAGATATCTCTGGTTCCCTAGGGCCGATTTTCAAAGATCTGGTACCCCTGGAAAGAGGGGACCCTCGGCTATCATCCAAGAGCCCATTGAGCCCATACGAAAAGACGGCCCTGCCTCCTTCTGTCCGCTATACTACGGGCTGCTGTACACGAGGAGAAGCAGAGGGGATGCACACTCGCCGCACACTGTTCCTGTTTTAAACATGTGGGGTGCCCAAAGGAAACTTTCGCCCTGAGCTCCACAAGGTCTAGAACCGGCCCTGTCACCAATTTAGGATTTTTCAATATTTTTTTTTTTTTAACTGTAACATGCCCCCAATTAAGTACAGGAGATGGGGCGTTGAAACATACCCTTGCTCCAGGCACCATGGCACCTAGCTACACCTCTGGCTGTGGTCATGGCTCATGTGGGCATGCTGCGAGTCACGGGTGCCTGGCTTTGCGGCACTCACCCATCTCTCTATGCTGGGCAGCCGAGCAGAGTGCCAGGCGGCGGAGCTGCTCGGCCAGCCCCTGTCTATGTGAGCCAGACAGCCAGGTAGCGTCCCAGGAGGCTGAGCTGCTCGGCCAGCCCCGATCTCACTGCGTGGCCGGACCGACACATAAGGCCAACGGCCCTTCTTGTATTTGCCAGAAGTGCCAGATGGGCAACCAGGCCCTGCTCTCATCACTAGTCATTTCACTTATAGCTTTATGTTAAGGCGGAACAGTGCATCACAGGGACCCATACCAAATTTATTGTAGTTGTTTAACAGTGCAGTTCTCACTACCCAGGCTCCCCGCTCTCAATAGAGCAGAGTGGGAACCTCAGTGGACAACTGAGCCAACTCACCTCTGGGTCCCGGAGCCGCGACACCATCTGCACCCTTTATAAGTACAGTATATGGAAATGGCATTAGAAAAGTTATTCAGGAGGAGAGAAATGGAGGATGGATGTTCTGCCCTCCTGCTCCAACTCCTTCCCTAATAGGAGAGATCTCTATGCTGCACTAGACACTGTCCAAATCAGAGAACCTATGAGGGGCAAGCGTACTAAGAGAATAGTGGGCCACTTTCAGTATGAATAGCAGTGGCTGGGTTCATTTACCAGTCGAATAACAGTACAACAATCTGAGCATCTACAGGACACAAACTGGCAATTTATCCTGAGCAAATTAGCTTTATAAAAGTAAGGACAGGAAAGCCACCTACATTTTATTATATGTTGTAATAGTGGTGGCATTCTGGAAATGTTTCTGGCTTATAATGTTGAATGTCTGGCACCTAAAGTGGCAAATGTTCCATACCCCTGCACTAGTCTGGAGGCAACTGTAAGCCAGTATGGTATTCATAGGCGTGCGCAGAACATTTTATTAGGGGGTGCACCGTCGGAGGGGTGTTTAGCACCATCTACTGGGCATCTCTAGCACCGCCTATTGGGCATGTCTAGCACTGCCTATTGGCACTCAAAGCATTATACACATATTCCCCCAGCGGTGCCAGATCCTCAAATGCCCCCAGCGGTGCCAGATATTCAGATGCCGCCAGCGGTGCCAGATATTCAGATGCCGCCAGCGGTGCCAGATACATATGCCCCCAGTGGTACCAGATACATATGCCCCCAGTGGTACCAGATACACAAATGCCCCCAGCGGTGCCAGGTACACAAATTCCCCCAGTGGTGCCAGATACACAAATGCCCCCAGCGGTGCCAGATACACAAATGCCCCTGGCGGTGCCAGATACACAAATGCCCCCAGCTGTGCCAGATACATATGCCCCCAGTGGTGCCAGATACATTATGCCCCCATTTGTGCTCACCCTCCTGCTGCCAGTGCCACAGATTCCCGTCTCTGACGCTGAGGGGAGGCGAGCGCACCGCGCGTCTCTTCTGCGCCTCACTTCACAGAGTCCCTGTCTCCGGCGGCCATTTGAAATATAGCGCCGGCTTGTGAGCCAATCAAAGCTCATGTGCCAGCAGCCAATCAAGAGCTGGTCCACGAGCTCTGATTGGCTGACAGCCAGAGACATTTTAAATGACTGCCAGAGACGGGGAAACACAGTGAGGGGTAGGAGAGACGCACGCAGCGCTCTCCTCCCTTCAGCGTCAAGAGACGGGAATCGGCAGCAGCAGCAGGCGTGTGTGCGGGGGGTGCCAGACATTAGGGGGTGCCCGTGCGCACCAGGCACCCCCCGTGCGCACGCCTATGTTGGTATGCATGCAGTTTTACAGATATGACTGATTATGCAAAGTGGTTAAGAACTAATGAGACTGTGAATTAGTAAGCATTGCATTCAAGCTCCATTTATGAAAGTTCATGTACCCAGCTATTCACATACACACATTTTTACACCCAGGCTTCTTATTTGCTGGAGACTAATTGTGTGATTTTTCCTTCCCCCATCCCCTTTCCTCACTATTCCTATCTCCCCTTACTGTGCCGTAGTCCCAGCTGAATCTTTAGTAATGTTAATTAATATGGAAGGGGGGGGGGGGGGCATAACCTATCCTTGGTTAGGACAGGGCTATGTTTAGGCTTGCCGTTAGACAAGGTGTAAAGAGAGGTGCACACCGCGAGATGACTAGATTGCTTAGAAATTAAGCATGGATCTCTCCATGTGTATGCCCTATAGCGACAGCGATACGCGGCCCTGCATGGTGATATCGCTGACTCTAGATTGGCCTGCATGCACTTCACCGCTGGGTTTGAATTTCTTTATGTCAACCACAATCCTATATAATAAAAGGCTAACTGCTCCTCACCTTTGTTATGTTCATCAGTGGCCACTGGAGGCCGCCACACAGACCAAATGAAAGTGATCATACAGGGAGATGTTACAGCCAGCTGCTAATTACATAAAACCACTGATCTGACTGTTTCACAGTTGCTGAATATGGAGAGAGGGTGCTGGGGAGAGAGAGAGAGAGTGGGGGTAGGGGTAGGTTTTTGATGTGGCAGTTTCCATTTATAACAACCTTTCATATTCAAAATTGATTGGATTTTCTATCCTTTTGTTTCTTTTCCACTTACGGTTACATTAATCTAGCGCTGCTCCTCACATCTGTGGTGGCACCGGCAGCCACCGAAGGGACATCGGCACACACACACACACACACACACCCTATGTACACTGCACCCCCAACCATATACTGCCCCGTTTAACTAGTAGAATATAAACAGACATTAGGTTTAAGACTGATTGATTTATTGATACATTATTTACATCAGCAGAATACATCTCCTTTTGTATTTTTAACACTTTGAATTTAAAAATAAATGACATAAAATGATGCAGCAAAATGAATTATCGCAGCTATTCAGATTTTCACAGTAACATCGGCCATCTGGGTCACACATTACCCCTTTGCAGCCAGAGATGATGAGGATTGAGTACAGTACCTGCTGACCATATATTGTCTCAATTCCATAACAGAACACAGAGCCGACTTGTGCTGGAGGAAAAATAAGGCTTGGAGAGTGATAAAGTGAAAAGAGAGAAAGTACCAGCCAATCCTGTCATTTTTCAAACACAGCCTGTAACATGATTGGCTGGCACTTTATCTCTCTCCACTTTGTCCCTCTCCAAGGTTTAGTACATCTCTCTCTATGCTTATCATATGCTCCTCAAATGATAGTATTATACCCCATTCAAATTCCACATCAATAGTAATCAATACACAGTCTATAAAAACAATAATCACCATCAAAATACAGGCAAAATAGCTACTTTTTCATATAAAATAGTTAATGTATGGTGGGCGACACATCATGTCACTGTTGTTACAGTAATGCCATAAAATAAAACACATTGTAAAATGTACTGACATATTCTTAAAGTGTACCCAACGCCAAGCACAATGGGGGCAGACATGTTGTGGGATGAAGATCCCAACAGTCCCTATTTTGAAGGCGTTATCCCATTTTTGCAAAGCCAGAAACAAGTGAGCCTCCTGTCAGTGTGGGTGTGGTTTGCCGAATATGGGCGTGGTTTGGCGTGATCAGGTCATTTCATGGTAGGGGCTTATTTGTGTCCCAATTTTGCTTTATAAAAAGTTGGGAGATATCAGTGAATTAGTATATTTAGGAGTACAGACTGTTGTGTCACAACCAACTAGAGGTGTTACTAAGCTTGCTCAAAGAGAAGATATCAGCAGCGGTCCATGGAATATTGGGTCAGATAATAACTTGGCTGACATCATTGTGTACAAGCAATTGGTGACCTTTGCATAGGGATGTCTGCAATAAATTACTGGGAGTGAGAACAGAACAGCTCACAGTCACTACCAGGCTCTGCTGCTGATTCCCAGTCATTACCGATATAATGCACCATGATAAAAGGCTAGTTCAAAGATCATCTCAGAGCATACTCGGGCAATGTTCAAAGATCATCTCAGAGCATACTCAGGCAATGTTCAAAGATCATCTCAAAGCATACTCGGGCAATGTTCAAAGATCATCTCAGAGCATACTCGGGCAATGTTCAAAGATCATCTCAGAGAATACTCGGGCAATGTTCAAAGATCATCTCAGAGCATACTAAGGCAATGTTCAAAGATCATCTCAGAGCATACTCAGGCAATGTTCAAAGATCATCTCAGAGCATACTCAGGCAATGTTCATAGATCATCTCAGAGCATACTCAGGCAATGTTCAAAGATCATCTCAGAGCATACTCAGGCAATGTTCAAAGATCATCTCAGAGCATACTCAGGCAATGTTCAAAGATCATCTCAGAGCATACTCAGGCAATGTTCAAAGATCATCTCAGAGCATACTCAGGCAATGTACTGATGCCACTGCTGACCATCTTCTAAAGACAACCAGAGCCTATTGCTGATACTTCTTTACATTGGCCAATCAGGTAACATGGCAGCTCCCCACTCATTGTCATGATCGCAGGCGGTAATATAACTATGGTGCTAAAGGCCCTACTTCCTTACCGGATGTTTTCAGAACATTTCCGTTCATGTGATACTTCCTGCAGGATTATTGCTTATCTGTTTACTAATTATTAGAGTCAGTGAGGTTTGTCTTACATATTTAATGGGTATTAAAAAGTAATAATAATAATAATATAATCAAACATATGGATATTATTAGAAAACTGAGATACAATAATAGTTACTAATAGCATGGAAGTTACACTAAGCCCAAGCAGTACATGGCACAGTACAAGCAGGTTTAGAGAATTGCACAAGATGCATAGCAACCATTATACGACTCTTTAAAACGTTGGTCCGGCTCAGAGAGCAAACAAATCGCAGCGACGAGTTCTAGTGATATAGCTTTCAGCACACAAGTTATTAGAAGATGGGAACAGCCCAGTGGGGAAAAAGTGGATTCTTTATTTAAACAGTTGTAGACATTCAGACAATTTCCCATTCATGGCCAACTGCAGAGAATAGGGTTCTTATTGCTATGTATACAAGCTTCCCTTTACAGCCTTAGAATATGCCTGAACGGATTCACTGTATTACATCATCATGAACAACACTTCTGTAATAGCAGAGAAACTGAGAGAACTCAAGGTTCAAGGCCAATAAAAGTGCAGATTGTAGTCAGTCTTTTTTTTTTTTTTTGGTCCTAACATACGCAGGTACAAGTCCAGTTAGCACCAAGCAGGGAAAAACTAGACATAATGCACCATATTATTACAAGTCAAACATGCATTTTACTTAACCTAAATTAAGCATAAAGCTACATATCAATATGACCAATTGAAGTCTCTAACAACACAAAAGAAAGTATATCCCTAGCAAGTATTGTGAACTGTATTTTTATTCTTATGAAATCTATTGTTCATTCAACTATAACTGGCCATTTAACATTCTTGATTTTGGTGAGCTCGGATTTATGTCTGTTATTATACTAGGCACAACTAGAAAATGTTAGACTGTGTAATAAATATATTACTGAATTATGTTCACCTGTGACTGAATTTAGAACAGGAATAAGGTTACAATCATAACAACGCTAGTTTGAGATCCTAATTGACATGTTTGATGGTTAATTACTTTGTATTCTTCTATGCTAACAAGATTTAAATTGACTCAAGATACCATGCAAATTACATGGAAAAATGAAAATTGTACTGCAATTTAGTTTTACCCTGGAAGTCTTGCTAAGACATGTATCTACGGGCTTTCTCTAAGTCATGTATCTACGGGATAAGAGGCCTGGAAACGGGCTTTCCCTAAGTCATATAACTAGGGGCTAACAGACTTAGGAACAGGCTCTCTCTAAGTCATGTATCTACAGCTAAGAGGCCTAGAAACGGGCTTTCTCTAAGTCATATAACTGGGGCTAACAGGTGTAGGAACAGGCTTTCTCTAAGTCATATATCTACAGGATAAGAGGCCTAGAAATGGACTTTCTCTAAGTCATGTATCTACGGGCTAAGAGGGGTGGGAGAAGTTGAATGCATCTGGAGTTACAGCAGAAAACCTTTGTCAAGAGTCTCAGTACAGATAACATAGCTAGTATTTGAGTAAAGCTTGCAACAATTTGTGTATCAACTAAAAAGCAGCCAACATAACTGCAATAGGGCCTCTCTGTACAACCTAAGCACTAACTTAGACTCCATGGGGGGTATTCAATTGTTTGAAAAGTCAGTTGGATGTCTGTTTTTTCCTATCTAATAGACAGGAAAAACAGACACCCAACCGACTTTTCAAACAATTGAATTCCACCCAATCTGTCTTGTTAGTAACTCCAGTCAGCTCTCCCAACCCTTGTGTATTTCTTACGGATATAGGTGATTTACGCTTCTGTTATATTCTGTGTATAATTGCTGCTGGACATTTTGTTTTTATTTTTAATGTCACTTACTGTGCCTATCAGGGCCGTAACTTTGGGTGTGTGAGTGATGCCGTCACACAGAGCATAGGGCTCTGTGGGCAGCACCATTATTGCCTCCCGGCACCTCCATGTGGATTGCCACCTGCAGCCTGTGGAGCTGCAAAGATCATCCTTAGGGCACTCCAGCAGTGCTGTACTTCATAGCCGGTGTTCCCACCCCATAGGCTTGGCATCATGATGACATGGGTTTAGGGGCGGGGGCCGGCACAGGACACACTGCCAACCTGTTACGGTGATGATGAATATGCTTGAGATGAATCATCTAAAAAATTTGTTATACATAGTTTAGTGAGATAATTCATAATTTAGAGAAGTCTCTATTGCAGTTTAACAATTAGGCTTGAATGTCAGTGTGACCATAAACAATATATATTATAAGAGCTCACTGTAAACTCAAAGTAAATATATTTTCTGTAACACAAATTTTACAACATGAATACACAATTATCTGAAATCTGGGCATAATTGTTTTTAGGACTTTATGCAATCAGTTGCCAATAAAGTGGTTTTCTCCTGCGGTTCAAATACCTACATACCTCACCTTGGCCACTTCAAGCCTTAGTTCCACTTTTAGTTTTATTAACATCCCAGAGAGACAAATGTTTCTAATTACATACATGGGAGCAAATGGAACTGAAGACAGATTGTATAAAGTTATATACTCAATGCGAACTGTTTAATTCCACAATGTCCACACAACCGGTTTATGCATACAGCTTTATTACCAACAAAACAAATGCATAGTATGTCTGTGAGGTAGCCCACTGCTTCTCCGCAAACTTACATTCTGTACAATAATACACGTCACATGATACAAGATGATTATTCAAATTTCAACTGGGCACTCTCTGTATTGTTTATCTAAATGCTGATTTGTCACTACATTTAACACTTGGGGTAAAGGTAATAGGATCTGAGTTTGCCGGAGGTCCGGGATTTCGTCTGAGAATGCCCATTTTTTTTAAAGCGCCATTCATTGACAAGGCAAAACCAACTTGGTTATGCCTTGTAAAGATTGGCGCTTTAAAAATATGGGCATTCTCGGACGAAATCCTGGTCCTCTGGCAAACTCGGACCCTATTACATTGACCCCTTACACTCTAATTACTGACATCTTTTAGGAGCTACTGTAACAAAATGATGGCTCGTTAATGTGATTCTGGTATCAGATATACAACATATTTTTATTTAAAAATTAAGGAATAGAGATGAGCAAAGTGAAATAGTAAGACACATGATATTCTGTAAACAGCTGGACAGCTAGCAGAATATGTAATCCATCGTCCACATGGATTACATACGTTATACCGGCGGATGGGATGCCAGCTGTCAATATCACGACAGCGGCCTCCCCGCCCGCCAGAATGCCGGCAGTGGGGCGTTCGCTAAAGGGGGGTACTCATGGAGCAATCGCTGCTTAAAATTTAAGCAGTCTGACTAGATTGCTTAGATTTTAAGCAGTGATCTCTCCGTGTGTACCCCTCACAGCGATAGCGATGCGCAGCCCCGCGCATCGCTATCGCTGGTGCTAGATTGGCCTGCATGCAGGCCATAAGAGTCCCCTTGTGGGCTCGGTGGCTCGCCACAGGATCTATTCCCACTCTATGGGTATCGTGGACACCCAAAAGTGGGAATAGCCCAGGTGCGCCGGGATTCTGGCTGGCGACACAGTCGGCTGGCGGGATTACAACGTCGGTATCCTGAACACCTGGATCCTGACAGCCGGCATTTTAACTGCATCTCGTCCACATGATGGATGCATCAAGAACTGCTGTCTCTATGGTATATGTACAGTGCTGAACTTACCGGAAACTGTGTGTTGGATGCAGATAACTTTACTGCAGGTAAAAAATTATTTCATGGTGTAAAAAAAATAAAAAGTTACCCTTTTTTATATATACTTTTAATTTCACTAGATAAGTCTCTTTGTCTGAATAACAAACAATTTGGGACTCAACCATATGTATGTGTAACAATTTAATTACAAAAAAGTGCCTGCATTAGGCTTATTGCAGCAGTTTTTCTTTTGTTCCTAAATCAAACATTTGGAATCCGCCCTATAGAGTGTCTGTTATTGCCTCTGGCGGTGAATTATCACAAAGATTATGCTGCCTTGAGGTATGTAGCTAAGCACAACCTATGGATGAGATCTCAACATGTTGACATTAATTTTAATTGTTTGTGTTATTTAAACAGTGAGTGGAGCTAATTGGGATGATGTTTATGCTGCCTGGCTGCCATCTGAAGCAGAGCACAGTTCTGAAGATTGTGGGGGGTATTTATCAAAGGTTAGAGAGAGAGAGAGAGATAAAGTACTAACCAGCCAACTAGAGATGGCCATTGACCATCGATGATTCATAATAATCGATGGTTTATGGCCGATGTTGAATTTTTTTGCCATCGATGGGGGAGAACCAGATGTTTCCCCCCATCAATGGCACAGCATAACTACATTTTTTTTTTTTTTACAAGGTGCCGGGACATAGAGCATAGCTCTGCTCCCTGATACCCATGAGCCCCGCCCCCAGCTTCTGATTGGTCCATGGGCCAGTCGGACAAAGAATAGGGATTACCATCCGGTGGTGAGACCATCAATGGTTATGCATAATATATTGCATAGTTGGCAACCATTGATGGCCACTTGCCATATCGCCATCAATGGTAACCATATATGGTAACCACACCAATGTCCATCCCTACAACCAACTTCTATCTGTCATATTACAGGCTGTATTTGAAAAATGACAGTTCAATGTTTGGTACGTCATCTGTCTACACTTTATCTCTCTCCAAGCTTTAACAAATATCCACATAACTTTTTTTCATGTAACTTTGCAGTGATAACTGTCAGTAAGGATACTTGTCCTTTTTCAAAAGTGATTTATTAACTAAACGCCATAAGGTTTGCTCATCTCTACCGAGAGGCAGCTTGACAAGGCACAAAAGATTCACATTATTCCAAATGCACAGTAAGGCAACAAATAGCAAACATCAGAATGTGACTACTGCTATTTTGTAACTTACTTCTGTCACTTATAATTCACTTGCAAGGACCAACATGCTCTGAATACATTACATGAATGACATATGCTGTCTGTGGCCATTATCTGGAAAGGAATCTGAGTAGGGCTGCCATTTTATCCAGGACAAGTTTGTTTAAAATGATGCGGGTATTCTGCCACTAATTGTATAAGCACTATGAAGATTACAGAGACTCCAGTTGCAATATATGGGACCATCCTGGAAAGACAGGAGCCATACCTATGACTGTTCTTTCCCAGAAATTGGCTGACAGTTTACAGCTTACGAGGTCTATTTACTAAGCCTTGGATGGAGATAAAGTCAGCGGAAATAAAGTACCAGACTAACTGCCATGTTACAGGCTGTGTTTGAAAAATGACAGTTAGGAGCTGATTGGCTGGTACTTTATCTCCGCCCGCTTTACAGTATCTCCATCCAAAGTTTAGTAAATAGACCCCTAAGTCGTTATTGCATTCACTCATACAGAATAATGCTTAGTAACATTAGGGGCATACTTTAAAGTGGCATTAGAATATTTGACAAACACCCCACTTAGTCCCAATACAAAATAAACATAAATACGGGACAGGTGCGAGTACGTATGTTGTCTGATACGTTACCAGTAACAACATACGCGGGCAGTGATCGAGAGCTGAGATCATGCCGCCAATATGAAGAATAACTGAAAGGCACAGACTGTTTTCCCACCTGTCTATTTATACTCCTCCGTGACTAACGGCAACAGGAAAACGTGTTGCCAATTTCTGTACACTGTACAATCCTCACGTTGCAGGACCATCTGTACATCTATGCATTGTACGTACTATGCAATGGCCTACTCAGTTACACGCAGATAGCTGTGTGCATATAGAGTTGGCAAATATTACTGCACCCACTGGTAATGCTAGATCATTCCCTTATACTGATGCAGTCAGCTACTGCCAGCCGTGCCACTTGAGTATCAAGTAAATGTTATGCCAAGTAAATATGAAAACACAGTGGCACATGTTTCCACAGCGTACATTTGCAGTGTGTGTGCATTTATATACAGCATAATAAGCGTAAGCAATCACTGGATTGTAAGGATGTATACCATGTAATATGCAAAAGTACAGTATATATTACACATAAACAGAGAACTCATGCAGTGCTGGGCACTGGGTGTATGAGTGAACATTTATTGAGAAAACAGGTTCTATTAGTGGCATCATTTAAATGACCTAGGTGTTGATGTAGCAAGCAGTGAAAAGAGTGGACAAGAAGCTGCCAATACAAACCAATCAGCTTTCAGGTGACATTTATCAAGTGCAATCTATAAAAAGATAGCTAGATGCTGATTGATTTGTATGGGCAACTTCTCTGCTGTTTTTAATGCTTGATACTTCAACCTTTTAAAACAGATACTTCAACCTTTTAAAACATTGTTGTAGGACACAGTAGCAAATGAGGTCTATCTATCTATCTATCTCAGGGCCGTCTTAACAGCAGTGTAGGCCCCTGGGCACAGCAGTGCACTGGGCCCCCTACCCATCCTTCAGCGGTAGGGGTGGGGGGTGCTATCAGCCACAGCATTGATGTCCCGTGAGCGGTAGCGGGTGTTCTATCTGCCACTCAGTATGTAGGACCTGGAGCAGTAATTTCTGCTAATTACTCCTTTACTGTACAGATGGTGTAAGATGGGGTGGGAGGGAGAACACTAAACTGTAGAAGAGGCATTGAGATGAATAAAGGGGCCCTTTTACATAACTTCCAGGGTGGTAAGGGGTGTATAATACGCAGGGGAGGGGTGGATAGTGGAGTGGACTTAATATTCATAATTTTCGGTGGGAGGGAGGCTTGGTTGACTGCAGATATCTCCAGTTCCTGGAAATAGATTTCTTAGCTTTGAAAGCGATAAAAAAACTAGAGAGTCCCACCTTTCAAGAAGTTCTGGGAACTTGGGGATCAGAGTTCAGGAGCCAGAGCAATCCACCGGCAAAAGTATAAAACTGCAAACCTGATGTGTGGAGCTGGAGCAGGGACCAGTTGCTTGAAGGCTTATATCTCTGGTTCTGGGCATAGTAGAGACAAGCTACCAATGTCCACTGAAAGGGGGAGTCCCATATTTTGGAGAATATCCTCAAAAAACTCTAAGTTAGACAGAACCAGAGATATCTGGCTGGGAAGAGCAATTAACAGTCTTGGATGGGGACCACTGCTTCGAAGTCAGATATCTCCGGTTCCCCTGGGCCGATTTTCAAAAATCTGGTACCCCTGAAAAGAGGGGACCCTCAGCTATCAGCCTAGGGCCCTTAGACTCCTGGGGCCCTTGGGCAAGAGCCCATTGAGCCCATACGAAAAGACGGCCCTGATCTATCTATCTATCTATCTATCTATCTATCTATCTATCTATCTATCTTTCTCTAACGTCCTAAGTGGATGCTGGGGACTCCGTAAGGACCATCGGGGATAGCGGCTCCGCAGGAGACTGGGCACAAAAGTAAAGCTTTAGAACTACCTGGTGTGCACTGGCTCCTCCCCCCATGACCCTCCTCCAAGCCTCAGTTAGATTTTTGTGCCCGAACGAGAAGGGTGCACACTAGGTGGCTCTCCTGAGCTGCTTAGTGAAAAGTTTAGTTTTAGGTTTTTTATTTTCAGTGAGACCTGCTGGCAACAGGCTCACTGCATCGAAGGACTAAGGGGAGAAGAAGCGAACTCACCTGCGTGCAGAGTGGATTGGGCTTCTTAGGCTACTGGACATTAGCTCCAGAGGGACGATCACAGGCCCAGCCATGGATGGGTCCCAGAGCCGCGCCGCCGGCCCCCTTACAGAGCCAGAAGACAGAAGAGGTCCGGAAAATCGGCGGCAGAAGACGTCCTGTCTTCAACAAGGTAGCGCACAGCACTGCAGCTGTGCGCCATTGCTCTCAGCACACTTCACACTCCGGTCACTGAGGGTGCAGGGCGCTGGGGGGGGGGCGCCCTGAGACGCAATAAAAACACCTTGGATGGCAAAAAATGCATCACATATAGCTCCTGGGCTATATGGATGAATTTAACCCCTGCCAGAATACATAGAAAAACGGGAGATAAGGCCGCCGATAAGGGGGCGGAGCCTATCTCCTCAGCACACTGGCGCCATTTTCCCTCACAGCTCCGTTGGAGGGAAGCTCCCTGGCTCTCCCCTGCAGTCACTACACTACAGAAAGGGTTAAAAAAGAGAGGGGGGGCACTAATTACGCGCAGTATTAAAGATACAGCAGCTATAAGGGGAAAAACACTTATATAAGGTTATCCCTGTATATATATATAGCGCTCTGGTGTGTGCTGGCAAACTCTCCCTCTGTCTCCCCAAAGGGCTAGTGGGGTCCTGTCCTCTATCAGAGCATTCCCTGTGTGTGTGCTGTATGTCGGTACGTTTGTGTCGACATGTATGAGGAGAAAAATGATGTGGAGACGGAGCAGATTGCCTGTAATAGTGATGTCACCCCCTAGGGGGTCGACACCTGAGTGGATGAACTGTTGGAAGGAATTACGTAACAGTGTCAGCTCTGTATAAAAGACAGTGGTTGACATGAGACAGCCGGCTACTCAGCTTGTGCCCGTCCAGACGTCTCATAGGCCGTCAGGGGCTCTAAAGCGCCCGTTACCTCAGATGGCAGATATAGACGCCGACACGGATACTGACTCCAGTGTCGACGGTGAAGAGACAAATGTGACTTCCAGTAGGGCCACACGTTACATGATTGAGGCAATGAAAAATGAAATGTTTTACACATTTCTGATAATACGAGTACCACCAAAAAGGGGTATTATGTTCGGTGAGGAAAAACTACCTGTAGTTTTACTGAATCTGAGAAATTAAATGAGGTGTGTGATGATGCGTGGTTTTCCCCCGATAACAACTGATAATTTCAAAAATGTTATTGGCATTATATCCTTTCCCGCCAGAGGTTAGGGTGCGTTGGGAAACACCCCCTGGGGTGGATAAAGCGCTCACACGCTTGTAAGAACAAGGGCTCTACCCTCTCCTGAGATGGCCGCCCTTACGGATCCTGCTGATAGAAAGCAGGAGGGCATCCTAAAAGGTATTTACACACATACTGGTGTTATACTGCGACCAGCAATCGCCTGGATGTGCAGTGCTGGGTTGGCGTGGTCGGATTCCCTGACTGAAAATATTGATACCCTAGATAGGGACAGTATATTATTGCCTATAGAGCATTTAAAAGATGCATTTCTATATATGCGTGATGCACAGCGGAATATTTGCCGACTGGCATCAAGTCTAAGTGCGTTGTCCATTTCTACCAGTAGAGGGTTATGGACACGACAGTGGTCAGGTGATGCGGATTCCAAACGGCATTTGGAAGTATTGCCTTATTAAGGGGAGGAGTTATTTGGGGTCGGTCTTTCAAACCTGGTGGCCACGGCAACAGCTGGGAAATCCACGTTTGTACCCCAGGTCGCCTCAACATGAGAAGACGCCGTATTATCAGGCGCAGTCTTTTCGTGGGCAAGCGGGCAAAAGGTTCCTCATTTCTGCCCCGTGACAGAGGGAGAGGAAAAAGGCTGCAGAAATCAGCCAGTTCCCAGGAACAGAAACCCTCTCCCGCCTCTGCCAAGCCCTCAGTATGACGCTGGGGCTTTACAAGCAGAATCAGGCACGGTGGGGGCCCGTCTCAATGAATTTCAGCGCGCAGTGGGCTCACTCGCAAGTAGACCCCTGGATCCTTCAGGTGATATCTCAGGGGTACAAATTGGAATTCGAGACGTCTCCCCCTCGCCGTTTCCTAAAGTCGGCTTTACCGATGTCTCCTTCTGACAGGGAGACAGTTTTGGAAGCCATTCACAAGCTGTATTCCCAGCAGGTGATAATCAAGGTACCCCTCCTGCAACAGGGAACGGGGTATTATTCCACACCGTTGTGGTACCGAAGCCGGACGGCTCGGTGAGACCGATTCTAAATCTAAAATCTTTGAACACTTACATACAGAGGTTCAAATTCAAGATTGAGTCACTCAGAGCAGTGATTGCGAACCTGGAAGAAGAGGACTACATGATGTCTCGGGACATCAAGGATGTTTACCTTCATGTCCCAATTTACCCTTCTCACCAAGGGTACCTCAGGTTTATGGTACAGAACTGTCACTATCAGTTTCAGACGCTGCCGTATGGATGGTCCACGGCACCCCGGGTCTTTACCAAGGTAATGGCCGAAATGATGATACTCCTTCGAAGGAAGGGAATTTTAGTTATCCCTTACTTGGACGATTCCCTGATAAGGGTAAGATCCAGGGAACAGTTGGAGGTCGGTGTAGCACTATCTCAGGTAGTGTTGCGGCAGCACGATTGGATTCTCAATATTCCAAAATCGCAGCTGATTCCGACGACTCGTCTTCTGTTCTTAGGGATGATCCTGGACACAGTTCAGAAAAAGGTGTTTCTCCCGGAGGAGAAAGTCAGGGAGTTATCCGAGCTAGTCGGGAACCTCCTATAACCGAGCCAAGTCTCAGTACATCAATGAGATGGTTCTGGGAAAAATGGTGGCTTCCTATGAAGCAATCCCATGCGGCAGATTCCACGCAAGAACTTTCCAGTGGGACCTGCTGGACAAATGGTCTGGGTCGCATCTTCAGATGCATCAGCGGATAACCCTGTCACCAAGCACAAGGGTGTCTCTCCTGTGGTGGTTGCAGAGAGCTCATCTTCTAGAGGGCCGCACATTCAGGACTGGGTCCTGGTGACCACGGATGCCAGCCTGCGAGGCTGGGGAGCAGTCACACAGGGAAGGAATTTCCAGAGCTTATGGTCAAGCCTGGAGACATCACTTCACATAAATATCCTGAAGCTAAGGGCCATTTACAATGCTCTAAGCTCAGCAAGACCTCTGCTTCAAGGTCACCCGGAGTTGATCCATTCGGACAACATCACGGCAGTCACCCACGTAAACAGACAGGGTGACACAAGAAGCAAGCAGAAGGGCAATGGCAGAAGCTGCAAGGATTCTTCGCTGGGCGGAAAATCATGTGATAGCACTGTCAGCAGTATTCATTCCGGGAGTGGACAACTGGGAAGCAGACTTCCTCAGCAGACACGACCTCCACCCGGGAGAGTGGGGACTTCACCCAGAAGTCTTCCACATGTTTATAAAACTCGACAAGTATTGCGCCAGGTCAAGGGACCCTCAGGCAATAGCTGTAGACGCTCTGGTAACACAGTGGGTGTACCAGTCAGTGTATGTGTTCCCTCCTCTGCCTCTCATAACCAAGGTACTGAAAATTATAAGATGGAGAGGAATAAGCACTATATTCGTGGCTCCGGATTGGCCAAGAAGGACTTGGTAACCGGAACTTCAAGAGATGCTCACGGAGGATCCGTGGCCTCTACCTCTAAGAAGGGATCTGCTCCAGCAAGGACCCTGTCTGTTCCAAGACTTACCGCGGCTGCGTTTAACGGCAGGGCGGTTGAACGCCGGATCCTGAAGGAAAAAGGCATTCCGGATGAAGTCATCCCTATCCTGATCAAAGCCAGGAAAGATATAACCGCAAAACATTATCACCGCATTTGGCGAAAATATGTTGCGTGGTGCGAGGCCAGTAAGGCCCCGACGGAGGAATTTTCAACTAGGTCGATTCCTACATTTCCTGCAAACAGGAGTGTCTATGGGCCTGCAATGGGGGTCCATTAAGGTTCAAATTTTGGCCCTGTCAATTTTCTTCCAAAAAGAACTAGCTTCAGTCCCTGAAGTTCAGACGTTTGTGAAAGGGGTACTGTATATACAGCCTCCTTTTGTGCCTCCAGTTGCACCTTGGGATCTAAATGTAGTTTTTGGGTTCCAAAAGTCACATTGGTTTGAACCACTTAAATATGTGGAGTTAAAATATCTCACATGGAAAGTGGTCATGCTGTTGGCCCTGGCCTGGGCCAGGTGCGTGTCAGAATGGGCGGCTTTATCCTGTAAAAGCCCTCATCTGATTTTCCATTCGGACAGGGCGGAATTGAGGACTTGTCCTCAGTTTCTCCCTAAGGTGGTTTTCAGCGTTTCACCTGAATCAACCTATTGTGGTGCCTGCGGCTACTAGGGACTTGGAGGACTCCAAGTTGCTAGACGTTGTCAGAGCCCTGGAAATATAGGTTTCCAGGACGGCTGGAGTCAGAAAATCTGACTCGTTGTTTATTCTGTATGCACCCAACAAGCTGGGTGCTCCTGCTTCTAAGCAGACTATTGCTCGTTGGATTTGTAGTACAATTCAGCTTGCACATTCTGTGACAGGCCTGCCACAGCCAAAATCTGTAAAAGCCCATTCCACAAGGAAGGTGGGCTCATCTTGGGCGGCTGCCCGAGGGGTCTCGGCTTTACAACTTTGCCGAGCAGCTACTTGGTCAGGAGCAAATACGTTTGTAAAATTCTACAAATTTGATACCCTGGCTGAGGAGGACCTGGAGTTCTCTCATTTGGTGCTGCAGAGTCATCCGCACTCTCCCGCCCGTTTGGGAGCTTTGGTATAATCCCCATGGTCCTTACGGAGTCCCCAGCATCCACTTAGGACGTTAGAGAAAATAAGAATTTACTTACCGATAATTCTATTTCTCGTAGTCCGTAGTGGATGCTGGGCGCCCATCCCAAGTGCGGATTGTCTGCAATACTGGTACATAGTTATTGTTACCAAAAAATCGGGTTATTGCTGTAGTGAGCCATCTTTTCTAGAGGCTCCTCTGTTATCATGCTGTTAACTGGGTTTAGATCACAAGTTATATGGTGTGATTGGTGTGGCTGGTATGAGTCTTACCCGGGATTCAAAATCCTTCCTTATTGTGTACGCTCGTCCGGGCACAGTATCCTAACTGAGGCTTGGAGGAGAGTCATGGGGGGAGGAGCCAGTGCACACCAGGTAGTTCTAAAGCTTTACTTTTGTGCCCAGTCTCCTGCGGAGCCGCTATCCCCCATGGTCCTTACGGAGTCCCCAGCATCCACTACGGACTACGAGAAATAGAATTATCGGTAAGTAAATTCTTATTATCTGGCAGATGCATTAAGCCTGGATAAGTGATAAAGCAGTGATAAGTGCAAGGTGAGCCAGTCAGCTCCGAGTCCTAACTGTCAATTTACATATTGGAGCTGATTGGCTGGTGCGATATCACCTTGCACTTATCACTGCTGTATCACTTCTCCAGGCTTAATATCTATCTATCTATCTATCTATCTATCTATCTATCTATCTATCTATCTATCTATCTATCTATCTATCTATCTATCTAATCTTCTACCCAGCTAGTTGGTGGTCCTAATCAGTATTCATTAGAGCACTGTCTATGAAGACACTGGAAACCAGGTTAGTTCCTCAGTGATAGCTCTGGTTCCTAGTAAATTGATAGGCTGTGTTCTCTTGGGTACGTTGGCTGAACACATAAAGAAGAACACTGGTGTGTTCAATTTATGGGGACATTTTTCATACTGCCTCCCGTTTGACCTTTAATACACACAGCCCGTTTGGCATATTGTAATACAGGGTATTTAATAATGTTTACTTACTGGACAGTATACTGTACCTACTGTTCACCATTCCTTATTAGAAATTCAGGACAAACTAGAGCATACATCTGAGTTGCCCAGTCAGTCCGTGCTGTTATTACTATCTTTTGTGCATCTGCTTAGTTTTGCTCACACTATTCTATAAATTTGTAGCTCTTATATGAAGACTAATGTGAAATGTACTTTTAGACATGCAGATAAGTTTTGGGTTAAGGCAGCAGCAAATTAAACCCTTAATTCTATAGTTCATTATATGTAGTTCCCTTCATGATTTATTTAAAAATGGTGTAATATTTATCTTAGCCATTTCTGTATTAGACCAGCTTACAGACTGTTTCCTAGATAAGTTACAGATGGAGTGGGCTTTATTTTATGTTACATTCTGCAGTGCAATATCATGCAGATTTCAGAGAAAAGCATACAGCACATTCACTGCAATGGAAAACTGTGATAAAGATCGCTAATTGGTACTGATTGATGATTCCGGTGAGCTGAGTAATAAATAATACTATAATAAAGAACACTCCAACGGTATGTCATATTTACTATATTGGCTTCTGGTACAATGTAAATATGACCATGTAATATGTGACATTTGTCAGACTGATAATAATAATTCTATGTAACTTAATAACAGTTTGTATTAATGAACAAACAACAGTAATATCCCACCCACACCATTCTTCTGTGTGATACATCATTTGAAAGGGATAAACACACTTTTTTTTTAAACTACTTCTCCCATAGACTGAAAGGGATAATATGGCTATTGTTGTATAATGAGCTCTCTAGCCATTGGCTGAATTGTTTTTATGGACAGCAACAGCGACATCTTCTGGCTGTAAGAGAGTACTGCTCAACAAAATAAAACTTAGGAGTAGAAAACTCACAGCTAGATTCATAAGAAGACATGACTTCCTAATTGTTTACGTTTATTTAAATGACTATTCATTTATTAGCATAGCATATGGAAAAATGTTTGATCATACTAATCCTTTCAGTGTCATCTCCACTCACTTAAACAGTAATATTATGCCGACTGCTACAAGAAAGTCTGCTAGTACTCTCAAAGCCATAAAGCCTGTATGCGTGCGTGTGGCTGCTAAGGCTGACTCTTGGTAGGCAATGGCATGAAAAGAAATATCAATAGGACATAAAGATACAATAACAGTAACCAACAAAGAGGTCCTCATCTATTAATACAGGTAATATTACCTAATTAGAAGAGGCTGTTTAGAATTCTATTGTGTAAATATACATATATTACAACTGAGCAGCAGTATTAGATGGAAACTGCTTACTTATATTACACAGAAACATAGAATTTGATGGCAGATAAGAAGCACACGGCTTATATAGTCTGCAAATGTTATTCAGAGAAAAACTCAGATCCGAACTAACCCTTAGCTCTTTCTATACTACAGGTGTTAATCACTTGCCCCTAAATGTATAGAATGCCTACAGTAGGTCATAGCTATAAGCCATAACTGCCACGGCTATAGTGAACATGGGCCAGTAATGGTGCACTCAGTTTTAATACATATGGATTCTGCAGGCAACAAAAAGAATTGTCAGTGTTAATGATGGTAAATAGGGTTTTTTTGGTACCTGCGCTCACCAATGCATGTTGTCAAATGTATCAAAAATATATAATCAGTGTATAATAAACAGGTGTCTGTGTCGTCTGCTAATACTTTTATTCAGTCACAGTGCTGAGTATCAGTCAGAAAAAATGCTATAAACACATATAAACATCAAATGAAATGAACAATAATGCAAGCTTGGTTCTTACACATCATATGTTCATTTTAAGTGTGGGGTCAGAATGTCCGTATTCCGTGGTGCACAAAGTTCATATCTAGTGCAGGTAATTGGTTTAATACAGTTCGCAGTCTCTTAGGGGTGCAATGTTGACCCTTCGGTCTGGGAATCCCCACTTGATGATGGATAAAGAGGTTTTAGTCTGAGGGGGTCGTGTTCTGAGAAGCCGGCGTCCGGGCCTGCCAGGTACAACCAGCTTACCCAACACTTCTTACTCTTTTTCCATCATCAAGTGGGGATTCCCAGACCGAAGGGTCAACATTGCACCCCTAAGAGACTGCGAACTGTATTATACTAATTACCTGCACTAGATATGAACTTTGTGCACCACGGAATACGGACATTCTGACCCCACACTTAAAATTAACATATGATGTGTAAGAACCAAGCTTGCATTATTGTTCATTTCATTTGATGTTTATATGTGTTTATAGCATTTTTTTCTGACTGATACTCATCATTGTGACTGAATAAAAGTATCAGCAGACGACACAGACACCTGTTTATTATACACTGATTATACATTTTTGTTACTTTTGACAACATGCATTGGTGAGCGCAGGCACCAAAAAACCCTATTTACCATTTGATAACAAGAGTGTGGACAACTCTATAGTTACCAGCAGCACCCGAAACGAGATCCTATTTACTGTTGCGCTTTGTACCAACCCAACAGCTCTATATATCTCAGTGTTAATGATGGATAGAATGTGTATACATGTCAGGGAACTGCTCAGATTGCTGTAATGTAATTACTTTATTAGAGGAACTGGTTTGGGATGGATCGGATCCTATTTGCTAAATGTTGTAAGTGGTAGTGAGTAGAGGTTGGAGTGGCGGGGCGTACCTCACAGCTGTGTATAGGGTCTGCGCTTTGTTAGTGACCCCGCTGTGATCTCACATAGGGGAACTGGAATACTTTGCAAGCGTCATACTGTACAATGCTGAACTTTGATAACATTCTGGCTTCCCACGGATGAATAATATATACTTTGTAACCATAATTATGCACAGCTGTATGTTAGATATGATTCACTATATCATTTTACATAATTATATGATGTTCATGTATTCAAATCTACAGTATTACTATGATTATATGTCACAAACAAGTCCGCGTACAGATCTACCTTCTAACAGCATACTTACTTATTTTTATCAGAAATGTTCCCATAATAGCAAAGCCACTAAATAGACTGATATATACAGAGTATGTCAGAAAGCAGATGATAATGAAGGAAACAGGGATTCTCCTCCTGGAGTACTCAGGATTTCTCTTCAAGTGTAACCATCATATGAGGGAGTTTTCACATATGGGGAAACCTGAAGACTAGAGATGAAAGTCTCTGATGTAGGGTTATAAGAGAAGCAGTCATTTAATGACAGGTAACATCAGAGAATTATAGTCTGCTTTCAGTCTCGTATGCTGCACTATTACACCATTAGGGTGCACACCTGGTCTATGATGAGAAATTGCCTTATCACCAGGACTGTGTCTGTTGGACCATGCATTGATTCTTACAAATCATACTTTCAATGTTAGTAAAGAAATAAGAGTAATTCAATCATGGCTACCATCACGATACTATTACAATATTGCTCCAGTGCCATTGGCAGAGGTTGATATGGGGCCTTGTTGAAAGCTGTCCGACCATGTTTGTACTTTGCCTATTCTGACTCCTGCTTTTACACCAGATAACAAATCTAACAACTATTGGCAGCTAAGAACAAGGGGGCAGATGTATTAAGCCTGGAGAAGGCATAAAGAAGTGATAAAGCGGTAATAAGTGCAAGGTGATAACGCACCAGCCAATCAGCTCCAATATGTAAATTGACAGTTATGAGATGATTGGCTGGTGCGTTATCACCTTGCACTTATCACCACTTTATCACTTCTTTATGCCTTCTCCAGGCTTAATACATCTGCCCCAGTGAGTGGGTATTGTAACTTTTCTTATTTAAGAAGACCCTCAAGATTAGGTGCTTGGCCTGGATTCCTAGAGCTCATCTGTGACTGTGACATCTGTAGACTTATTCGTTAAAGTGTTGGGTGCTTCACATGCTGACCCGCAAGAGTTAATTCTGCTGACCCAAATTGTGTTCATTCAAACAAAGACTGCAAAGAAATACAGAGCAGAATCTCCTCACTGGGGCATTGATGGAAACATAATAACCCTAAGCCAAAAATTCTGTCTAGGGTTCTCAGGACAGAACAAGGTTAGCTGCACACCCACACTTGAGTCTCTTACAAACTTCACTTATATTCCAGATCCCCTTAAATTAATCCTAACAGGTTGGGGCCTCCTGGTTAAAGCCTATGGAGAAACAACACTCTATCTCCATGGGTCTACATTTATACCGCAGCAAGCATATCTGTTTAGAAATTTTCCAGTGAAGCATAGATTCTTCAGCATGTAGAAAGCCCAAAAAGCTCAGTTATATTTGTCTGCAGTTAATAAAATATTATCACCTCTTCAGGAGTCATAGTTATTGATAGATCAAATTCAGCTGTTTTGGATTGTGAGGTTCCCTGGCAACTTTCTTGATTTTTCCTTTGCCCAAATTGTATGACAATATTTGTCTTCTTACAGTCTTTAGTTAAGATATATTCTCTTGCATCAGATACATTATTTTAGTTTAGAAATTATTTTTACCCTTGTTGTTTATGATATACATTTTTTATATTATTTCATTGTCTCCTCTTCTTCAGCTTTATTTAGCTACAGTTCTGGGCTACTCCTTATTGTATAGTCATAATCCTCCGGTTGATTGGAAAATATAGAATATAATCCAACAGAGTTCCATTAGTCACTATTATTGTTATGTTACCTTTGCCCCTCTTCTATGTCTCTTGAGGAGTTACTCTTACAATACTAAATTGTTTTAACGTATAGTGCAACAAATCTTCCCAAGAGAAGAGACACTTGTTGCATTGATTTGATCCCTCTTTCTAAGATCTACAAGAATAAAGTTTATGCCCTCCTGGGTCCTGAAAACAGTGCCAAAATAACATTCCTGCATTATCAGCACTCTAATAAGAGTATCATACTGTTTTATGTCAAATTGATCTGAGGAGTGCTTATATTTTCACTCATATTAGACATGGTGACAAGTTGAAAACATCTCTCAATCTGGGAGATGAGCATTACAGCTATCTAATTATGCCATTTGATTTTTTATAATGTGCTTACCGTCCTTCAGGATTTTGTTAAACAAAATCTTGAGAGAGTTCCCAGGCAAATGTGTCATTATCGCTTACAGGCCGGTGTCTAAAAGTCTGAATGTAATTGCTCTTTCTTCTACGCTACTTCATGGCAGCCATAACTACTGGGATTGTATCCCTATTCCTAACTTTAGACAGGGAGTTTTCCTAAACCACTAGGGCCCACCCACTATGGGTATATAACCGCACTCCACCCCTTCCACCCTAGTCTTTTTCCTGTCTCCTAGCTTGGCAGTAGGAGTTCCTGTATCATTTATTTTTCTGTTTAAATTATTTTTTCAGGGCTTACCTCATGTTGTTCCTAGCTGATACGTCTCCTGGCAGCCGTGCTAGAAGAGGGTGGCTCCCTGGGTGTTTGGCTAAGTGTGCTAGGGGCAGTCAAGTAAGTCCCCATATGTTCAGCTTAAGGTGTCCTCCTGTCAGCCCTTTGCTGCGGGTCCCCCTTTTGCCGTTTCCCGCTGCCGTGGCCGCCGCTCTGCTGGTGCTATGGGGCCTTCCAGTGAGGAGAATGTGTGCTGCTGCAGAGGAAGTCCCTCTTCAGAAGGGCATGTGTGCGGTTTCCGGCCGGAGGTCCATCTGTTGAAGTGGATATGTGCGGCCGTCCTCTTTAGGAAGGGGACGTACGCGACTTCCGCCGGAAGGTCCTGGCACTGAAGGGGAAGTGCGGCGATGGGCGGAAGTGCTGGGGGGACGCAGTGGAGGCTGGCTGGCGGAAGTGCTGTTTAGCACCCGTCCCAGCTGATTGTGGGGGGCGGGCTGCACTGACGCCGCAGCCTTTTATAAGGCATGAACATTTTGAATTAATGGCGCTGCACACAAGGAGTTAGGAAGCTCCTATGATTGCTGGGCTGGTTTTCTAAGCTTACCAGCAGAATGGAAAGAGAGCCTTCTCCCCAAAAGCCGGTCAGTGCCCTAAAGAGGTAAGTCCTCATAGAGGGCAGGTTGTTTATTTACTTTTTATTTATTGTTATTTGTTGTTTATTTTGTTGCTGTGTGGTAGTTTAGGTTGTAAGGTGTTTTATTTTGCTGTTTTAGTGTGTCTCCACCTAAGAAGAGGTTGTGTAAGAAAAGGCATAAGGACATGCAGTGTGCAGCTTGTGACAAAATCTTTTCAGCTGCTGAAAATGTTAAATTCTGTGAGGAGTGTATGCAGAGTGATTCTCAGGAGTCTGTGCAGTCCAAACAAATAAGAGATTTAATGAGATGGATGAAGGAGTCTTTTGTTACCAAAGAGCAGCTCTCGGAGTTCCAAGGGAATAAAAGGGCTAGGTCTCTGGATAGAATTGATTCAGTGGATGAGTCAGGTTCTCAGGATTTTGCTTATGATGATTATCAGGCTGCTTCTAGTGCTGAGTCGGTAGACGGGCAAGAAGAGGAGAGAAAGTTTAACTTGGAGCTGGTGGATAGTCTTCTGAAAGATATCTTTAAGACTATGAATTATAAAGTGCCTGAAGAGGAATGTAATGATGAGGATATTCTGTTCTGTGATAAAACCAAAAAGAACAGGGTTTTTCCAGTCCATAAGGCATTAAAAGATGTTGTGAGTAAGGAGTGGAAAAGCATTGATAAAAGGCTGGGTAATACTAAAAGGCTTGATCGTATGTTCCCAGTGGAAGATGAGCAGTTTACTAATTGGTGTGCAATCCCTAAAGTTGATGCTGCAGTCGCAGAGATGGTATCAAAAACCACCATTTTGTTAGAAGATGGAGCAGTCTTAAAAGATGGGATGGATAAACGCATGGAGAGTGCGTTAAAGAAATTGCATATGTCTTCAGCAATATCACTAAAATCCGGTGTGGCGGTAGCATCTGTTTCTAGAGCGTTGAGAGTGTGGGGGTCAGTATTGTCGTCTGATATAGAAGAAGGTATTTCGAGGCAGTATCTGCAAAGAAGTCTGACCATAATGTCCAAAGGGATCGAGTATCTCTGTGAGGCCTCTTTAGATGCTCTGGTTTTTGCTGCAAAGTCTATGGCAGCAGGTGTGATGGCAAGGAGAGCTTTGTGGCTGCGTTCTTGGTCGGCAGATATGCACTCCAAGAATAGGTTGGTGTCCCTGCCATATGAAGGGTCTCTGTTGTTTGGAAATAAATTAGAGGCCATTATACAGAAAATGTCAGGAGGGAAATCGGCAAAACTTCCTCAGGACAGGAGGAATAGATTTCCAATACCGTCCTCTAAACAGCAGTTTAAGGAGGCAAGAGGATATCGACCAGGTCGCTTTTATTCAGGAAGATACTCCTCAGGTACCAATAGGCAGTCCTTTCGGCAGGCCTACAGGAGAGGTGGTCGAAGGGCATGACTGTCACAGGGTTCCGGTATCTTTCCCAGTGGGTGGCAGACTTCAGAAGTTTGCCGGCCGTTGGGTAGAGTCTATTCAGGATACGTGGGTAATGGATGTCGTATCCCGGGGATACCGGATAGAATTCTCAAAACTTCCCGTGTGGGACAAATTTCTAATTTCAGAGACACCAACTACAAATCTAGAGTTAAAAGCTATGGAGGACAGTTTAAGGAAACTGATCGAAGCAAAAGCTGTAGAGACTGTCCCGTTTTTGGAAAGAAACAGAGGTTTCTATTCAAGACTGTTTCTGGTGATAAAACCTTCCGGCGAGTTCAGAACCATCTTAGATCTCAGACAGCTCAACGAGTATATAGAAACAATAAAGTTCCGTATGGAGACCCTAAAGTCTATCCTGTTAGGGGTGAGAGAGAGAGACTTTTTGGCTTCTGTAGATCTAAAGGATGCTTACTTCCACGTTCCAATTTGCAAGCAGCACAGGAAATATCTAAGGCTTTGTGTCCTCGGCAAACACTTTCAGTTCACTTGCCTTCCGTTCGGCCTAAAGTCATCTCCAAGGGTGTTCACCAAAGTTCTGACGTCGCTCATTGCTGTGATCAGAGGTCAAAAAGTAGCAATATGGTCATACCTGGACGACTTGCTGGTGTGCGGAGAGTCAATAGAGAAAGTGGACAAAGCATTAAGTGTGGCGCTACAAATTCTGCAAGAACATGGCTGGCTCATAAACTGGGAAAAAAGCAGACTAACGCCAAAGCAAATAATACAGTTTCTGGGGGTACAGGTAGATACCCTCGATTATATGATAAGTCTTTCAGAGGAGAGGTGTCTAAAGCTTCAAGATCTGGCTACCCTCATAAAGGGATGCAACAGTGTGACGATTCGTCAGGGGATGCGTCTCTTGGGGATGATGGCGTCCTCCATAGATGTAGTCCCTTGGGCGAGGTGGAGGATGAGAGATCTTCAGTTGGACATCCTGAATTATATTCGGAAAGGATATTCTCTGAATTATCGTATAAAACTAGGCCGGAAAGCGAAAGAATCTTTGACCTGGTGGACGGACGAACGGCTGGTCAGCAGAAGGACGTCTCTGTCGGACCATCATGCTCTGGTTCTGACAACGGATGCGAGTACAACAGGTTGGGGTGCTCATCTGTTGCACAGAAATTGTCAGGGCACATGGAGCGAAGAGGAAGCACGTTTGTCTTCGAATCACAGGGAGATGAGAGCGGTGTGGAATGCCATACAGCAGTTTCAAAAACAACTTCAAGGAAAACATCTCAAGGTTTTTTCAGACAATGTTTCCGTAGTGGCGTATCTCAATCGCCAAGGAGGCACCAGGAGTCGAGTGCTGATGGAGGAAGTGTCAAAGATATTGAAATGGGCGGAATGCCATCTCAAAACTCTAGCAGCTCTACATGTTCCAGGAGTGAACAATGTGGTGGCAGACTTCCTCAGTCGACAGGAGGTATTACCAGGAGAGTGGGAGCTGGACGATGTAGTTTTTCAGCAGATCATACAACAGTTCGGAAGGCCTCAGGTAGATTTGATGGCCACACACGTCAATGCAAAAGTTCCACTCTTTTTCTCCCGATGTCATCTCCCAGGAACAGGGGGAGTGGATGCTTTCTCCCTTCCTTGGACGTTCAGACTGGCGTATGTGTTTCCCCCGTTTCCTATGATTCCAAGGACTCTCAGGAAGATCTGGGAGGACAAGGCACAAGTAATCATAATTCTTCCCTACTGGCCGAAGAGGGTTTGGTTTCCTTCAGTGCTCAGGATGGCAGTGCAGGGTCCTTGGCGGTTGCCGTTGAAGAAGGATTTGCTGCATCAGGGGCCATTGTTGCATCCGAATCTACAACAGCTTCATTTGACGGCGTGGAAATTGAGCGGCAGTTATTAAGAAATAGAGGTCTGTCCGAGCAGGTCCTCGATTTGCTTATACAGGCAAGGAAAAAAGTATCCTCTAGTGTTTACTATAGGGTCTGGAAAAAGTTCATCTCATGGTCTGGATCAAGATTTAATCCATCAAAAGCAGAAACATCTCAAGTTTTACAATTCCTGTTTGAAGGCTTTGAGAAAGGATTGGCAGTGTCCACTATCAAGGTTCAGATATCGGCTCTGAGTATTCTGTTGGGACGGAGATTGTCTGAGGAGGACTTGGTCAAAAAGTTTTGTCAGACAATTAAAAGAATAAGACCTCGAGTTAGGTCAACTCTTGCTCCTTGGGACTTAAATTTAGTTCTCAATTCTTTGATGCTGCCTCCGTTTGAGCCTCTGCAGGATATTTCGTTGAAGTTCTTAACTTGGAAAGTAGTGTTTCTGGTAGCCATCACAACGGCCAGAAGAGTTAGCGAATTACAGGCTCTGTGGTCAGAAGAACCTTATCTTAACTTTTTCCCGGATAAAATTGTTCTGAGAACTAATCCAGATTTTCTGCCAAAAGTTGTGTCGGAGTTTCACCTCAGTCAGGACATCGTGTTACCATCTTTCTATCCGGATCCGCAGAATGAGGAGGAAGAAGCAATGCATAATTTAGATCTGATAAGGGCAGTTTCAATCTATATGGAAAGAGTTAAACAGTTCCGTAACACAAAACATCTGTTCGTGCTACACTCTGGTGTGAAGAAAGGTGAAAGGCCTACAAAGCAGACAATTTCCAGGTGGATTACAGAGCTTTTGACATTTGTATATGAAAGAAGTGGTCGCAGAGTTCCAGAAGGTTTAAAGGCACACTCTACTAGGGCCATGGCAACTTCTTGGGCTAAGAAGGGTCGCGTGTCGGCGAAAGACATTTGCGCGGCAGCCACCTGGTCTTCAATGCATACATTCTCTACTCATTATGCATTAGATATTGTTGACACCCACTTTGGGAAGCAGGTCCTTCAAGGGGCTTTGCAATAAATAAGTATTATTTTCAGCATCAAAACAAGGCTTCCTGTGTATTACATTGCCCTCCCTATAACGAGCGTTGGTATATCCCAGTAGTTATGGCTGCCATGAAGTAGCGTAGAAGAAAGAAGCAAATTATACTTACCGATAATTTCATTTCTTCGAGATACTTCATGGCAGCCTACAAAATCCCTCCCTTATTGGGTTTCTCAGAGAGACTTGTCGTAGGAGACACTCAAAAGACTAGGGAGGAAGGGGTGGAGTGCGGTTATATACCCATAGTGGGTGGGCCCTAGTGGTTTAGGAAAACTCCCTGTCTAAAGTTAGGAATAGGGATACAATCCCAGTAGTTATGGCTGCCATGAAGTATCTCGAAGAAATGAAATTATCGGTAAGTATAATCTGCTTCTATCCTAAAGCTGTCTTCATAACCATTACAAGCCTTGTGAAGTTGTTCCTATTATACCCAGTTCCCAGATTATTGTTGTCTTGACTCAAAACGTGACCATTCATATTTTTCAGAACTCCTGCCACAAAAAAATCCCAAAAGGTAATTTCATCAGGAACATACAGCTAGGACTCTTCTAAGACCATTATTTTATTATCTAGTTTTGTTTTGGGCCAAAAAAAAAAGCACAAAATGCAACATGTGCCCCAAATACGGCCTCTTAGATAGTCCCTCTTGAACAACTTCCCCCTTGTCTATTCTTACTAAACCATGGACCCACTATAGATACCGTCTTATGAAGATTATTCAGTTATCTGAGTTGTGGTTCAGCAAAATTAGTCAATGTTTACATCTTACCCAGGTGCCTGCAGCAGAATTTTAAATAATCTGATCATCAATTATCATTTCGAATAGAGAAATGCAATTTGTCTTGCTGTTTTGGAAAGTTTTTCAGCAGAAGTTAGGTGTTGTGTCAGAATCCTGAAGAGTCAATCCGAGTTGAAATTAGCAATCAATGCCTAGAGTAGTACCTAAAATGTATTATATCCAATCTAATCTCCAATCTGGTTGGTCAAAATATTTGCTTTGGGCGGATTTCACTCCTACTAATGTTACTCATGAAGCAACCTGGGCTTCATTATTCTTTTGTTTCTGTTAGATATCCTATGGTAGATCTTTCTCCTTTTCATAATCGCACTCATAAATATTCCTGAAGACAGAGTTATACACCTTTACTATGTACCACACCTAGACGCAAGTACTTTTTGAACAAACATCACTGCAGGACACTTGGCTTCAAAATATACGCTGGGAACGTTAACCTCCAACAACTCTCTGTTACATTGGGACCAAAGTACATTGGACCTAAATAGATTTTTAAAGTCATTTTCAGTTATACCCCCCATCATCTCTTAAAACCCCAAATAAGTTAATTATTACATTTCCTGAAACCAAGCCAAGGAATGCGAGATAGAAAATATAACCTATATTCTGAGTGGTCTCCATATGCCATTAGTACTTGCTGCATTGGGAGGTATAAAGTATGGGGACAATAAATTTTTCCAGACTTACTGAACATCTTAACAAACTTTTCATATGCACTTACCCCTTAAATATTCCCATTAGGGTTCATGAGACTGTTTGTAGTGGTGGGATAAGAATGATGATGATGATGGGTTATGAATAATTTAGGTATGGGTTTAGCCCCACGACAGATTCTTGCTCTTTCAATGACTGCTTGGTATCCAATGACACACATAACTCAAGCAATCCGAATAGTACCTCTATAAAAGTGGCTCACTCCTACAGCTATCATCCTGTCATAGTTTCAAGTTTCTTTGTATCCTTTTTGCTCTGGTATTGATTTTCCCTCTACAGGCTCCAGTCTGTATCACTGATCACATTTAAACTCTGCCTGCCTTGACCATCGGCCATTTTTTGATCACCATTGTTTATTTATTGACTACGGTGTGTGTTATTAGTCCTGATTTGGATACCTATCACCTGTTCTGACTTCAAAGCATCTTTTATCTGGTATCCGGACTCTGGGTCGACACCACTTAGGTCAACACCCATTGGTTGACAGTGAATAGGTCGACACTAGCAATAGGTCGACATGACCATCAGGTCAACGTGAACAAGGTCGACATGCAAAAAGGTTGACATGAGTTTTTCACATTTTTTGCTTTTTTTAAACTTTTTCATACTTTACGATCCATGTGGAATACGGTCGGGAACGGTAACCTGTGCCAAGCATAGCATGGCACCTTGCCCGAAGCATGGTGAGCGAAGCGAGCCATGTGAGGGAACACGGTGCACTAATTGGGGTTCCTGGTCACTTTCCGAAGAAAACAACACCAAAAAATACATGAAAAACTTATGATGACCTTTTTTTCATGTCGACCTAATGGCAGTGTTGACCTATTTTTAGTGTCGACCTAGCCACTGTCGACTAATAGGTGTCGACCTAAACACTGTCGACCCTGAGTCCCATACCCCTTTTATCTACAGCCTTACTTGAACAGTCACTCTCTATGTATTTGATAATCTATCACCTTGTATGTATCGCTTTGCTTATATTGACAGAAATGATATGTACTGTAAGCACCTGAGACTTTGTAAAAACCCAGGGAGCTAAAAAGTATCTGTGAGCAGCAAAATGGGGCTGCATTAGGTGGCGCATACCAATAGCTTGGTTTTAAGGGCTTACGGTAAGGTTTAAGATGTCAGGCATTACCCTGGACATTATCAAAAGTGAAGTACTTTACATTAATGAATTAATTATGCAGTTATCAAAGACAATGTTTGCATGGTGTTATTTTCCAACATAGTTAAACATATTTCAGTTTCGTAGTATTAAAAGTATAAGGTGCCAAAGTCAGGAAAGTAGAGTTAGAAAACAAAATAGGCAATAACATCACTTTGTAATAATAATAATAATAATAATAATAATAATAATAATTTAAAAAAATAATGTATTGCTCGTAGATCTCTCAAATGAATAACAAATATCACTAGATAAACTGGTTATTTTGTCTAAAGTTAGTGAACAGCACTGAAAACTATATGTTACGTTTTACTTGGGTTCATTCTTTAACTCTGTAGTCACAATACTCCCCTTTAGAATGTAAGCTCTCACGATCAGGGCCCTCAACCCGCATGTGCTTATCCTTCTCTTACTTAAACTATCCTCGACGACACCTAATCCCGCAGTTTTCTGCCAATGTGATACTTATGACACGGTTATTTACCCTGAACTTATCCTATATTGTCTTCAACTGTAAGTCACTATTTTCCCGTTTTGATTTTTAATTTATGTAATCTGTAATTGGGCGCTGCGGATCCCTTGTGGAGTGATATAAAAAAGGATAATAATTGTCTAAAGTCATTTCTATAGACTGCTATTGCCAAAATGACAAGAGTGATCTTAAATTTGAAGTTAACAATATTCACGCCTAACTCGAATTCCAAAATCTCAGCATGGTGTTAAAGCAGCAATCCCAAATAAAAGTTTTTATTATTATTATTATTATTATTATTATTTGTAAATAGTAAGTTAAGTACCTTTCAAGCATATGATAGTTAATTTCTTAAAATCATTATCTCCTTTTCAAAATCTCTAAAGGGGACAGACTAGAAAGGCTGGCAGTCATACACATGTTCTCAGCATGTCATGCAGAGAGGGGAGGAGTTGGAGAATTTTACAGTGCACAGAGAACAGGGAGGCTTTCCAAAGCCTATTTGCTCACTAGATCATGAGCATGTGACTGTGGTTGCCATGGTAGTCCATGCCGATTTATAAATGATTAATAGCAGCATGTTTAAATTAACAACATAGAAATTTACCAGCATTTAGATTATGGTCTGCCACAGGGAGTTATTTAAAAACAAAAACATAAAACCGTTTTTTCATGAGATTGCTGCTTTAGGAGATTGATTGAATGTAGAATGTTAATTAATACAATTTGTTTTACACAACATACTTTAGTCTGTGCAGCCTACTTTATATTATTTTTTAAGATTGACCCAAGATCCCTGGTATTACATATAACATATTTATCATTGGCATACAATAGAAGTCCTGTAACAGTATACATTCAGTGCATGTCTTAAAGCCTTTGGAGGACATTTATGAAAGTGGAGTAAAGAATATGTGAGTTACAGTATCTGAGATTACTATACATCCTTAAGAAGTTTCCTTGCATTACCTGTTATTCTCTGGTTTAGAAATGTCCCTTTTATTGGTTGCTTTGCAAATGTCACTACTATACCTGTATAAAGGTTAATGATTATCTGCAGTAAGAAATAAAATACAGTAACAAGCTTACTATATTATAGAAATGCATTCTCTAAAAATGTGAAGACTAAACCTAAATTATCAACATACTGTGCAAATCTATTTTTTTTCTTTACATTATTATCTTTTAAATTAAAAGCTACCCGGTGACCCCTATACATACTCCATGCAAAATTCTATTCCCAAACATGTTAGAAAATGTATACAATTCAAGACAGGAGAAGCCACTGACTTGGATTTAGTGTTTTGGCAGACACTGTACATACATACCAAGTACAGACACATGCCAAATCAGCGTTGCATTGCTTCTTGCATTAGACAAGTCAGAATCCAGATAACATATTTAAAGCAGTTACATTTACAAGGGTATCTGCAAGGTAGTTTTATATACATCACATGAATAAGGAGCTGTTTGGTATCTATACATTCCTCCCCTACAAATATATATTTCTATATTTTTGTTTTCTTTTACTCATTGCTCTTGCTTCAGCAATGAATGTGCAAATGCATTGCCAAGGTAATGTTAGCTTCTCTTGTGCTTCAATGACATCATCAGTATGAGCCAAAGAATGGGAGTGAACTTCTAGTACCCTTCAATGCACGTTTCCGAGGACTCTTGGTCCTGAATTGCAAGTAGCGCCGTGACTGTAGGAAAGCTGGATTCGTTCATAATCTACATAATATTTTACAAATGGGCTCAGTTTGGATGTAACATTTTGTCTGCTGGCTTTAAAAAAAAAAAACAAGAGTATGACATCTGGTGAAAGTCACAGAGCTGGATGTCGATTGAAAGATTTGGCAAAATTACCAGGCACATCCATGTAAGTGTCACCTCATTGCCTCATTGGCGGTGCTATGTGTATACGTGCAGACACTTCCTCTTCATGCATTGTACCAAGCATCAGTATTCACATTGTCTTGCAAATGGATTAACTAATAGATAGATCTATTATTAGCACACGTCACTGGTGTAATTAATTGCGTTCAGGTTTACTTTGATATTCCCATCTGAATGGCGGTTCATTGATTGACATTTAAAAAAAGAAAAAGATACAGTATTTACACAAGGCCAGTAATCCGGTTCATGTGCTTAAGTAGTTGCAACGCCTATGTGAGCTTCACATAACCGTTAGGACGCCCATCCTAACTGGACAGTGAATACCGAGGACGCATCTCACAGCAAGGGACTGTGGTACATTCAGGAGCAAATTAACTACAAGAAGGGAAAATTGACTTTTGTGATCGTTGCAGTGATGGGTTAAAAATAAATGAAAGCAGCGGAAAGGGACGGACAGAGCGCCCTCATTCTTCACGTAGCTGGAGACAGTAGCGGTGGTAGCGGAGCTGAAAAAACATTCTCTCCAGTAATGAATGCGTCATCCCTGGAACAGTATGATGCTCCACGACGCCCACGTGCTTGAACCCCAAGGACTCGTACAACTTGTGAGCTGCGATTTTCACAGCTGTCGTTCCAAGCACAATGGAAGAGTAGTGGTTTACCATAGAAAACTCCAGGACCTTACGGCCTAAGGCTTTGGCAATACCCTTCCCACGGTAGTTTGAATCTACAGACATTCGGCGTAGTTCAACAACATTGTCTTCTTCGTTGCCTCTGGCTGCCACTATTCCAACGACTTTCCCGTCCAGGACCGCTACCCAGAAGCAGGAACCTGCAAAACACAACCACACGAGTAAGGGACAGGAAAGCAAATGGCCTTCTTTGGGTATTTGTGTTGAAACTTTATATTAAAATGTAATATTTGGCTGATACTGTATTGTTTGTGTACTGAACTGAAGTAATTGAATAGACTGCATTCTCATTAACACTGGGTCCACCTACAAAATGGCTGCCTCCGCAGGGTGCCAGTGACTGGAGCAGTAGAGTTATTGTTTTCCGGATAAGTGGCATTTCTGCAGTAGTACAAGGAGAAGTGAGTTTGTGATTCATCTCAGTGGAACATTTTGCAAAGGTAATGTCCTATGTTTATGCAATAGTTTAAATGAAGTCCAGCCTGCTACCACTTTGCTGTATGGTACCGCCTGTTTGAATGAAATAGACTTTCCTATTTTTCTCGCAAAATAATGCTCAATTTAGCCTCATTTCTGGAATATCCGCACAAATCATGTGTATGGACTGACATTATTACAGGCGTGAATCATTTTATTACATCGCTTGGCATGGGTATGCAATACATTGTTCCTTTCCGCCAAAGTGCAACATGGAGGACCAAAAATAGGTCCCATTAGATGTATAGGATGAGATCCGATCTCAGCCAGTTCTGAGCTGGTGCACGATTCAGCTCCTTTTGCTGACTAGAATTGCACATGTGCTCTGTCCCGTGGCAAGAAATTTACCTAAAGATGCACATTCTCCAACTCTCTCACCAGTGGCGTACAGTTTCCGGTTGCACAGCATGCGCTGCACACTGACCCATGGATCAAGGGGAACCTTCCCCCAGGGCCAGATTAAGACTTGTGGGGGCCCTACCAGTAAAACTGTCAGTATGATATTCTGGCGATGTTATTAAAAAATGTAATGTGCAAATACTCCCAGCAGTACAAATGCATTAAATACACTGTAGTGTTCCCAGGGGATGCGTTTAGCATGCTGCCATTCGGGATGCCGGCGGTCATGTGATCGTGGCTGGAATACTGACACTACTCGGGAGACCAGCACTGAAACACCGACAACTGACATCTGGAAGGTAGGTATCGGGGTACCTGTTAGGGTTAAGGCCCAGATGGGGGAAGGGATAGGGGACTGGAGGGAGGGGAGTTAATCCTTGCTGCCACTTCCGGAGGGTTGGCGTGAGGCGGGGGAAGGGGAAAAAATCTTCATTTTTGGGATGATGCTGTCGGTCATGTGACCACTGGCATCCCGACAAGAGGTGTTTCATACCAAATCTGCTCCCAGTTCACATTATGCCTCATAGAATCCCCAGTTTGCCTATACACCAGTGCCCTCCACACTCACTGGTGATGCAGCTTTGTGTGTGGCCCCCCATTGTGTGGAGGCCCCTGTACGACCACCCCAGTTTCCCTGTTGTTAATCTGGCTCTGCCCACAACGCACACACCATGTACCCAGAACACTGTGCAGTGCCACCCACCCCCTCCATATACAGTATGCACCATCTTTCCAGCGTTGTCTTTGGAATGAGGATGCCAGCACAGGAGATGGCAAGGACTCTGGCACTTTCTCATTTTTTGTTTATGCATCTCCTTTATCTATACATTTTAATATTTTGCTTGTTGGGATGGATCCTAATAATGTTGAAAATAATAAAAAATGAATAATGAATCATTTTAAACAGAGCCTAGTGGTCCTAGTACATAGGGGCTAATTCAGACCAGATTGCTAGGGTGCGTTTTCTGCATTCCTGCGATCAGGTAGTCGCCGCCCACAGGGGAGGGTACTGGTTGTGTGCAGGGGTGCGATCGCATGTGCTGGAGAGCTGCACAAACAGCAGTTTGTGCAGTCTCTGCACAGCCCAGGACTTACTCTTCCAGTACGATGTCGGGGCCCGGAGCTGACGTCAGGATTCCTCCCACAAAACGCCGGGTCCCTCCTGCGTTTTCCCAGACACTCCCTGGAAACGGTCAGTTGCCACCCACACACGGCCTCTTCCTGTCAATCTCATTGCGATCGCCGGTGCGGCCTCTCCCCATCGCTGCAGTGTATACGCATGCGCAGTGCAGACCTGTTCACCCGCTGTGCGAAAACGCACGGTAGCGATCAGGTCTGAGTTAGCCCCGTAGTTAGAACTTGCTCAATCTGTTGTGTGACTTATATGAGTTTTGCATGAGCACCCCAACAATAGTTCCCAATAGTAGTTATATATAATTATAATTAATATTTTGGATTTTAGAGGGGGTGTTTAGAGAAAAAATATATATAGGCACACCTGGTCAAATCGAGATTTGTCCATGACCATCAGAGACAGCAGCAGATTGTAGAAAGATATAGCCACATACTGTACAGTAAAATGCAGAAGAGAGGCTCAATATAACCACAAAAAGTAATATTAAATTACTTTTTTGTAATATGTTAAAATGATACAGTTATGTTGGGTAACTCCTTAACACAAAGACAAAGATGAACAGTTCAGAAAAATGGAAATTATAAAGTAATATAAACTCTTGTTAGTATGGTAATCACATGAAATGAAAGGTCCCCACACACGGAGCGATATGTCCTCCGTTGGGGTGCTGGGATCGGCAAGTGCACACACACACATACCAGCAACGACAGTGGGCCATGCTGCTCCTCCCCCACCCTGCAATCCGTTCTTTCGCATGCTGGGGGTCGCACATCGCAGAGCAGGGGCGCCCAGCATGTTGTTGCGACTGCAATTTAATTGCGGTTGCAGCAACTGTGGACGACCCCGTGCAGCCGCTCCCCGCCCTTTTTCGTGGTACTTGCAGCGGGAGTGTGTGGCTTTTCTACAACATGCAATGTGGGAGAAGTACATGAAACAGTGGGAAGACCTTCCCGGACCCCAGGAAAGTGACAACTTCATTATCAGAATCATACAGAAGGATGTTAGTGAGCAAAAGGAAAACACTAGACGCTTTTAAAAGGTGTTAAATGGCTGATTGTGCATTTAAAAAAAAAAAAAGTTTAAGGATGTAAAAAGTTTGCAAATTTCATTTACTTAAAAGGAATTAAACTAAAAATGCAAAAAAAGTGCTTTCTGGCTAAATTGCGGCTATTTTATAGTAAATAAAAGTAAAAAATGATCCAAAGCAATTATTTTTTGCTGAAATAAATGCTTTCGTTTACATTTAGGGTGCATAATGTAACAAAAATGTTTATTTCGGGGTAACTGGAGGCCATTTATTTTTTAACCCCCAAAAATGACATGTAATTATTGGCCCAAATAAGCTAATTAAAAACTTCCAAATGGCTAATTAGTCATTAGGGGGGTCAGGAGGTGTTGGCAAGGGGTTCTGGCGCAAGTCCTGACATTTTTAAGTTAAAATAACGATTCTCCCTATCTTTTCTCACCCTCAGGAGGGTGCGCATGGAAAAACGTGAATATACAAGAGAAGCATTGCAAGTTTATCATTGGATTGCATATACAGTTTGCAAAAACACAAGGCAACTTGCACCTATTTGGATTGATCCCAGAAAGTTCAAAAGGAGCAATGCAATATTTTACCTCTTACAAAACAATGGGGGCCTTATTCTGAGATGGGAGCAAAGCTAAAAAAAAAAAATAGCAAGTAACTGTGCAGCTGGACAACCCATATTGTAATGCAAGGGGTGTAAATCATACTTGCCTACTTTTTGGCTACTACCTCCAGGAGGGGGGTATGGAGGAGGCGGTACGGGGGCATGGTGACGCACAGTGGTCGAAGTGGGGCGGTATACGACGGTATGGTATACCGCCACTTCTTGCACTGACATGGAAATGAGGAAATTAAAGTGCAGCAGGAGGCGAGGGAAGTGGCCATCCTGCTGCACATGTTGCTCCCCGTCCCTGCGCGGCGGCCGGCATCTGTGTAGAGCGCTGTACTAGCTCACAGCCGCTCAACGCTGCCAGCCGCCCGCCCACCGCACGCCGCTCAACACCGCCCGCCGCTCACTGCCGCCCACCGCCGCCAGCCACCAGCCGCTCACCGCCGCCAGCCACCAGCCGCTCACCCGCAAATGAGGTAATGTTCCCCTGCTGTCACCTCTCTCCCTGTCATTACCATCCCTGTCCCTACTGTCACTATCTCCCCGCTATCACTGTCGTCACTCTCTCTCTCCCTGCTGTCACTGTCGTCACTCTCTCTCCCTGTCGTCACTCTCTCTCCCTGTCGTCACTCTCTCTCTCCCTGCTGTCACAGTTTCAGCTCATTCAGTGTGCTATAATGTGAATTTGGGCTCATTCAGTGTGCTACAATGTGAATTTCAGCTCATTCAGTGTGCTATAATGTGAATTTCGGCTTATTCAGTGTGCTATAATGTGAATTTCGGCTCATTCAGTGTGCTACAATGTGAATTTCGGCTCGTGCCGTGTGCTATAAGGTGAAAGGGTCACCAGTACTAGATAGTATAAAGGGTTCTACTACACTGGACACGCCCCCTTTTGGGTGACCACGCCCCCTTGGGCGCACGCATAATTCTGTCCTTGACTTTTGCATACCCCCACTTCAAAATTTCCACTTCAACCACTGGTGACGCATCATTATTGCCCCACCCCCACTTTCAATGCCAACATTACTGGCATTGTAAAGCAGGGCTATGATGATACGTTTAGCAAATTGCGTCAACGCCCCACCCGCTTCTCCTGTGTGACTGTTTGCTGTGGAAAGTGCATGTGGGGGGAGCAGGATGCGGGAGACTTGCCCACCTCCCGGGGATCCTAGAGTGCCACCTGATTTTCAGGAGCCTCCCAGCCTTTCCGGGAGAGTAGGCAAGTATGGTGTAACATTTATTGTTTTTGCATGCAGGTTAAATACTGGCAGATTTTGCATGTAGTCCACAATTGCTGGACAGTTTTATCGTTATACAGAAATTTAGAAAGCAGTTTGGACACGCCCCCCAAATCAAAATTTCTCTGCACATGTTACATCTGCCCCACCTGCATTGCAGCATGGTGTTACCAAGGTGCACAGTTGCTGGCTCTGTTCTGCTTCACTGCTCAGATCAGGCCGTGTAATATTAGTGTTTATGGTCACTGTGGTCTGTGTATGCCTTTGTGTATTCAGAACGATATGACTGCAATGTGATGCAACGTACCACACAGCTATCTAACCTGCACCATCCATACAAAGTAAGGTAAGTATAGCTGTGGACATATTTTTGTCTTCAGTAAGAAATGATATTGGTATTTGGACCATTGTGTATCATATATGACTGAAGTGAATGTTGGCTTTTGCCAGGTAAAATAGTTTCGTAGAGCCCCCAGGGATACTGACAACATTGGCATTAGCTCAGGGGCGTAGCCAGAACTTTGTGGGTCCCACAGCACATTTTGAATGGGCCCCCGTCCCAATGCTTCTAGAAACTTCTCTGCAGAAGTTGTTCATTTTATACCCTATAATAGTGCCGTAGTTTATTTTCTGAACCATAATAGATCCTTATTTAATATTAAGCCCCATAGTAGTGCCCTAGTTTCTTTTATGAATCGCAGTAGTGATTAAGTTCACCCTATGTCACATTTCAGAGCTGCCAGTACACATTATGCCGTACAGTACCCCCAGTACACATTATGCCGCACAGTACCCCCAAGTCACATTATGCCGCACAGTACCCCCAAGTCACATTATGATATATAGTTCTCCCTGTTCATATTGTGCCTCATTACAGTGCCCCGGTTTATTTTATTTAAGATTGAAATGTTCTACAGTTCATTTTATACCACACTACAATGACCAGGTCCAAGTGCATACCTAGATATAATACAGGCCCCAAGGAAAAAGTTTGAAAGTACTCCAATGTACCACCCAATGGCGAAAAATGTATATAACACATGTAACTGTGACAGGGAAGGTGGCCTCTCTTAGCTCTGGGACCCATAGCAGCTGCACTGCCTGCACCTATGGTAGCTACGCCCTTGCATTAGCTATAATGGGAGCTAGATCAGTGATTATTGTCACACCTCTATAAATAACATGCATTTTCTCCTCACTCCCGGAACCTCCAGGGGAGACAGCTACTAAGAAGATCAATCATCCTAAATATTGATTCTTTTTTAATGCAGTATCAGAGAAACACTAAAGTGGTGCAAAATATAAACATGACACATAGAGTAACTGAAAAGAGTAATCCTACCAAAGACAAGCAGCATTATTATTTATTTATTACCAGTTATTTATATAGCGCACACATATTCCGCAGCGCTGTACATAAAATATTTGCCCATTCACATCAGTCCCTGCCCCAGTGGAGCTTACAGTCTATATTCCCTACTACGTGTACACACAGACATGCTAGGGTTAAAAAAAATTTGTCGGGAGCCAATTAACCTACCAGTATATTTTTGGATTGTGGGAGGAAACCGGAGCACACCCTCACAAGTACGGGGAGAATATACAAACTCCACACAGTTAGGGCCATGGTGGGAATCAAACACATGACCTCAGTGCTGGGAGGCAGTAATGCTAACCGCTACACCATCCGTACTGTTATTAGTATGTGTACATACCTTCGTTTCCTATAAATAGTGATTAGTGATTTTATCATTTTAGTATTCATTAAGGAATTAGGGACCTATTTATTAAGCCCCTTTCCCTGATATTGGGGGTAATTCCAAGTTGATCGCAGCAGGATTTTTTTTAGCAATTGGGCAAAACCATGTGCACTGCAGGGGAGGCAGATATAACATGTGCAGAGAGAGTTAGATTTGGGTGTGGTGTGTTCAATCTGCAATCTAATTTGCAGTGTAAAAATAAAGCAGCCAGTATATACCCTGCACAGAAACAAAATAACCCACCCAAATCTAACTCTCTCTGCACATGTTATATCTGCCTCCCCTGCAGTGCACATGGTTTTGCCCAATTGCAAAAAAAAATCCTGCTGCGATCAACTTGGAATTACCCCCATTAAGCAGAAACTGTTTCATCATGAATAACTCATATTTAGGTAATGTTGGTATTTACCACAGGAAAGATCACAGATATCTCTTATGTCAACCCCAGTATCTCTGAATACAGCCAGGGCTGGCAACAGAAATCTTGGGGCCCGGTACAATGAAATCACTGGGGGCCTCCAGTATATATATACACACACACAATAAATACTGTATATATATATATATATATATATATATACAGAAAAGGGTACCCTACAGCGCTATGTGTTCAACCCGGCAAACTGTGCAGTGTAAACGGTAGCCAGGTCGATGCGACCCGGCTTCCCGTTTACTCTCTATGTGCGGGCGGCGCTTGGAGATCATGTGATCTCCAAGCGCCGCCCCCGTCGCGTCACTGGCAATGTCACCAACCCGGCAATATGCCGGATTGGTGACTCCGGTCTAAATGGGGGATGACGCGGGTCGCAGCCGGGTAGCTCCCGTGTCAGGGCTCCCGGCTGCGACCCGCTTAAGTTTGTGTAAAAGCGGTACAAGTAACAGCTGTACGCAGTGACTTGCAAGCTGGACATTATATGCAATAATACCACTTTTCTATAATCATATATATCACTATAATGTCCGCTTACCATTTCAGTAGAAATACAGGTCCTTTCCCTTGATCAGTGTAGACCTTGCAAGTCACTACGTACAGCGGCTACTTTGTGTGCCTGGCAGGCGCAATTTTCCTTCTGAGCTGCTCAGCTCTTCGGCGGGGACAGCAGGAGGAACAGACAGTTGAGGGCTGGTGCAGTGTAATGCATAGAATGTAGCTACGTCGGCTACGCACTACGGACCACCAGGACTGGACCAAGTGATGGGATAATGAAGGGGGGGGGGCAACAGGTGCGCCTGACAATTATTTATTAGTTAATTTTCTGGAGGCTGAAAGTTTAAAAATGCACTATTATGCTCTGCGGCCACGTTTTCTTGTGCCACTGATCCTCGGGGCCCCTCTCAACTTCGGGGCCCGGTACAGGTGTCCCCTTTGACCCCCCCTGTCGCCGGGCCTGAATACAGCTATCGCTATAATCCTATATGTGAGTAGAGGTCTGGCCCAAGTTAACAAGCTTAAGCTGGGTACACACTGGAGCAATGTCGCTCCAAAACGTCATTTTGGAGCGACATATTGCTTACATCGCTCAGTGTGTATCCAGGACTACGTGCTCCCGCAGTCGCATGCGACAGACACTTGGTTTGATGTTCTGCACATCAAGCGAAGTGTCTGGCGCTAGTGTCCTGTGTTATATCAATGGAGAACGGAACATGGTCGTTCCATCCTCCATTAAAGTCAGGTTGACAGGGACTCTTTCCTATGTCGGAACGAATCCCTGTCGCGCTGGTGTGTACCCAGCAAGAGAAAAATGTATCTGTTCTAAACTTGTCGCCAGGTGGCATTGGCAGCTCTTTCCAATGAAAAGCGGGATCTGCTGTGACAGAACCCAGGAGTGAGCATTGGCTGGGACAGCTGCTTTCATTGTCTAGGTATGCGCTGTCGGCCTTTTGCGTGTCGGTATAATTGATGTCTGGTGTGTGCACTGTCTGCCTTTTGTGTGTCTGTGTATATGCTGTCGGTCTTTTGTTGGTCAGTCTCATTGATGTCTGATGAAAGCCGTGTCGGTCTCTTTTGTTGTTTATGTATGCGCTGTCGGTATTGTTGGTGTAGGTATAACTGTTGCCTGATGATTGCACTATCAGTTTTTGGTGTGTCAGGTTGTTGACCTTGTCGGTGTTTTAGTTGTCTATATTTACCTTTGTCTGAGGTTTATCTGTCAGTGTTTCACCATACCTCCCAACTGTCCCGATTTTCGCGGGACAGTCCCGTTTTTTGGGGACTGTCCCGCTGTCCCACCCGCGGGCCGCAGTGTCCCGCGGTGGGGGGGCAGTTGGGAGACTCTGTCTCTCGCTGCCCTGCTTAGCAGAGCAGCGGTGAATAGACGCTGTGCGCATGCGCACCGCATCTATTCAGGGGAGACAGGAGGAGAGGGGGCATGCCAGCGGCTCACAGAGCGCTGGGCATGCCACCTCAGTGACGAAAACGGGGGTGTGGCTAGCGATCGCGGGTCCTCCCGCGAAGCCATGCCTCCTCTTCATAGGCCACTCCCTCTTTTCGGGAGCGCACGCGGCGAATCCGCGCGTGTGTCCCTCCTTAGAACACAAGAAAGTTGGGAGGTATGGTTTCACACTTGTCTGACTGGTGTGTGTCTATCTTCTGTTGTCGGTCTTTTTTCTGTCTGCGTATTGCCAGTCGGCGTGTCATCCGGAACCCGAGGCAGGGAGGACCGTGAGACTGAGTTTGCTGACTAGCTGCCCGGTTAGATAGGGTGCAAAAAGTAAAGTAGTGCCCTGAATGTCTGCTAGGTTTTTGTTGTTATTTTTCTGTTTGCTGACAATTGAAAACCGTAAAGCCCCGTTTTGTTGTTTGAACTTGGAAAAGCTACGTGTGTGTGTGTGTGTATATATATATATATATATACAGTATACATACTTACACACACACACACACACACACACACACACACACATACACACACTGTAAAAATAAACATACTTCTTTCTCAAGCATATACAATCACTGTGAGGGTAGCAAAAGATGAGAACATATTAGTAAATGTTTGCTGTTTCCTATAGCTATTTATTCCAGCAGAGAATTACAATAACATAACAAAAGGGACCGGTTTGCCCAATGAACAGGTATGAAAACATTGAAATTAACAGTTAATTTAAATACTACTATGGGGCATATTCAAGTTGGTCCAAAAATAGCAAATAATGCACACTTGCGGGGTTTTTCCTACAGGTGTGAGATTTTTGCTACTCAATTGGGTGCAGAGTTTTTTTTATTTTTAAACAGGGATTTTTTTTCCGGTGCCCCAGAACATGATCAATTTTTCGGACATTTACATATTTTTAGGAAAAATGGTCGGGAATTGCACTGGAACCACTGCGGCACACCCCCTAATGACTAATTAAGCAATTGGAAGTTTAGAATTAGCTTAATTAGTCCTTAATTACTCTGCTTCCTCAGCGCTGACTCCTCCTCTGATTCTCTTCTCCAGTGTCGCAGAGAGACAGCTTCTAGGGATCGGCTGGGCACAGGACAGCTACGTACTACCCCTGCACCCCTTCCTCCCACACACTACACTACCGCTTTTACCCTCCACCCCCCTCACCACACATACTATACTATACTTATCCTCTCTTGTCGGCTTTCTTCTTCATACAGGGGAGCACAGGAGCCAGTCCAGTGGTCGAAGGATGCAGCAGCTGGGAACAGATGACAGCTGAGCGTCCGGAGCATGTGAGTTCTTCTCTTTTTTACTTCTTCACTTTTTTCTCACACCTCAGTATGCAGAACAACCAGCATGCATTTTTTAAATTTGGATACTACGAGTATCAGGAGTATGCATACCCATGGTAATCCAAAACTGGTCACGTCATTTTTTTACGTGGAAAGCCTTGTGGCCAATTGAATATGCCCCTACCAGGAACTAACCTACTGATGTTAGTAAATGTTTGTGTTTGGTAAACTATTACTATGATTGCTGGAAAAGATTATCACAGCAGTCATGTGACTAAGAACCATGTCAGTGGGTTCTCGGTTGATCCAAGACTTTCCAGAAGCAGCTTGTCATGGAGCGTGCACTGTCCAGCCTATTCCCTCATTATAGTAGCAGAAAGTAAAGCCCAGGCTTGCTTGTTGTATGTGTACAGTGGAATAAATACGATATATTGACTAAAATGTAGAAGACCCTGGCATACTTATATTTAGGGAGCGGGCAGCCCGGATTCCGGCATTGGTATTCCAACAGTTGTTGGAGTTGTGGGCGGCACCAAGATTTTATAATGAACACAATAGGGTTTTGATTTGCTAAACCTGGCACGATTGGTTTTGCCTAAAACAAATAGCCTCTTTAAATTTGCAGGCTATATTGCCGAAGTAACACAGTTTCCAGCAAATCGGAACCTACTACATATATCCCAAAAACTGAACTGTTAATGCAAAACATTTGGGTAGGTTGTTTTTTTAGTAGACTATATTTTAACTTAATAGAGTATAGAAAATGAACAGCTTCGTATAGAAACTGTGCTTCATACTGAAATTATCTTAAATATGAATTGAAGGCTATGCCTACATAATGAGACTTGTCCTCAAACACTTATACTTAAACATGGGGGGTAAATGTAATAGGGTCCAAGTTGCCTGTGTTTTTAAAGCGGCAGTTATTTACAAGGTTAAACCAGGTTGCATTACAAATGATTGCTGCTTTAAAATATGGGCATTTTTGCCCAAAGTCCCGCACCTCCGGTAACTCAGACCCTTAGTCCCGGAGGGGCCTTGAAGCAAGTTTTTATTTTAAGGAGTGAATTTTTCAACAAAATCGAAGGAGTTTTTTAAGTATTTGTTATCAAAATAAAGTTATTTTAGTGACAGAAACTCATTTCACTTGTGCTTGTTAACAAAAAAAAAAAAGAATCAGATTTTCACCTCTTGCTTTTATGTACTGTATGATCAGGGGAGCCAACAGCCATGCTGGGCCCAGGTACAGGGGAGGTGCGTGGCCAATACAGGGAGGCCTGGCCAGCCCCCCTCCTTAGGAAATATTTAAAGTGAACCTGAGCGGCCGCACGGGTGGGGGACGGAGACGCCTGGTGAGTACATATGGGCGGCGGCAGTGGCAGCCGCCGGGGAGAGGTGTGATCACTCATGCAAGAAGTGAGAGGACACTGTTTCTGCCATGTGCTGTGCTGGGGAGAGAGGCTGCTGCAACAGCTGTCAGTCCCCATTCTCCCCGCACCCAAGTGGTCGCTGTCTACACCAGGGAAGGTGGGGGGCAGCGGGACCTGGGCCCCTCCTACAGGCTCGGGTCTGGGTAAAGACTACTTGCTCAAGACCCCCCCTTCCCTGACCCAAACGCCGCTGTTTGGTTATAGCTTGTCACCAATAACACCATGACAACCAGCTTGGATGTGCTATTACAGCTTGGATGCGCCTCTCTTAATACTGCAGGAGCTGCTGGGAGTTGTAGTCTAGCTCAGTTATTTGAGCTTTGTAAATAGAGTGAAACGAATATGTTTTAAACTACAATTCCCAACAGCCTGCAGAACTTCTCTTTGTGACATTCCCAGGAATGGTGGAGCCTAAGAGGGTCCGTCCTTAGAGGCTGGAAGCAATGAAAGGTGAGAAGGCACCCGGGACAAGGAGACGTCTAATAGGTAATTCTGCTGGCCCTTTGGAACTTGTTGGATGTTGCCCTATTGTTGCTGGTTGCGAAGGGGCCCCCATAACAGTTCAAGCTTCATGGCCTCAAAAATGTATGTCCTGCCACTGTCTAGTATTATTGTAGATGAATGTATATCTTCATATAATTTCTTTCTGCAGTCTGTAAGTACTTCTAAACTATTAAAGCTCATGCAACTGCATTTCCAATTCATTCCTTAAGAATATACAGATTACAAGAGAAATGCATCACCAGCTCTCTCCTGGCCTACAAGAAGATGGTTATACTGAGATTACATTAGCAACCAACAGAGAAAGTAACATTATACATACATCTGTAGCATAATGTACACAGCGGGAGCTCTAATAGTAAATTGCAACAACAAACTACACCACACAATCCTGGTACTCAGCCAATAATAGGATTCTACCTTCTATGAAAACATCCATGAAGATTTGAATTTATATATATGCGGACACACACACACACACACACACACACACACACACACACACACACACACACAGTGTATGTATATATATATATATATATATTTCTCTAACGTCCTAGAGGATGCTGGGGACTCCGTAAGGACCATGGGGATAGACGGGCTCCACAGGAGACATGGGCACTTTAAGAAAGAATTTAGTTCCTGGTGTGCACTGGCTCCTCCCTCTATGCCCCTCCTCCAGACCTCAGTTTGATACGGTGCCCAGACGAGCTGGGTGCTTTTCAGTGAGCTCTCCTGAGTTTACTGATAGAAAGTATTTTGTTAGGTTTTTTATTTTCAGGGAGCTCTGCTGGCAACATACTCCCTGCATCTTGGGACTGAGGGGAGAGAAGCAGCCCTACTCTCTGAAGCTAGGTCCTGCTTCTTAGGCTACTGGACACCATTAGCTCCAGAGGGATTGGTACGCAGGATCTCACCCTCGCCGTCCGTCCCAGAGCCGCGCCGCCGTCCCCCTCGCAGAGCCGGAAGATAGAAGCCGGGTGAGTATGAGAAGAAAAGAAGACTTCACAGGCGGCAGAAGACTTCATGATCTTCACTAGAGGTAACGCACAGCACTGCAGCTGTGCGCTATTGCTCCACACACCTCACATACTCCGGTCACTGTAAGGGTGCAGGGCGCAGGGGGGGGCGCCCTGGGCAGCATTTGGGACCTCATGTTGGCAAAAGTACACATATATACAGCTGGGCACTGTATATATGTATGAGCCCCCGCCAAAATTACTGTATAAGCGGGACAGAAGCCCGCCGTCGAGGGGGCGGGGCTTCTCCCTCAGCACTCACCAGCGCCATTTTTTCTCCACAGCTCCGCTGAGAGAAAGCTCCCCGGACTCTCCCCTGCAGATACACGGTAGAAGAGGGTTGAAAAGAGAGGGGGTCACATAATTAGGCGCAAAAACTATACATACAGCAGCTACTGGGTTAACATTAATGTAGAGCAAAAAATATTCCCGCACCAGTATAGATTTTTCAAAATGATCAATCTCTTTCCCTTGTGACTGATTTATAGTGTGATATACACACTTTATTTTTGTCCGGGAGTGCTACCCCTAGCTTAGGAGAGTACAATACAAACACACAGAAAAAAGAAGCCGTTTTTTGGGGTGCACCGAGATTAAATTAACTATAATTTAATACATAACTTTTATTGTTTCAAGTTTAAAAATAGGGATGTTTCTTCAGCCATATGAAATATAAAAATATGTAGGTGAATAAAGTCTGAAAATGTGATATTAAAATTATTCTCTACAGAGACTGCTGCTGCTGCAATGTGAAATTTCTTCTAATAAAGGCTTAGTAGCCCCTGCCGCTATCAAAAATGCTCAATTTATACCAATTTAATATCTTGCTGATTCTCAATATTTCAATTTAGCAATCACCAATACTTCAGACACTATATCAATACCAAATCTTCACTGCAATCAATCAACTATGACCAATATCGTGTTCCACTGCAATCAATCAAATATATATATATATATATATATATATATATATATATATATATATATATATACCCACACACACACAGAGTGATAAAAGCACAGGAGAAGTTTTAGATGGGAGCTATGTGTGTCCCAGGTTCCTGTTTCCTGCATGGTGGACACAAGCCCCTTTTAGCACAAGGTAAGTCAGTTCTTAGTCTCAGGGGGACATATACTAAGCAGTAATAAAAGTAGAGAAGTGAGCCAGTGGAGAAGTTGCCCATAGCAACCAATCAGCTGCTCTGTATACTGTACATTCATAGTATGCAAATTATAAATGTTACATCAGTGTTGATTGGATGCTATAGGCAACTTCTCCACTGGCTCACTTTTCCACTTTTATCACTGCTTAGTACATCTCCCCCTGAGGGGTGTATTTATGAAGCAGTGAAAAGTGTGGAGAAGTGAGCCAGTGGAGAAGTTGCCCATGGCAACCAATCAGCATTGAAGTTACATTTATAATTTGCATACTATACAATTGTGCAGAGCAGCTGATTGGTTGCCATAGGCACCTTTTCCACAGGCTCACTTCTCCACTCTTTTCACTGCTTCATGAATAGACCCGATAGGGGTCTATTTACTAAGTCTTGGATGGAGATAAAGTGGACGGAGATAAGTGACCAGCCAATCAGCTCCTAACTGACATGTCACAGGCTGGGTTTGAAAAATGACAGTTAGGAGCTGATTGGCTGGTACTTTATCTCCGTTGACTCTGTCTCCATCCAAGGCTTAGTAAATAGACCCCTAAGGTCTCTTACTACCCGGGAAGCAGGCAGCAGGCCTGTTGAAATACAGAATGCTTACTGGCTAATACTGCTGTTTTGTAATGGAGACGTTAGGTCCTTCCACTCTGAGCGAGGGAATCATTTTGTTAAGTTACAGCGGTACTAGCTAGTATTTTCTTTTATATTTTATTCATCTTTGTGCTGCAAATAAAACTAGCTGCGGCAACATGTACCAAGAACTAGACTGATGTGCTACTAATTTGGGGCTGTATAAAAGAGCACCCGTCTGTAACCAAATAATAATAATATTAATAATTAGTAATTATTACAGGAATTTGTAACTAGCTCCTATCATGCTTAAAAGTCTCTTCTGCCTGGGAATCGCTACCCTGGTTGCTTCATGCATCCGAGGTAGCCCACGTCAAGTTATTTATCTAAAAATGTAATAACATTATTTGGGCATTACAACAATAACATTATTTGGTACATTAGGGCATTACTGCTCACCAATAACATTATTTGGTACATTAGGGCATTATTGCTTCCCAATAACATTATTTGGTACATTCGGACATTATTGCTCCACCAATAACATTACTTGGTACATTTGGACATTACTGCTCACCAATAACATTATTTGGTACATTCGGACATTACTGCTCACCAATATCTTTTTAAATATAGCAGTGAGCACAACGTTTCTACTGTTTATTTCTCTGAAGTACTACTGTTACAGATGTTAGAAATAGGAGTAGCTGGATAATGTGACATATACTGTGCATTTCTGACTGCACTGCAGATAGCACATACATACAGTATCTAAGCCACTCTGCATTCCTTCCTTTTGCTGCTTCTGAATTACAGCGTTCTGATTTTGCAATTTTGCCTTTCTTGGCAGAGACAATCTCTGTATTCAGGTGTTCCGCTGGAATTACGGTCTTAATAAACATATTTTCTCTATCGTCCTAAGTGGATGCTGGGGTTCCTGAAAGGACCATGGGGAATAGCGGCTCCGCAGGAGACAGGGCACAAAAAAGTAAAGCTTTACTAGGTCAGGTGGTGTGCACTGGCTCCTCCCCCTATGACCCTCCTCCAGACTCCAGTTAGATTTTGTGCCCGAACGAGAAGGGTGCAATCTAGGTGGCTCTCCTAAAGAGCTGCTTAGAGAAAGTTTAGTTTAGGTTTTTTTCTTTACAGTGAGTCCTGCTGGCAACAGGATCACTGCAACGTGGGACTTAGGGGGAAAGTAGTAAACTCACCTGCATGCAGAGTGGATTTGCTGCTTGGCTACTGGACACCATTAGCTCCAGAGGGATCGAACACAGGCCCAGCCGTGGAGTCCGGTCCCGGAGCCGCGCCGCCGACCCCCTTGCAGATGCTGAAGCGTGAAGAGGTCCGGAAACCGGCGGCTGAAGACTCCTCAGTCTTCATAAGGTAGCGCACAGCACTGCAGCTGTGCGCCATTTTCCTCTCAGCACACTTCACTGGGCAGTCACTGAGGGTGCAGAGCGCTGGGGGGGGGGCGCTCTGAGAGGCAAATATAAACCTTATACAAGGCTAAAAATACCTCACATATAGCCCATAGGGGCTATATGGAGATATTTAACCCCTGCCTGACTGGAAAAATAGCGGGAGAAGAACCCGCCGAAAAAGGGGCGGGGCCTATCTCCTCAGCACACGGCGCCATTTTCTGTCACAGCTCCGCTGGTCAGAACGGCTCCCAGGTCTCTCCCCTGCACTGCACTACACAGAGAGGGGGGGCACATTAATGGCTATATATATATATATTAAAGCAGCTATAAGGGAGCACTTAATATAAGGATATCCCTTGTATATATAGCGCTTTGTGGTGTGTGCTGGCAGACTCTCCCTCTGTCTCCCCAAAAGGGCTAGTGGGTCCTGTCTTCATTAGAGCATTCCCTGTGAGTTTGCGGTGTGTGTCGGTACGTGGTGTCGACATGTATGAGGACGATATTGGTGTGGAGGCGGAGCAATTGCCAAATATGCAGATGTCACCCCCCAGGGGGTCGACACCAGAATGGATGCCTTTATTTGTGGAATTACGTGATGGTTTATCTTCCCTTAAACAGTCAGTTGAGGACATGAGGCGGCCGGACAATCAATTAATGCCTGTCCAGGCGCCTCAAACACCGTCAGGGGCTGTAAAACGCCCTTTGCCTCAGTCGGTCGACACAGACCCAGACACGGGCACTGATTCCAGTGACGACGGTAGAAATTCAAACGTATTTTCCAGTAGGGCCACACGTTATATGATTTTGGCAATGAAGGAGACGTTACATTTAGCTGATACTACAGATACCGTAAAACAGGGTATTATGTATGGTGTGAAAAAACTACAAACAGTTTTTCCTGAATCAGAAGAATTAAATGACGTGTGTGATGAAGCGTGGGTTGCTCCTGATAAAAAGTTGATAATTTCAAAAAAGTTATTGGCATTATACCCTTTCCCGCCAGAGGTTAGGGCGCGCTGGGAAACACCCCCTAAGGTGGACAAGGCGCTCACACGCTTATCCAAACAAGTGGCGTTACCCTCTCCTGAGACGGCCGCACTTAAGGATCCATCAGATAGAAAGATGGAAGTTATTCAAAAGAATATATACACACATGCAGGTGTTATACTACGACCAGCTATAGCAACTGCCTGGATGTGCAGTGCTGGAGTAGTTTGGTCAGAATCCCTGATTGAAAATATTGATACCCTAGATAGGGACAATGTTTTACTGTCGTTAGAACAAATAAAGGATGCATTTATCTATATGCGTGATGCACAGAGGGATATTTGCACACTGGCATCTCGGGTGAGTGCTATGTCCATTTCAGCCAGAAGAGCCTTATGGACACGACAGTGGACAGGCGATGCGGATTCAAAACGTCACATGGAGGTTTTGCCGTATAAAGGGGAGGAGTTATTTGGAGTTGGTCTATCAGACTTGGTGGCCACGGCTACTGCCGGGAAATCCACTTTTTTACCTCAAGTCACTCCCCAACAGAGAAAGGCACCGACCTTTCAACCGCAGCCTTTTCGCTCCTACAAAAATAAGAGAGCAAAGGGCTTGTCGTACCTGCCACGAGGCAGAGGAAGAGGGAAGAGACACCAACAGGCAGCTCCTTCCCAGGAACAGAAGCCCTCCCCGGCTCCTGCAAAAACCTCAGCATGACGCTGGGGCCTCTCAAGCGGACTCGGGGACAGTGGGGGGCCGTCTCAAAAATTACAGCGCGCAGTGGGCTCACTCGCAGGTAGACCCCTGGATCCTGCAGATAATATCTCAGGGGTACAGGTTGGAATTAGAGACGGATCCTCCTCATCGTTTCCTGAAGTCTGCCTTACCAACCGTCTCTTCCGAAAGGGAGAGGGTGTTGGAAGCCATTCACAAGCTGTACGCTCAGCAGGTGATAGTCAAAGTACCCCTATTACAACAAGGAAAGGGGTATTATTCCACTCTATTTGTGGTACCGAAGCCGGATGGCTCGGTAAGGCCTATTCTAAATCTGAAGTCCTTGAACCTCTACATAAAAAAGTTCAAGTTCAAGATGGAGTCACTCAGAGCAGTGATAGCGAACCTGGAAGAAGGGGACTTTATGGTATCCTTGGACATCAAGGATGCGTATCTACACGTTCCGATTTACCCCGCACACCAGGGGTACCTCAGGTTCATTGTTCAAAACTGTCACTATCATTTTCAGACGCTGCCGTTCGGATTGTCCACGGCGCCTCGGGTCTTTACCAAGGTAATGGCCGAGATGATGATTCTTCTTCGAAGAAAAGGCGTATTAGTTATCCCATACTTGGACGATCTCCTAATAAGGGCAAGGTCCAGAGAACAGCTGGAGACAGCTTTAGCACTATCTCAAGAGGTGCTAAGACAACACGGGTGGATTCTGAATATTCCAAAATCCCATTTAATCCCGACAACTCGTCTGCTGTTCCTAGGAATGATTCTGGACACGGTTCAGAAAAAGGTTTTCCTTCCAGAGGAAAAAGCCAAGGAGTTATCCGATCTGGTCAGGAACCTCCTAAAACCAGGAAAAGTGTCAGTACATCAATGCACAAGAGTCCTGGGAAAAATGGTGGCTTCTTACGAAGCAATTCCATTCGGCAGATTCCATGCAAGAATATTCCAAAGGGATCTGTTGGACAAATGGTCAGGGTCGCATCTGCAGATGCACCTGCGAATAACCCTGTCACCAAAGACAAGGGTGTCACTTCTGTGGTGGTTGCAGAAGGCTCACCTATTAGAAGGCCGCAGATTCGGCATTCAGGATTGGATCCTGGTGACCACGGACGCCAGCCTGAGAGGCTGGGGAGCAGTCACACAAGGAAGAAACTTCCAGGGAGTATGGACGAGTCTGGAAAAGTCTCTTCACATAAACATTCTGGAACTAAGAGCAATCTACAATGCTCTAAGCCAGGCGGAACTTCTCCTGCAAGGAAAGCCGGTGTTGATTCAGTCGGACAACATCACGGCGGTCGCCCATGTTAACAGGCAGGGCGGCACAAGAAGCAGGAGTGCAATGGCAGAAGCTGCCAAGATTCTTCGCTGGGCGGAGAATCACGTGATAGCACTGTCAGCAGTGTTCATCCCGGGCGTGGACAACTGGGAAGCAGACTTCCTCAGCAGACACGATCTTCATCCGGGAGAGTGGGGTCTACATCCAGAAGTCTTCAACATGTTAATAGACCGTTGGGAAAGACCAATTGTAGACATGATGGCGTCTCGCCTCAACAAGAAACTGGACAAATATTGCGCCAGGTCAAGAGATCCACAGGCAATAGCTGTGGACGCACTGGTAACTCCTTGGGTGTACCAGTCAGTGTATGTGTTTCCTCCTCTGCCGCTCATACCAAAGGTATTGAAGATCATACGGCAAAGAAGAGTAAGAACAATACTAGTGGTTCCGGATTGGCCGAGAAGGACTTGGTATCCGGAACTTCAAGAGATGCTCACGGACGAACCGTGGCCTCTACCTCTGAGAAGGGACCTGCTACAGCAGGGTCCCTGTCTTTTTCAAGACTTACCGCGGCTGCGTTTGACGGCATGGCGGTTGAACGCCAGATCCTAAAAGGGAAAGGCATTCCAGAAGAAGTCATTCCTACCTTGATTAAGGCACGGAAGGAAGTCACCGTGAAACATTATCACCGCATTTGGCGAAAATATGTAGCGTGGTGCGAGGATCGGAGGGTTCCGACGGAGGAATTCCAACTGGGTCGTTTCCTACATTTCCTGCAATCAGGATTATCTATGGGTCTCAAATTGGGATCCATTAAGGTTCAAATTTCGGCCCTGTCAATATTCTTCCAAAAAGAATTGGCCTCTGTCCCTGAAGTCCAGACTTTTGTCAAGGGAGTACTGCATATACAGCCTCCTGTGGTGCCTCCGGTGGCACCGTGGGATCTAAATGTAGTTTTAGATTTCCTCAAATCCCATTGGTTTGAACCATTGAAAAAGGTGGATTTGAAATATCTCACATTGAAAGTGACTATGTTACTAGCCCTGGCCTCTGCCAGGAGAGTATCTGAATTGGCGGCTTTATCTTATAAAAGTCCTTATCTAATCTTCCATTCGGATAGGGCAGAACTGCGGACTCGTCCGCATTTTCTCCCTAAAGTGGTATCAGCATTTCATCTGAACCAACCTATTGTGGTGCCTGCGGCCACTAGCGACTTGGAGGACTCCAAGTTGTTGGACGTTGTCAGAGCCTTAAAAATATACATTGCAAGGACGGCTGGAGTCAGAAAATCTGACTCGCTGTTTATATTGTATGCACCCAACAAGTTGGGCGCACCTGCTTCTAAGCAGTCGATTGCTCGTTGGATTTGTAACACAATTCAACTTGCACATTCTGTGGCAGGCCTGCCACAGCCTAAAACTGTAAAAGCCCACTCCACAAGGAAGGTGGGCTCATCTTGGGCGGCTGCCCGAGGGGTCTCGGCATTACAACTCTGCCGAGCAGCTACGTGGTCGGGGGAGAACACGTTTGTAAAATTTTACAAATTTGATACCCTGGCAAAGGAGGACCTGGAGTTCTCTCATTCGGTGCTGCAGAGTCATCCGCACTCTCCCGCCCGTTTGGGAGCTTTGGTATAATCCCCATGGTCCTTTCAGGAACCCCAGCATCCACTTAGGACGATAGAGAAAATAAGAATTTACTTACCGATAATTCTATTTCTCGGAGTCCGTAGTGGATGCTGGGCGCCCATCCCAAGTGCGGATTATCTGCAATACTTGTACATAGTTATTGTTAACTAATTCGGGTTATTGTTAAGGAGCCATCTTTAAGAGGCCCTTTCTGTTGTCATACTGTTAACTGGGTTTAGATCACAAGTTGTACGGTGTGATTGGTGTGGCTGGTATGAGTCTTACCCGGGATTCAAAATGCCTCCCTTATTGTGTATGCTCGTCCGGGCACAGTACCTAACTGGAGTCTGGAGGAGGGTCATAGGGGGAGGAGCCAGTGCACACCACCTGACCTAGTAAAGCTTTACTTTTTTGTGCCCTGTCTCCTGCGGAGCCGCTATTCCCCATGGTCCTTTCAGGAACCCCAGCATCCACTACGGACTCCGAGAAATAGAATTATCGGTAAGTAAATTCTTATTTTCGGGATGTCTGTATTGGTTTTTCTGTCATTAGAAAGCTTAATCTTCTTTCATTTCTATTCACTTACGCAGTTTCTAACCCTGGGGAGTTATTTCGTGCACGGCTGCTTTCCCTAAGGAAATTTAGAGCTTGCGCTGCAGTCATTTAGCGTTTAACTGATAACGAACTACAATTATTTCCTGAGTTTTGTTATGTTTCTCTAGTAAATAGGTAACAATTCAATTAGCAATATGTTTATTTTGCTACATTTTATAAATTAGTAACAGATATTTATATAGTGCACATATTAAATAAGAGAATATTTCAGTCATTCATATCAGTTCCTGCCCCAGGGAAGCTTACAATCTATATTCCCTCTCACTTGGATGGATATACACAATAGGGTTCTATTTTTTTTTTTTTTTTTGTCAAAAGCCAATTAACTTTCTAGTATGTTTTTGAAGTGTGGGAGGAAACGGGAGCACTCGGAGGAAACCCACTCAGACATAGGGGTATACTACACAGATAGGGTATGCTACATAGTAATGTCTGTGTGCCAGTTCCGTTACTACAGGATCCTTTCTGCTAACTGACTGATTTCTATTTTCTCATGGATATTTTGAGCTATCCTGGGGACTAGGGAGGCCAATCCTGGGATCGGGGGGATCCCGGGATTTGGGCCCAAAAATGCCGGGATTTGAATCCCGGGATTGGAGCATCCAATCCCGGGATTCACGGGATTATACTGCGCATGCGCGGCGGCGGGAGGGTGGGTGTGTAAGTAATAGTACTTACTTATTTAGGCGGGCAGCAGCCATGAACAAGTTGAACGCGCGCGGCACTTCACATGTAGCGCCGGCCGCCAGCCAATCAGAGCTGGCGGACCGGCAGCCAATCAGGGAAGCTGCAGCGGCAGCCAATCAGGAGCGACTGCTGCGGCCGCTTCCCTGATTGGCTGCCGGTCCGCCAGCTCTGGTTGGCTGGCTGCCGGCGCTTCATTTGAAATGCCGCCGCGTTCAGTGTGTTAATGGTTGCCGCCCGTCTAATAGTATTAGTAAGTACTATTACTTACACACATGATCCTCTCTCCCTCCGCGCAGCCTTCCTCCCGCCCTGCCACGACCTACACCCTCTGTCCTGAGTCCCACACCGCTACCTACACCCTCCCTACCTCCCGCACCACTACCTACACACTCCCTACCTCCCGCACCGCTACCTACACACTCCCTCCAGCGCTGCTCCCTACAATTTTCTCTAATCCCTACTGCAATCCCGGGAATCCCGGGATTGACCGTTTTTCAATCCCGAATCCCGGGATTGAAAAAACGGCCCGGGATTGGCCTCCCTACTGGGGACATCCCCAAGCTCCCATGACACTAAACATTGGGGTACCTTTAGTATTTAACAGGATTTCTCTGAGGCTAGCATGTTTGGGATGTCTTAAATGCACAGAATACAGAGCATCGGATATAAAATACAGGTACAGTAGACCACCAATTATCCTACAAGTTATGGTCAGGCATCTATTTTAATCCGGACACATCAGGTGTCAGGGGAAGTTAGGCTGCAGGTAGGAGTTAGGCTGCGGGAGGGCTTAGTTAGGCTGTGGGAGGGCTTAGGTAGGTTGCGGGAGTGCTTAGGCTGTGGGAGGGCTTAGTTAGGCTGCGGGAGGGTTTAGGTAGGCTGTGGGAGAGCTTAGGTAGGCTGTGGGAGAGCTTAGGTTGGTTATGGGAGGGCTTAGGCTGTGGGAGGGATTAGTTGGGCTGCGGGAGGGCTTAGGTAGGCTGCAGGAGGGCTTAGTTAGGCTGCGGGAGGATTTAGGCTGCGGTAGGGCTTTTTTAGGCTGCGGGAGGGCTTAGTTAGGCTGCTGGAGGGCTTTGTTAGGCTGTGGGAGGGCTTAGGCTGTGGAAGGGCTTAGTTAGACTTAGGGGGGGTAGTTGGGATGCAACATAGAAATAGGCTACTCGGCGGGTCAGGATGCCACCGATACCATTGATGACCTGTTAAAATGGATAATCTGCCATAGTGGCGGAACCAAGTGTGCCGGATTATCGGTGGTGTTCCAATACCTTCTCTCAGTTTATTTAATAACTGATCAGTATTTCCAAGGTAAAAGCTGCCTATCCAAGTTGACCTACTGACCAATGGCAATGTGTGTAATATCTGCAATTTCTCTGACGTCCTAGTGGATGCTGGGAACTCCGAAAGGACCATGGGGAATAGCGGCTCCGCAGGAGACTGGGCACAAAAGTAAAAGCTTTAGGACTAGCTGGTGTGCACTGGCTCCTCCCCCTATGACCCTCCTCCAAGCCTCAGTTAGATTTTTGTGCCCGAACGAGAAGGGTGCAATCTAGGTGGCTCTCCTGAGCTGCTTAGAGTAAAAGTTTAAATTAGGTTTTTTATTTTCAGTGAGTCCTGCTGGCAACAGGCTCACTGCATCGAGGGACTAAGGGGAGAAGAAGCGAACTCACCTGCGTGCAGAGTGGATTGGGCTTCTTAGGCTACTGGACATTAGCTCCAGAGGGACGATCACAGGCCCAGCCATGGATGGGTCCCAGAGCCGCGCCGCCGTCCCCCTTACAGAGCCAGAAGAGCAGAAGAGGTCCGGAAAATCGGCGGCAGAAGACGTCCTGTCTTCAATAAGGTAGCGCACAGCACCGCAGCTGTGCGCCATTGCTCTCAGCACACTTCACACTCCGGTCACTGAGGGTGCAGGGCGCTGGGGGGGGGGGCGCCCTGAGACGCAATAAAAATACCTTATATGGCAAAAAAATACATCACATATAGCTCCTGGGCTATATGGATGCATTTAACCCCTGCCAGGATACATAGAAAATCGGGAGATAAGGCCGCCGATAAGGGGGCGGAGCCTATCTCCTCAGCACACTGGCGCCATTTTCCCTCACAGCTCCGTTGGAGGGAAGCTCCCTGGCTCTCCCCTGCAGTCACTACACTACAGAAAGGGTTAAAAAAGAGAGGGGGGCACTAATTAGGCGCAGTATAAACAATACAGCAGCTATAAGGGGAAAAACACTTATATAAGGTTATCCCTGTATATATATAGCGCTCTGGTGTGTGCTGGCAAACTCTCCCTCTGTCTCCCCAAAGGGCTAGTGGGGTCCTGTCCTCTATCAGAGCATTCCCTGTGTGTGTGCTGTATGTCGGTACGTTTGTGTCGACATGTATGAGGAGAAAAATGATGTGGAGACGGAGCAGATTGCCTGTAATAGTGATGTCACCCCCTAGGGGGTCGACACCTGAGTGGATGAACTGATGGAAGGAATTACGTGACAGTGTCAGCTCTGTATAAAAGACAGTGGTTGACATGAGACAGCCGGCTACTCAGCTTGTGCCTGTCCAGACGTCTCATAGGCCGTCAGGGGCTCTAAAGCGCCCGTTACCTCAGATGGCAGATATAGACGCCGACACGGATACTGACTCCAGTGTCGACGGTGAAGAGACAAATGTGACTTCCAGTAGGGCCACACGTTACATGATTGAGGCAATGAAAAATGTTTTACACATTTCTGATAATACGAGTACCACCAAAAAAGGGGTATTATGTTCGGTGAGGAAAAACTACCTGTAGTTTTCCTGAATCTGAGAAATTAAATGAGGTGTGTGATGATGCGTGGGTTTCCCCCGATAACAACTGATAATTTCTAAAATGCTATTGGCATTATATCCTTTCCCGCCAGAGGTTAGGGTGCGTTGGGAAACACCCCCTAGGGTGGATAAAGCGCTCACACGCTTGTAAGGGCTCTACCCTCTCCTGAGATGGCCGCCCTTAAGGATCCTGCTGATAGAAAGCAGGAGGGTATCCTAAAATGTATTTACACACATACTGGTGTTATACTGCGACCAGCAATCGCCTCAGCCTGGATGTGCAGTGCTGGGTTGGCGTGGTCGGATTCCCTGACTGAAAATATTGATACCCTAGATAGGGACAGTATATTTTTTTGCCTATAGAGCATTTAAAAGATGCATTTCTATATATGCGTGATGCACAGCGGAATATTTGCCGACTGGCATCAAGTCTAAGTGCGTTGTCCATTTCTACCAGTAGAGGGTTATGGACACGACAGTGGTCAGGTGATGCGGATTTCAAACGGCATTTGGAAGTATTGCCTTATTAAGGAGAGGAGTTATTTGGGGTAGGTCTTTCAGACCTGGTGGCCACGGCAACAGCTGGGAAATCCATGTTTGTACCCCAGGTCGCCTCTCAACATGAGAAGACGCCGTATTATCAGGCGCAGTCTTTTCGTGGACAAGCGGGCAAAAGGTTCCTCATTTCTGCCCCGTGACAGAGTGAGAGGAAAAAGGCTGCAGAAATCAGCCAGTTCCCAGGAACAAAAACCCTCTCCCGCCTCTGCCAAGCCCTCAGTATGACGCTGGGGCTTTACAAGCAGAATCAGGCACGGTGGGGGGCCGTCTCAATGAATTTCAGCGCGCAGTGGGCTCACTCGCAAGTAGACCCCTGGATCCTTCAGGTGATATCTCAGGGGTACAAATTGGAATTCGAGACGTCTCCCCCTCGCCGTTTCCTAAAGTCGGCTTTACCGATGTCTCCTTCTGACAGGGAGACAGTTTTGGAAGCCATTCACAAGCTGTATTCCCAGCAGGTGATAATCAAGGTACCCCTCCTGCAACAGGGAACGGGGTATTATTCCACACTGTTGTGGTACCGAAGCCGGACGGCTCGGTGAGACCGATTCTAAATCTAAAATCTTGAACACTTACATACAGAGGTTCAAATTCAAGATTGAGTCACTCAGAGCAGTGATTGCGAACCTGGAAGAAGGGGACTACATGATGTCTCGGGACATCAAGGATGCTTCCTTTCATGTCCAAATTTACCCTTCTCACCAAGGGTACCTCAGGTTTATGGTACAGAACTGTCACTATCAGTTCAGACGCTGCCGTATGGATGGTCCACGGCACCCCGGGTCTTTACCAAGGTAATGGCCGAAATGATATTCCTTCGAAGGAAGGGAATTTTAGTTATCCCTTACTTGGACGATTCCCTGATAAGGGTAAGATCCAGGGAACAGTTGGAGGTCGGTGTAGCACTATCTCAGGTAGTGTTGCGGCAGCACGATTGGATTCTCAATATTCCAAAATCGCAGCTGGTTCCGACGACTCGTCTTCTGTTCCTAGGGATGATCCTGGACACAGTCCAGAAAAAGGTGTTTCTCCCGGAGGAGAAAGCCAGGGAGTTATCCGAGCTAGTCAGGAACCTCCTAAAACCGAGCCAAGTCTCAGTGCATCAATGCACAAGGGTTCTGGGTAAAATGGTGGCTTCCTACGAAGCAATCCCATTCGGCAGATTCCACGCAAGAACTTTCCAGTGGGACCTGCTGGACAAATGGTCCGGGTCGCATCTTCAGATGCATCAGCGGATAACCCTGTCACCAAGAACAAGGGTGTCCCTCCTGTGGTGGTTGCAGAGTGCTCATCTTCTAGAGGGCCGCAGATTCGGCATTCAGGACTGGGTCCTGGTGACCACGGATGCCAGCCTGCGAGGCTGGGGAGCAGTCACACAGGGAAGGAATTTCCAGGGCTTATGGTCAAGCCTGGAGACATCACTTCACATAAATATCCTGAAGCTAAGGGCCATTTACAATGCTCTAAGCTTAGCAAGACCTCTGCTTCAAGGTCAGCCGGTGTTGATCCAGTCGGACAACATCACGGCAGTCACCCACGTAAACAGACAGGGTGGCACAAGAAGCAGGAGGGCAATGGCAGAAGCTGCAAGGATTCTTCGCTGGGCGGAAAATCATGTGATAGCACTGTCAGCAATTCCGGGAGTGGACAACTGGGAAGCAGACTTCCTCAGCAGACACGACCTCCACCCGGGAGAGTGGGGACTTCACCCAGAAATCTTCCACATGATTATAAACCGTTGGGAAAAACTCGACAGGTATTGCGCCAGGTCAAGGGACCCTCAGGCAATAGCTGTAGACGCTCTGGTAACACCGTGGGTGTACCAGTCAGTGTATGTGTTCCCTCATCTGCCTCTCATACCCAAGGTACTGAGATTGATAAGATGGAGAGGAGTAAGCACTATATTCGTGGCTCCGGATTGCCCTAGAAGGACTTGGTAACCGGAACTTCAAAAGATGCTCACGGAGGATCCGTGGCCTCTACCTCTAAGAAGGGACCTGCTTCAGCAAGGACCCTGTCTGTTCCAAGACTTACCGCGACTGCATTTGACGGCATGGCGGTTGAACGCCGGATCCTGAAGGAAAAAAGGCATTCCGGATGAGGTCATCCCTATCCTGATCAAAGCCAGGAAGGATGTAACCGCAAAACATTATCACCGCATTTGGCAAAAATATGTTGCGTGGTGCGAGGCCAGTAAGGCCCGACGGAGGAAATTCAACTGGGTCGATTCCTACATTTCCTGCAAACAGGAGTGTCTATGGGCCTGAAATTGGGGTCCATTAAGGTTCAAATTTCGGTCCTGTCAATTCTCTTCCAAAAAGAACTAGCTTCAGTCCCTGAAGTTCAGACGTTGTAAAGGGGTACTGCATATACAGCCTCCTTTTGTGCCTCCAGTGGCACCTTGGGATCTCAATGTAGTTTTTGGGTTCCAAAAAAGTCACATTGGTTTGAACCACTTAAATCTGTGGAGTTAAAATATCTCACATGGAAAGTGGTCATGCTGTTGGCCCTGGCCTGGGCCAGGCGCGTGTCAGAATTGGCGGCTTTATCCAGTAAAAGCCCTTATCTGATTTTCCATTTGGACAGGGCGGAATTGAGGACTCGTCCTCAGTTTCTCCCTAAGGTGTTTTCAGCGTTTCACCTGAACCAACCTATTGTGGTGCCTGCGGCTACTAGGGACTTGGAGGACTCCAAGTTGCTAGACGTTGTCAGGGCCCTGAAAATATATGTTTCCAGGACGGCTGGAGTCAGAAAATCTGACTCGCTGTTTATCCTGTATGCACCCAACAAGCTGGGTGCTCCTGCTTCTAAGCAGACTATTGCTCGTTGGAATTGTAGTACAATTCAGCTTGCACATTCTGTGGCAGGCCTGCCACAGCCAAAAATCTGTAAATGCCCACTCCACAAGGAAGATGGGCTCATCTTGGGCGGCTGCCCGAGGGGTCTCGGCTTTACAACTTTGCCGAGCAGCTACTTGGTCAGGAGCAAATACGTTTGTAAAATTCTACAAAATTGATACCCTGGCTGAGGAGGACCTGGAGTTCTCTCATTTGGTGCTGCAGAGTCATCCGCACTCTCCCGCCCGTTTGGGAGCTTTGGTATAATCCCCATGGTCCTTTCGGAGTTCCCAGCATCCACTAGGACGTCAGAGAAAATAAGAATTTACTTACCGATAATTCTATTTCTCATAGTCCGTAGTGGATGCTGGGCGCCCATCCCAAGTGCGGATTGTCTGCAATACTTGTACATAGTTACAAAAATCGGGTTATTATTGTTGTGAGCCATCTTTTCAGAGGCTCCTCTGTTATCATGCTGTTAACTGGGTTCAGATCACAGGTTGTACGGTGTGATTGGTGTGGCTGGTATGAGTCTTACCCGGGATTCAAAATCCTTCCTTATTGTGTACGCTCGTCCGGGCACAGTATCCTAACTGAGGCTTGGAGGAGGGTCATAGGGGGAGGAGCCAGTGCACACCAGCTAGTCCTAAAGCTTTTACTTTTGTGCCCAGTCTCCTGCGGAGCCGCTATTCCCCATGGTCCTTTCGGAGTTCCCAGCATCCACTACGGACTATGAGAAATAGAATTATCGGTAAGTAAATTCTTATTTTCTCTAACGTCCTAAGTGGATGCTGGGACTCCGTAAGGACCATGGGGAATAGCGGCTCCGCAGGAGACTGGGCACAACTAAAAGAAAGCTTTAGACTACTGGTGTGCACTGGCTCCTCCCACTATGACCCTCCTCCAGACTTCAGTTAGAATCTTGTGCCCGGCTGAGCTGGATGCACACTAGGGGCTCTCTTGAGCTCCTAGAAAGAAAGTATATTTTAGGTTTTTTATTTTACAGTGAGATCTGCTGGCAACAGACTCACTGCAGCGAGGGACTAAGGGGAGAAGAAGCGAACCTACCTAACTGGTGGTAGTTTGGGCTTCTTAGGCTACTGGACACCATTAGCTCCAGAGGGATCGACCGCAGGACCCGACCTTGGTGTTCGTTCCCGGAGCCGCGCCGCCGGCCCCCTTACAGAGCCAGAAGCAAGAAGTGTTCCGGAAAATCGGCGGCAGAAGACTTCAGTCTTCAACAAGGTAGCGCACAGCACTGCAGCTGTGCGCCATTGCTCCTCATGCACACCTCACACTCCGGTCACTGATGGGTGCAGGGCGCTGGGGGGGGGGCGCCCTGAGCGCAATATAAGACACCTTGGCTGGCAAATCTACACCATATATAGTCAGGAAGGCTATATAGGTGTAAATATACCCCTGCCAGAATTCCAGAAAAAGTGGGAGAAGTCCGCCGGAAAAGGGGCGGGGCTATCTCTCCCAGCACACTGGCGCCATTTTTCCCTCACAGCTCCGCTGGAAGGACGCTCCCTGGCTCTCCCCTGCATTGTGACAAGCTACATAAGGGTAAAAAAGAGAGGAGGGGCACTAAATTTAGGCGCAGTATATAAATATAAGCAGCTATAAGGGAAAAACACTCATTATAGTGGGATCCCTGTGTTATATAGCGCTCTGGTGTGTGCTGGCATACTCTCTCTCTGTCTCCCCAAAGGGCTTTGTGGGGTCCTGTCCTCTGTCAGAGCAGTCCCTGTGTGTTTACGGTGTGTCGGTACGGCTGTGTCGACATGTTTGATGAGGAGGCTTATGTGGAGGCGAAGCAAGTGCCGATAAATGTGATGTCACCCCCTGCGGGGTCGACACCTGAGTGGATGGTTCTGTGGAAGGAATTACGCGACAGTGTCGACTCCTTGCATAAAAGGTTTGACGACATACCAAATATGGGACAGCCGGCTTCTCAGCCTGTGCCTGCCCAGGCGTCTCAAAAGCCATCAGGGGCTCTAAAACGCCCGCTACCTCAGATGGCAGACACATATGTCGACACGGATACTGACTCCAGTGTCGACGACGATGAGGCAATGAAAAATGTGTTGCACATTTCTGATGTTACCCCAGGTACCACAAAAAAGGGTATTATGTTTGGAGAGAAAAAACTACCAGTTGTTTTTCCTACATCTGAGGAATTAAATGAAGTGTGTGAAGAAGCGTGGGCTTCCCCCGATAAGAAAATGGTAATTTCTAAGAGGTTACTAATGGCGTACCCTTTCCCGCCAGAGGATAGGTCACGTTGGGAAACATCCCCTAGGGTGGATAAAGAGCTCACACGCTTGTCAAAGAAGGTGGCACTACCGTCTCCGGATACGGCCGCCCTGAAGGAATCTGCTGATAGAAAGCAGGAGGCTATCCTGAAGTCTATATATACACACACAGGTGTTATATTGAGACCAGCTATTGCGTCAGCATGGATGTGCAGTGCTGCAGCTGCGTGGTCAGATTCCCTGTCGGAAAATATTGATACCCTAGACAGGGACACTATATTGCTAACCGTAGAGCATATTAAAGACGCACTCTTATACATGAGGGATGCACAGAGGGATATTTGCCGGCTGGCATCCAAAATAAGTGCAATGTCCATTTCTGCCAGGAGAGGGTTATGGACTCGGCAGTGGACTGGAGATGCAGATTCTAAAAGGCACATGGAAGTTTTGCCTTATAAGGGTGAGGAGTTGTTCGGGGATGGTCTCTCAGACCTTGTTTCCACAGCAACAGCTGGGAAGTCTACATTTTTACCCCATGTTCCCTCACAGCCAAAGAAAGCACCGTATTATCAGGTACAGTCCTTTCGGCCCAATAAGGGCAAGCGGGCTAGAGGTGCGTCCTTTCTGCCCAGAGGCAGAGGTAGAGGGAAAAAGCTGCAGCATACAGCCAGTTCCCAGGAGCAAAAGTCCTCCCCCGCTTCCTCTAAGTCCACAGCATGATGCTGGGGCTCCACAGGCGGAGCCAGGTACGGTGGGGGCCCGTCTCAAAAATTTCAGCGATCAGTGGGCTCGCTCACGGGTGGATCCCTGGATCTTTCAAGTAGTATCTCAGGGGTACAAGCTGGAATTCGAGACGTCTCCCCCCCGCCGTTTCCTCAAATCTGCCTTGCCAACAACTCCCTCAGACAGGGAGGCAGTGTTAGAGGCAATTCACAAGCTGTATTCCCAGCAGGTGATAGTAAAGGTGCCCCTACTTCAACAAGGACGGGGTTACTATTCCACAATGTTTGTGGTACCGAAACCGGACGGTTCGGTGAGACCCATTTTAAATTTGAAATCCTTGAACACGTATATAAAAAAATTCAAGTTCAAGATGGAATCGCTCAGGGCGGTTATTGCAAGCCTGGACGAGGGGGATTACATGGTATCACTGGACATCAAGGATGCTTACCTGCATGTCCCCATTTACCATCCTCACCAGGAGTACCTCAGATTTGTGGTACAGGATTGTCATTACCAATTCCAGACGTTGCCGTTCGGTCTATCCACGGCTCCGAGGGTATTTACCAAGGTAATGGCCGAAATGATGATACTCCTTCGAAAGAAGGGAGTTTTAATTATCCCGTACTTGGACGATCTCCTGATAAAGGCGAGGTCCAGGGAGCAGTTGTTGGTCGGGGTAGCACTATCTCGGGAGGTGCTACAACAGCACGGCTGGATTCTAAATATTCCAAAGTCACAGCTGGTCCCTACGACACGTCTACTGTTCCTGGGGATGGTTCTGGACACATAACAGAAAAAAGTGTTTCTCCCGGAGGAGAAGGCCAAGGAGCTGTCATCTCTAGTCAGAGGCCTCCTAAAACCAAGACAGGTGTCGGTGCATCACTGCACACGCGGATCTTGGGAAAGATGGTAGCTTCCTACGTAGCAATTCCTTTCGGCAGGTTCCATGCGAGAACCTTTCAGTGGGACCTGTTGGACAAGTGGTCAGGATCGCATCTTCAGATGCATCGTCGGATAACCCTGTCTCCAAGGACCAGGGTGTCTCTGCTGTGGTGGCTGAAAAGTGCTCATCTTCAAGAGGGCCGAAGATTCGGCATACAGGACTGGGTCCTGGTGACCACGGATGCCAGCCTTCGAGGCTGGGGGGCAGTCACACAGGGAAGAAACTTCCAAGGACTATGGTCGAGTTTGGAGACTTCCCTACACATAAATGTTCTGGAACTGAGGGCCATTTACAATGCCCTAAGTCAGGCAAAACCCCTGCTTCAAAACCAGCCGGTACTGATCCAGTCAGACAACATCACGGCGGTCGCCCATGTAAACCGACAGGGCGGCACGAGAAGCAGGACGGCGATGGCAGAAGCCACAAGGATTCTCCGATGGGCGGAAAATCACGTGTTAGCACTGTCAGCAGTGTTCATTCCGGGAGTGGACAACTGGGAAGCAGACTTCCTCAGCAGGCACGACCTCCACCCGGGAGAGTGGGGACTTCATCCAGAAGTCTTCCAACTGATTGTAAACCGTTGGGAAAGGCCACAGGTGGACATGATGGCGTCCCGCCTAAACAAAAAGCTAGAAAGATATTGCGCCAGGTCGAGAGACCCGCAGGCGATAGCTGTGGACGCTCTAGTGACACCGTGGGTGTACCGGTCGGTTTATGTGTTCCCTCCTCTTCCTCTCATGCCAAAGGTACTGAGGATAATAAGGAGAAGAGGAGTAAGAACTATACTCATTGTTCCGGATTGGCCAAGAAGAGCTTGGTACCCGGAACTTCAAGAAATGATGTCAGAGGACCCATTGCCTCTGCCGCTCAGACAGGACCTGCTGCAGCAGGGGCCCTGTCTGTTCCAAGACTTACCGCAGCTGCGTTTGACGGCATGGCGGTTGAACACCGGATCCTGAAGGAAAAGGGCATTCCGGAGGAAGTCATTCCTACGCTGATTAAAGCTAGGAAAGAAGTAACCACAAACCATTATCACCACATATGGCGAAAATATGTTGCGTGGTGTGAGGCCAGGAAGGCCCCAACGGAGGAATTTCAGCTGGGCCGTTTCCTGCACTTCCTACAGTCAGGGGTGACTATGGGCCTAAAATTGGGTTCCATTAAGGTCCAGATTTCGGCTCTATCGATTTTCTTCCAGAAAGAACTGGCTTCACTACCTGAAGTTCAAACTTTTGTTAAGGGAGTGCTGCATATTCAGCCCCCTTTTGTGCCTCCTGTGGCACCTTGGGATCTCAACGTGGTGTTGGATTTCCTAAAGTCACATTGGTTTGAGCCACTTAAAACCGTGGAATTGAAGTATCTCACGTGGAAAGTGGTCATGTGGTTGGCCTTGGCTTCGGCCAGGCGTGTATCAAAATTGGCGGCTTTGTCATGTAAAAGCCCTTATCTGATTTTCCATATGGATAGGGCAGAATTGAGTTTCCCCCCCCAATTTCTCCCTAAGGTGGTATCAGCCTTTCATCTGAACCAACCTATCGTGGTGCCTGCGGCTACTAAAGACTTGGAGGCTTCCAAGTTGTTGGACGTAGTCAGGGCCCTGAAAATTTATGTTTCCAGGACTGCGGGAGTCAGAAAGACTGACTCGCTGTTTATCCTGTATGCGCCCAACAAGTTGGGTGCACCTGCTTCAAAGCAGACTATTGCTCGCTGGATCTGTAGTACGATTCAGCTTGCACATTCTGCGGCTGGACTGCCGCATCCTAAATTAGTGAAAGCCCATTCCACGAGGAAGGTGGGCTCTTCTTGGGCGGCTGCCCGAGGGGTCTCGGCTCTACAACTTTGCCGAGCAGCTACTTGGTCGGGGTCAAACACGTTTGCTAAATTCTACAAGTTTGACACCCTGGCTGAGGAGGACCTAGAGTTTGCCCATTCGGTGCTGCAGAGTCATCCGCACTCTCCCGCCCGTTTGGGAGCTTTGGTATAATCCCCATGGTCCTTACGGAGTCCCAGCATCCACTTAGGACGTTAGAGAAAATAAGAATTTACTCACTGGTAATTCTATTTCTCGTAGTCCGTAGTGGATGCTGGGTGCCCATCCCAAGTGCGGATTGTCTGCAATACTTGTATATAGTTATTGCCTAACTAAAGGGTTATTGTTATGAGCCATCTGTTGAGAGGCTCAGTTATGTTTCATACTGTTAACTGGGTATTGTATCACAAGTTGTACGGTGTGATTGGTGTGGCTGGTATGAGTCTTACCCGGGATTCAAAATCCTTCCTTATTGTGTCAGCTCTTCCGGGCACAGTATCCTAACTGAAGTCTGGAGGAGGGTCATAGTGGGAGGAGCCAGTGCACACCAGTAGTCTAAAGCTTTCTTTTAGTTGTGCCCAGTCTCCTGCGGAGCCGCTATTCCCCATGGTCCTTACGGAGTCCCAGCATTCACTACGGACTACGAGAAATAGAATTACCAGTGAGTAAATTCTTATTTTTTCTATATTTAACTACTTATTTTTTATACAATTGAGGCAGTCCCCATATAACAGTGCTCTCTCCACCTCTATGTAGAATCAGGAGTGGAACCTTCCCCTGCCTGCAGCTCCTATCATTACTCCTCCAACACGTTGGAATAGCAGCATAATGGGCCCTACACACATACCGATCAGCCGCTGAGCTGCCCGACGGGCGACCCGGCGGCGGGGGGGCAGTGACAGGGCCCGTCACCCGGCTCCATAGAAGTGCAGGCAAATATGGACGAGATTGTCCATATTGGCCTGCATGCACAAGCAACGGGGCAACAGCGATGAACGAGTGCGGGGCCGTGCATCATTCATTGCTGGTGCCCCCACACTGAAAGATATGAACAATATTTTGTTCATTAATGAACGAGATCGTTCATATCTTTCACTTAAATCGCACAGTGTGTAGGGCACATAAGTCATCTAGGATCTGTAAGATACAAACTACTGCAAATTCAAATGGTATCCAAAGGAGCAGTGCTGGGACTCATTGTTCCAGGGCCCTTTCTATGCGGAGTTTGCATATACTCCATTGTTTGTGTGGGTTTCTTCTTTCCTTCCACAATCTAGATAGTGGACACATACTAGTAGGATGAATTGTTTCTCCTAGAAATTAGTCCTAGAAGCGTATGCTTGTACATGTGGTAGAGAATATAGATTGCAAGTTCCAGGGACTGATATGAATGATTAACTATTCTCTGTAAAGAGCTGTGTAATATGTGTGCACTATGGGGGTAATTCCAAGTTGATCGCAGCAGGAAATTTTTTAGCAGTTGGGCAAAACCGTGTGCACATGTGCAGAGAGAGTTAGATTTGGGTGGGTTATTTTGTTTCTGTGCAGGGTAAATACTGGCTGCTTTATTTCTCTGACGTCCTAAGTGGATGCTGGGACTCCGTAAGGATCATGGGGAATAGCGGCTCCGCAGGAGACTGGGCACAACTAAAGAAAGCTTTAGGACTACCTGGTGTGCACTGGCTCCTCCCACTATGACCCTCCTCCAGACCTCAGTTAGAATCTTGTGCCCGGCTGAGCTGGATGCACACTAGGGGCTCTCCTGAGCTCCTAGAAAGAAAGTATATTTTAGTTTTTTTTATTTTACAGTGAGATCTGCTGGCAACAGACTCACTGCAGCGAGGGACTAAGGGGAGAAGAAGCGAACCTACCTAACTGGTGGTAGCTTGGGCTTCTTAGGCTACTGGACACCATTAGCTCCAGAGGGATCGAACACAGGACCCGACCTCGATCGTTCGGTCCCGGAGCCGCGCCGCCGGCCCCCTTACAGAGCCAGAAGCAAGAAGTGTTCCGGAAAATCGGCGGCAGAAGACTTCTGTCTTCAACAAGGTAGCGCACAGCACTGCAGCTGTGCGCCATTGCTCCTCATGCACACCTCACACTCCGGTCACTGATGGGTGCAGGGCGCTGGGGGGGGGGGGGGGCGCCCTGAGGGCAATATAATACACCTTGGCTGGCAAATCATCACAATATATAGTCCCAGGGCTATATATGTGATAAATTACCCCTGCCAGAATCCATGAAAAAAGCGGGAGAAAAGTCCGCCGAAAAAGGGGCGGGGCTATCTTCCTCAGCACACTGGCGCCATTTTTTCTTCACAGTGCAGCTGGAAGACAGCTCCCCAGGCTCTCCCCTGTAGTTTTCAGGCTCAAAGGGTTAAAAAGAGAGGGGGGGCACTACATTTAGGCGCAATATGTGTATACAAGCAGCTATTGGGGGAAAAATCACTCAGTTATAGTGTTAATCCCTGCATTATATAGCGCTCTGGTGTGTGCTGGCATACTCTCTCTCTGTCTCCCCAAAGGACTTTGTGGGGTCCTGTCCTCAGTCAGAGCATTCCCTGTGTGTGTGCGGTGTGTCGGTACGGCTGTGTCGACATGTTGGATGAGGAAGGTTACGTGGAGGCGGAGCAGAGGCCGATAAATGGGATGTCGCCCCCTGTGGGGCCGACACCAGAGTGGATGGATAGGTGGAAGGTATTAACCGACAATGTCAACTCCTTACATAAAAGGCTGGATGACGTAACAGCTGTGGGACAGCCGGCTTCTCAGCCCGCGCCTGCCCAGGCGTCTCAAAGGCCATCAGGGGCTCAAAAAACGCCCGTTACCTCAGATGGCAGACACAGATGTCGACACGGAGTCTGACTCCAGTGTCGACGAGGTTGAGACATATACACAATCCACTAGGAACATCCGTTGCATGATCTCGGCAATGAAAAATGTGTTACACATTTCTGACATGAACCCAAGGACCACATAAAAGGGGTTTTATGTTTGGGGAGAAAAAGCAGCCAGTGTTTTGTTCCCCCATCAGATGAGTGAATGAAGTGTGTAAAGAGCGTGGGTTCCCCCGATAAGAAACTGGTAATTTCTAAAAAGTTACTGCTGGCGTACCCTTTCCCGCCAGAGGATAGGTCACGTTGGGAGATATCCCCTAGGGTGGATAAGGCGCTCACACGTTTGTCAAAAAAGGTGGCACTGCCGTCTTGGGATACGGCCACTTTGAAGGAGCCTGCTGATAAAAAGCAGGAGGCTATCCTGAAGTCTGTATATACACACTCAGGTACTATACTGAGACCTGCAATTGCCTCAGCGTAAATAGTGCTGCTGCAGCGTGGTCTGATACCCTGTCAGATAATATAATACCCTAGACAGGGATAATATTTTGCTAACATAGAGCATATTAAAGACGTTGTCTTATATATGAGGGATGCACAGAGGGATATTTGCCGGCTGGCATCCAGAATTAATGCAATGTCCATTCTGCCAGGAGGGTATTAGAGACCCGGCAGTGGACAGGTGATGCTGCCTTTAAAAGGCACATGGAGATTCTGCCTTATAAGGGTGAGGAATTGTTTGGGGATGGTCTCTGGGACCTCGTATCCACAGCAACAGCTGGGAAGAAAAATGTTTTACCTCAGGTTTCCTCACAGCCTAAGAAAGCACCGTATTTTCAGGTACAGTCCTTTCGGCTTCAGAAAAGCAAGCGGGTCAAAGGCGCTTCCTTTCTGCACAGAGACAAGGGAAGAAGGAAAAAGCTGCACCAGACAGCCAGTTCCCAGGATCAAAAATCTTCCCCCGCTTCCTCTGAGTCCACCGCATGACGCTGGGGCTCCACAGATGGAGACAGGTGCGGTGGGGGCGCGTCTCGGGAACTTCAGGGACCAGTGGGCTTGCCCACAGGTGGATCCCTAGGTTCTGCAAATAGTATCACAGGGATACAAGCTGGAGTTCGAGTGGACTCCCCCTCGCCGTTACCTCACATCAGCCTTGCCTGCTGCCCTCGGAGAAAGGGAGGTAGTACTGGCGGCAATTCACAAGCTGTACTTCCAGCAGGTGAAATCAAGGTACCCCTCCTTCAACAAGGCCGGGGTTACTATTCCAAAATGTTTGTGGTACCGAAACCAGACGGTTCGGTGAGACACATTCTAAATTGAAATCCTTGAACACTTATATACGAAGGTTCAAGTTCAAAATGGAATCGCTCAGGGCGATTATTGCAAGCCTGGAGAATTTCATGGTATCACTGGACATCAAGGATGCTTACCTGCATGTCCCTATTTACCCTCCTCACCAGGAGTACCTCAAAATTGTGGTACAGGATTGTCATTACCAATTCCAGACGTTGCCGTTGGTCTGTCCCCGGCACCGAGGGTATTTACCAAGGTAATGGCCGAAATAATTATCCCGTACTTGGACGATCTCCTTATAAAGGCGAGGTCCAGGGAGCAGTTGTTCGTCGGAGTAGCACTATCTCGGGAAGTGCTACAACAGCACGGCTGGATTCTGAATATTCCAAAGCCGCAGCTGGTTCCTACGACGCGTCTACTGTTCCTGGGGATGGTTCTGGACACAGAACAGGATAAAAAGGGTTTCTCCCAGAGGAGAAGTCCAAGGAGTTGTCGTCTCTAGACAGAGACCTCCTAATACAAATACAGGTGTCGGTGCATCAATGCACGCGAGCCCTGGGATAGTTGGTAGCTTCTTACGAAGAATTTCCATTCGCCAGGTCTCATGCAAGGATCTTCCAGTGGGATCTGTTGAACAAGTGGTCCGGGTCGCATCTTCAGATGCATCGGCGGATAACCCTGTCTCCAAGGGTCAGGGTGTCGCTGTTGTGGTGGCTGCAGAGTGCTCATCTTCTAGAGGGCCGCAGATTCGGCATACAGGACTGGGTCCTGGTGACCACGGATGCCAGCCTTCGAGGCTGGGGGGCAGTCACACAGGGAAGAAACTTCCAAGGACTATGGACAAGTCAGGAGACTTCCCTACACAAAAATATTCTGGAACTAAGGGCCATTTACAATGCCCTAAGTCAGGCTAGACCCCTGCTTCAACACCGGCCGGTGCTGATCCAGTCAGACAACATCACGGCGGTCGCTCATGTAAACCGACAGGGCGGCACAAGAAGCAGGATGGCGATGGCAGAAGCCACAAGGATTCTCCGATGGGCGGAAAATCATGTGTTAGCACTGTCAGCAGTGTTCATTCCCGGAGTGGACAACTGGGAAGCAGACTTTCTCAGCAGACACGACCTCCACTCGGGAGAGTGGGGACTTCATCCAGAAGTCTTCCAAATGATGGTACACCGTTGGGAAAGGCCACAGGTGGACATGATGGCGTCCTGCCTCAACAAAAAGCTAAAAAGATATTGCGCCAGGTCAAGGGACCCTCAGGCGATAGCTGTGGACGCTCTGGTAACACCGTGGGTGTACCAGTCGGTGTATGTGTTCCCTTCTCTGCCTCTCATACCCAGGGTAATGAGAATAATAAGGAGAGGAGTAAGACTATACTCATTGTTCCGGATTGGCCAAGAAGAGCTTGGTAACCAGAACTCCAAGAAATGATCTCAGAGGACCCATGGCCTCTGCCGCTCAGACAGGACCTGCTGCAGCAGGGGGCTTGTCTGTTCCAAGACGTACCGCGGCTGCGTTTGACGGCATGGCGGTTGAACGCCGAATCCTGAAGGAAAAGGGCATTCCGGAGGAAGTCATTCCTACGCTGATTAAAGCTAGGAAAGAAGTAACCACAAACCATTATCACCACATATGGCGAAAATATGTTGCGTGGTGTGAGGCCAGGAAGGCCCCAACGGAGGAATTTCAGCTGGGCCGTTTCCTGCACTTCCTACAGTCAGGGGTGACTATGGGCCTAAAATTGGGTTCCATTAAGGTCCAGATTTCGGCTCTATCGATTTTCTTCCAGAAAGAACTGGCTTCACTACCTGAAGTTCAAACTTTTGTTAAGGGAGTGCTGCATATTCAGCCCCCTTTTGTGCCTCCTGTGGCACCTTGGGATCTCAACGTGGTGTTGGATTTCCTAAAGTCACATTGGTTTGAGCCACTTAAAACCGTGGAATTGAAGTATCTCACGTGGAAAGTGGTCATGTGGTTGGCCTTGGCTTCGGCCAGGCGTGTATCAAAATTGGCGGCTTTGTCATGTAAAAGCCCTTATCTGATTTTCCATATGGATAGGGCAGAATTGAGTTTTCCCCCCCAATTTCTCCCTAAGGTGGTATCAGCCTTTCATCTGAACCAACCTATCGTGGTGCCTGCGGCTACTAAAGACTTGGAGGCTTCCAATTTGTTGGACGTAGTCAGGGCCCTGAAAATTTATGTTTCCAGGACTGCGGGAGTCAGAAAGACTGACTCGCTGTTTATCCTGTATGCGCCCAACAAGTTGGGTGCACCTGCTTCAAAGCAGACTATTGCTCGCTGGATCTGTAGTACGATTCAGCTTGCACATTCTGCGGCTGGACTGCCGCATCCTAAATTAGTGAAAGCCCATTCCACGAGGAAGGTGGGCTCTTCTTGGGCGGCTGCCCGAGGGGTCTCGGCTCTACAACTTTGCCGAGCAGCTACTTGGTCGGGGTCAAACACGTTTGCTAAATTCTACAAGTTTGACACCCTGGCTGAGGAGGACCTAGAGTTTGCCCATTCGGTGCTGCAGAGTCATCCGCACTCTCCCGCCCGTTTGGGAGCTTTGGTATAATCCCCATGGTCCTTACGGAGTCCCAGCATCCACTTAGGACGTTAGAGAAAATAAGAATTTACTCACTGGTAATTCTATTTCTCGTAGTCCGTAGTGGATGCTGGGTGCCCATCCCAAGTGCGGATTGTCTGCAATACTTGTATATAGTTATTGCCTAACTAAAGGGTTATTGTTATGAGCCATCTGTTGAGAGGCTCAGTTATGTTTCATACTGTTAACTGGGTATTGTATCACAAGTTGTACGGTGTGATTGGTGTGGCTGGTATGAGTCTTACCCGGGATTCAAAATCCTTCCTTATTGTGTCAGCTCTTCCGGGCACAGTATCCTAACTGAAGTCTGGAGGAGGGTCATAGTGGGAGGAGCCAGTGCACACCAGTAGTCTAAAGCTTTCTTTTAGTTGTGCCCAGTCTCCTGCGGAGCCGCTATTCCCCATGGTCCTTACGGAGTCCCAGCATTCACTACGGACTACGAGAAATAGAATTACCAGTGAGTAAATTCTTATTTTTTCTATATTTAACTACTTATTTTTTATACAATTGAGGCAGTCCCCATATAACAGTGCTCTCTCCACCTCTATGTAGAATCAGGAGTGGAACCTTCCCCTGCCTGCAGCTCCTATCATTACTCCTCCAACACGTTGGAATAGCAGCATAATGGGCCCTACACACATACCGATCAGCCGCTGAGCTGCCCGACGGGCGACCCGGCGGCGGGGGGGCAGTGACAGGGCCCGTCACCCGGCTCCATAGAAGTGCAGGCAAATATGGACGAGATTGTCCATATTGGCCTGCATGCACAAGCAACGGGGCAACAGCGATGAACGAGTGCGGGGCCGTGCATCATTCATTGCTGGTGCCCCCACACTGAAAGATATGAACAATATTTTGTTCATTAATGAACGAGATCGTTCATATCTTTCACTTAAATCGCACAGTGTGTAGGGCACATAAGTCATCTAGGATCTGTAAGATACAAACTACTGCAAATTCAAATGGTATCCAAAGGAGCAGTGCTGGGACTCATTGTTCCAGGGCCCTTTCTATGCGGAGTTTGCATATACTCCATTGTTTGTGTGGGTTTCTTCTTTCCTTCCACAATCTAGATAGTGGACACATACTAGTAGGATGAATTGTTTCTCCTAGAAATTAGTCCTAGAAGCGTATGCTTGTACATGTGGTAGAGAATATAGATTGCAAGTTCCAGGGACTGATATGAATGATTAACTATTCTCTGTAAAGAGCTGTGTAATATGTGTGCACTAAGGGGGTAATTCCAAGTTGATCGCAGCAGGAAATTTTTTAGCAGTTGGGCAAAACCGTGTGCACATGTGCAGAGAGAGTTAGATTTGGGTGGGTTATTTTGTTTCTGTGCAGGGTAAATACTGGCTGCTTTATTTCTCTGACGTCCTAAGTGGATGCTGGGACTCCGTAAGGATCATGGGGAATAGCGGCTCCGCAGGAGACTGGGCACAACTAAAGAAAGCTTTAGGACTACCTGGTGTGCACTGGCTCCTCCCACTATGACCCTCCTCCAGACCTCAGTTAGAATCTTGTGCCCGGCTGAGCTGGATGCACACTAGGGGCTCTCCTGAGCTCCTAGAAAGAAAGTATATTTTAGTTTTTTTATTTTACAGTGAGATCTGCTGGCAACAGACTCACTGCAGCGAGGGACTAAGGGGAGAAGAAGCGAACCTACCTAACTGGTGGTAGCTTGGGCTTCTTAGGCTACTGGACACCATTAGCTCCAGAGGGATCGAACACAGGACCCGACCTCGATCGTTCGGTCCCGGAGCCGCGCCGCCGGCCCCCTTACAGAGCCAGAAGCAAGAAGTGTTCCGGAAAATCGGCGGCAGAAGACTTCTGTCTTCAACAAGGTAGCGCACAGCACTGCAGCTGTGCGCCATTGCTCCTCATGCACACCTCACACTCCGGTCACTGATGGGTGCAGGGCGCTGGGGGGGGGGGGGGGCGCCCTGAGGGCAATATAATACACCTTGGCTGGCAAATCATCACAATATATAGTCCCAGGGCTATATATGTGATAAATTACCCCTGCCAGAATCCATGAAAAAAGCGGGAGAAAAGTCCGCCGAAAAAGGGGCGGGGCTATCTTCCTCAGCACACTGGCGCCATTTTTTCTTCACAGTGCAGCTGGAAGACAGCTCCCCAGGCTCTCCCCTGTAGTTTTCAGGCTCAAAGGGTTAAAAAGAGAGGGGGGGCACTACATTTAGGCGCAATATGTGTATACAAGCAGCTATTGGGGGAAAAATCACTCAGTTATAGTGTTAATCCCTGCATTATATAGCGCTCTGGTGTGTGCTGGCATACTCTCTCTCTGTCTCCCCAAAGGACTTTGTGGGGTCCTGTCCTCAGTCAGAGCATTCCCTGTGTGTGTGCGGTGTGTCGGTACGGCTGTGTCGACATGTTGGATGAGGAAGGTTACGTGGAGGCGGAGCAGAGGCCGATAAATGGGATGTCGCCCCCTGTGGGGCCGACACCAGAGTGGATGGATAGGTGGAAGGTATTAACCGACAATGTCAACTCCTTACATAAAAGGCTGGATGACGTAACAGCTGTGGGACAGCCGGCTTCTCAGCCCGCGCCTGCCCAGGCGTCTCAAAGGCCATCAGGGGCTCAAAAAACGCCCGTTACCTCAGATGGCAGACACAGATGTCGACACGGAGTCTGACTCCAGTGTCGACGAGGTTGAGACATATACACAATCCACTAGGAACATCCGTTGCATGATCTCGGCAATGAAAAATGTGTTACACATTTCTGACATGAACCCAAGGACCACATAAAAGGGGTTTTATGTTTGGGGAGAAAAAGCAGCCAGTGTTTTGTTCCCCCATCAGATGAGTGAATGAAGTGTGTAAAGAGCGTGGGTTCCCCCGATAAGAAACTGGTAATTTCTAAAAAGTTACTGCTGGCGTACCCTTTCCCGCCAGAGGATAGGTCACGTTGGGAGATATCCCCTAGGGTGGATAAGGCGCTCACACGTTTGTCAAAAAAGGTGGCACTGCCGTCTTGGGATACGGCCACTTTGAAGGAGCCTGCTGATAAAAAGCAGGAGGCTATCCTGAAGTCTGTATATACACACTCAGGTACTATACTGAGACCTGCAATTGCCTCAGCGTAAATAGTGCTGCTGCAGCGTGGTCTGATACCCTGTCAGATAATATAATACCCTAGACAGGGATAATATTTTGCTAACATAGAGCATATTAAAGACGTTGTCTTATATATGAGGGATGCACAGAGGGATATTTGCCGGCTGGCATCCAGAATTAATGCAATGTCCATTCTGCCAGGAGGGTATTAGAGACCCGGCAGTGGACAGGTGATGCTGCCTTTAAAAGGCACATGGAGATTCTGCCTTATAAGGGTGAGGAATTGTTTGGGGATGGTCTCTGGGACCTCGTATCCACAGCAACAGCTGGGAAGAAAAATGTTTTACCTCAGGTTTCCTCACAGCCTAAGAAAGCACCGTATTTTCAGGTACAGTCCTTTCGGCTTCAGAAAAGCAAGCGGGTCAAAGGCGCTTCCTTTCTGCACAGAGACAAGGGAAGAAGGAAAAAGCTGCACCAGACAGCCAGTTCCCAGGATCAAAAATCTTCCCCCGCTTCCTCTGAGTCCACCGCATGACGCTGGGGCTCCACAGATGGAGACAGGTGCGGTGGGGGCGCGTCTCGGGAACTTCAGGGACCAGTGGGCTTGCCCACAGGTGGATCCCTAGGTTCTGCAAATAGTATCACAGGGATACAAGCTGGAGTTCGAGTGGACTCCCCCTCGCCGTTACCTCACATCAGCCTTGCCTGCTGCCCTCGGAGAAAGGGAGGTAGTACTGGCGGCAATTCACAAGCTGTACTTCCAGCAGGTGAAATCAAGGTACCCCTCCTTCAACAAGGCCGGGGTTACTATTCCAAAATGTTTGTGGTACCGAAACCAGACGGTTCGGTGAGACACATTCTAAATTGAAATCCTTGAACACTTATATACGAAGGTTCAAGTTCAAAATGGAATCGCTCAGGGCGATTATTGCAAGCCTGGAGAATTTCATGGTATCACTGGACATCAAGGATGCTTACCTGCATGTCCCTATTTACCCTCCTCACCAGGAGTACCTCAAAATTGTGGTACAGGATTGTCATTACCAATTCCAGACGTTGCCGTTGGTCTGTCCCCGGCACCGAGGGTATTTACCAAGGTAATGGCCGAAATAATTATCCCGTACTTGGACGATCTCCTTATAAAGGCGAGGTCCAGGGAGCAGTTGTTCGTCGGAGTAGCACTATCTCGGGAAGTGCTACAACAGCACGGCTGGATTCTGAATATTCCAAAGCCGCAGCTGGTTCCTACGACGCGTCTACTGTTCCTGGGGATGGTTCTGGACACAGAACAGGATAAAAAGGGTTTCTCCCAGAGGAGAAGTCCAAGGAGTTGTCGTCTCTAGACAGAGACCTCCTAATACAAATACAGGTGTCGGTGCATCAATGCACGCGAGCCCTGGGATAGTTGGTAGCTTCTTATGAAGAATTTCCATTCGCCAGGTCTCATGCAAGGATCTTCCAGTGGGATCTGTTGGACAAGTGGTCCGGGTCGCATCTTCAGATGCATCGGCGGATAACCCTGTCTCCAAGGGTCAGGGTGTCGCTGTTGTGGTGGCTGCAGAGTGCTCATCTTCTAGAGGGCCGCAGATTCGGCATACAGGACTGGGTCCTGGTGACCACGGATGCCAGCCTTCGAGGCTGGGGGGCAGTCACACAGGGAAGAAACTTCCAAGGACTATGGACAAGTCAGGAGACTTCCCTACACAAAAATATTCTGGAACTAAGGGCCATTTACAATGCCCTAAGTCAGGCTAGACCCCTGCTTCAACACCGGCCGGTGCTGATCCAGTCAGACAACATCACGGCGGTCGCTCATGTAAACCGACAGGGCGGCACAAGAAGCAGGATGGCGATGGCAGAAGCCACAAGGATTCTCCGATGGGCGGAAAATCATGTGTTAGCACTGTCAGCAGTGTTCATTCCCGGAGTGGACAACTGGGAAGCAGACTTTCTCAGCAGACACGACCTCCACTCGGGAGAGTGGGGACTTCATCCAGAAGTCTTCCAAATGATGGTACACCGTTGGGAAAGGCCACAGGTGGACATGATGGCGTCCTGCCTCAACAAAAAGCTAAACAGATATTGCGCCAGGTCAAGGGACCCTCAGGCGATAGCTGTGGACGCTCTGGTAACACCGTGGGTGTACCAGTCGGTGTATGTGTTCCCTTCTCTGCCTCTCATACCCAGGGTAATGAGAATAATAAGGAGAGGAGTAAGACTATACTCATTGTTCCGGATTGGCCAAGAAGAGCTTGGTAACCAGAACTCCAAGAAATGATCTCAGAGGACCCATGGCCTCTGCCGCTCAGACAGGACCTGCTGCAGCAGGGGGCTTGTCTGTTCCAAGACGTACCGCGGCTGCGTTTGACGGCATGGCGGTTGAACGCCGAATCCTGAAGGAAAAGGGCATTCCGGAGGAAGTTATCCCTACGCTAATTAAAGCTAGGAAAGAAGTGAACGCAAACCATTATCACCGCATATGGCGGAAATATGTTGCGTGCTGTGAGGCCAGGAAGGCCCCAACAGAGGAATTTCAGCTAGGTCGATTTCTGCTCTTCCTATAGTCAGGGGTGACTATGGGCCTAAAATTGGGTTCCATTAAGGTCCAGATTTCGCTCTATCGATTTTCTTCCAAAATAAAACTTACTTCACTGCCTGAAGTTCAGACTTTTATTAAGGGAGTGCTGCATAGTCAGCCCCAGTTTGTGCCTCCAGTGGCACCGTGGGATCTCAACGTGGTGTTGGATTTCCTGAAGTCGCATTGGGTTGAGCCACTTAAATCCGTGGAGCTAAAATACCTCACATGGAAAGTGTTCATGCTGTTGGCCTTGGCGTCGGCCAGGCGTGTATCAGAATTAGCGGCTTTATCATGCAAAAGCCCTTATCTAATTTTTTTATATGGATAGGGCGGAATTGAGGACTCGTTCCCAATTCCTTCCTAAGGTGGTATCAGTTTTTCATGTGAACCAACCTATTGTGGTGCCTGCGGCTACTTGGGACTTGGAGGATTCCAAGTTACTGGACGTAGTCAGGGCCCTGAAAAATATATGTTTCCAGGACGGCTGGAGTCAGGAAAACTGACTCGCTATTTATCCTGTATGCACCCAACAAGCTGGGTGCTCCTGCTTCTAAGCAGACTATTGCTCGCTGGATCTGTAGCACGATTCAACTTGCACATTCTGCGGCTGGACTGCCGCACCCTAAATCTGTAAAAGCCCATTCCACGAGGAAAGTGGGCTCTTCTTGGGCGGCTGCCCGAGGGGTCTCGGCTTTACAAATTTGCCGAGCTGTTACTTGGTCGGGTTCAAATACTTTTGCAAGAGTCTACAAGTTTGATACCCTGGCTGAGGAGGACCTAGAGTTTGCTCATTCGGTGCTGCAGAGTCATCCGCACTCTCCCGTCCGTTTGGGAGCTTTGGTATAATCCCCATGGTCCTTACGGAGTTCCCAGCATCCACTAGGATGTCAGAGAAAATAAGAATTTACTCACCGGTAATTCTATTTCTCGTAGTCCGTAGTGGATGCTGGGCGCCCATCCCAAGTGCGGATTGTCTGCAATACTTGTATATAGTTATTGCCTAACTAAAGGGTTATTGTTGAGCCATCTGTTGAGAGGCTCAGTTATATTTCATACTGTTAACTGGGTATAGTATCACGAGTTATACGGTGTGATTGGTGTGGCTGGTATGAGTCTTACCCGGGATTCAAAATCCTTCCTTATTGTGTCAGCTCTTCCGGGCACAGTATCCTAACTGAGGTCTGGAGGAGGGTCATAGTGGGAGGAGCCAGTGCACACCAGGTGACCTAAAAGCTTTCTTTAGTTGTGCCCAGTCTCCTGCGGAGCTGCTATTCCCCATGGTCCTTACGGAGTCCCAGCATCCACTACGGACTACGAGAAATAGATTTACCGGTGAGTAAAATCTTATTTTTTACACTGCAAATTAGATTGCAGATTGAACACATCACACCCAAATCTAACTCTTTCTGCACATGTTATATCTGCCTCCCCTGCAGTGCACATGGTTTTGCCCAGTTGCTAACAGAATTCCTGCTGCGATCAACTTGGAATTACCCCCTATATACAGATGTAGCAGCCCTCATCTGCTGTGATGCATATGCACAAATAGTCACATCCGCAATCGCACCCTGCAATTCCAATGGATCGTGGGTCCAACTATTTGCACATGCCTACGGGCAGGTACACTAATCGTGGCAATGTAGTCGCACCCACAAATAGTCGTGGATACGATGAGGCCTGCTACATCTGTAAGTAACTGTTAATAAGTAGATCCAGCTCCATTAATTGGCAGATCCCATGATGGTAGTAGGTGGCAGCAGTGTACGATGGAGGTTAGTCCACACGGCAGAACAACTTTATCAGGTAATGGTTTACTAAGGGGTAGAAAGCAGCTGCAGAATAACATAGGGTTATTGCAATATGCAGCAGGCACAGGATACAAGGATATCCAGTTGCAGGCAGGATCATACAGGGTAATGCTGGGTGTTGTAGTGCACCTATGTGCACATTCACTGTAAAATATATATATATATATTCAGGGGTGGCAGCGGGATGTATATAATATACAGCAGTGATGACACTAGTTTTTTTGGGTCATTGTGTTATTGAAGACACTCAGGGGTATGTCCTATACATATGACGCTGAGATGAGAAACACGTACAGAGAACCGTACTTGCGCGGTAGCACACTTGTCAGTTCGGAGGTGGCTCAAGGTCTTTGGTGGTCATTCCGAGTTCTTCGCTCTCTAGCTGCTTTTAGCAGCCGTGCAAATACATAGCCGCCACCCTCTGGGAGTGTATTTTAGCTTAGCAAAAGTGTGAACAAAAGGATCGCACAGCGGATACAAAAATATTTGTGCAGTTTCAGACCTACTCAGCGCTTGCGATCACTTCAGTCTATTCAGTTCCTGTTTTGACGTCACGAACACGCCCTGCGTTCGGCCAGCCACGCCTACGTTTCCCCAGCCATACCTGCATTTTTATCTGGTACGCCTGCGTTTTTCCGCTCACTTCCTGAAAACGGTCAGTTGACACCCAGAAACACCCTCTTCCTGTCAATCACTCTGCGGCCAGCAGTGCGACTGAAAAGCTTCGCTAGACCCTGTGTGAAACTACATCGTTCGTTGTAATAGTACGACGCGCGTGCGCATTGCACCGCATACGTATGCGCAGAAGTGCCATTTTTTTTGCCTGAACGCTGCACTGCGTCCGAAATCTGCTAGCGAACAACTCGGAATGACCCCCTTAGTGTCTGGATGGTAGGAGAGACACTTCGCATCGAATCACCATTGCAAACATCATTTGCAGCAACGCTCATCTGAGTAACCCTAAGGTTACAGTATTGGCCATCCGAGTAAACCTTAAGGTTACAGCGTCAGATATCTGAGTAACCCTTAGGTTACTCAGAATGGACGCCTCATCTCCACTGCTAAAAGACGCAGACACCGGCCTCAGCACCCCCACAGATGGAGGCGTGCACAGATCTCAAACAATCGGACATGTATGCAAACCACTGACTCACAGTGCTCATTCCCTCACACTCAGTGCTTGTTAGCAGCAGGTTGGGGCCAGTGTGTAACTCCCTGCTATGCTCAGCCTCCCTCCTGCCATTACACGTCTGCTCCAGTGCAGAAACCAGCTCAGACTTCATTAGAATTCATTTTATCTTGATGCAGAATCAGATTCAGTTTATGGCCATGGAGCAGAACATTCCAAAGTTACTATGACTGCAAAGCAAATAGCGGCAATTCATTAACAAACTCCATCTACAAGTACTTTAATTAACTGATTGGTTCATGCTGATGCAACGTTATCTGCCTCTGCCATTCTGTATAGGAAGGTAGGTTCTGTTGGGTTGTGGTTAACATGCCGGCTGTCGGGATCCCGGCGTTCAGGATATCGACACCAAAATCACGACAGCCAACAATACCGACAGCCGGAATACCAGTGCCACAGGGCTATTACCCCTCGTGGGTGTCCATGACACCCATAGAGTGGGAATACATCCTGTGGCGAGCCCGCAGCGTGCCCGCAAGGGGACTCTTTGAGCTCGACCCGCTGCCAGCATTCTGACGGATGGCAGTTTGGATCTGCTCAGAATATATATGCAGCAGTGATATAGTTATTATAACTAGGTAATCTACACTGTCAATTTGTATATTATAAGGTATATTGTATTCTAGGAAGAAACTATTGCAGCTTTGAAATAGTTGGTAACTGCTATGTTAGTGTTTGTTTTAGGTGAGTTTTATGGCATGCTCTGTAAACGGGGGTGGGATGTTAGGCCTTGATTGCAATTACTAGACACACATGGATACTTACCATTCATAAGGAAAGATGCTTGGCTGACCAATAGCCGGCTGAACAGAGCTTTATTAGAAGGGCTGTTTAAAAGGGCTAAGAAAATATTACAATATAGACTTACCCAGGACTTACCAGGACGAAAACAGACGGAAACATTCCCCCAACAAAACAGAAAACCATCCTCCCTTCCTTTCATTCCCAATCATCTGTGCAATTCAGCGTATGTATAGAAATTACCAACTACAATCCTCATGACCACTAAGAACAAAATACAACCAATTTTGTGTATAACCATTTACATTGTGATATACATGTGATTGTACATACCTGTTTGTCACTTTGCTCTATCATGCACAGCTAACATACAGCGGAACAACACCAGTAAATAGGCAACTGAACTTTTAACTTGATCAAGTGAAACCATACATTCTCAGCCCTGATAACACTGGTTTAATCTCAAACAAACTATGTTCCACAAATTGATTTTCTGCATTGCTCTTCATGGAGTATTCATAAAGACCATTGCATCATTCAGTCTCCCAGCAACTCAGCCTTCCGTACATGTTGCCCCCTCAATTCTACACTCCCCTCTTATTAGCACTCATGAGCTTTTCACTTCCCTATACTCATTGACAATAACATCTACAACCTCTCACCATAAAAAACTTTCACAAACCTCTGACACTCACATTTATCGCTCTCTTCTGCTTCTGATAGCTGGTGACATTTCACCAAATCCAGGACCCAGCCACTTGCATCGCTCACATTCACCTGATTCACAGCAACATAGAAATCCAGCTAACCTCATAAACATCACATGTCTTCCATTACCCTCCAGATCACTAAAATGTGCCTTATGGAATGCACGCTCTGTTTGTAACAAATTAACATCCATCCATGACCTCTTCATATCCAACAACATCAATCTGCTGGCTATAACAGAAACCTGGCTCACACAATCTGACACAGCCTTCCCTGCAGCACTGGCACATGGTGGTCTCCACTTTACACACACCTCCAGACCCAGTAACCATAAAGGAGGAGGAGTTGGACTTTTACTTTCCCAATCTTTTGCATACACTGTTCTACCACAGGTTCCATCACTCACAGTTACATCATTTGAAGTACATTCCATTAGGGTTTACTCGCCTTTCTCTCTGCGTGTTGCAGCTATCTACCGCCCACCTGGGCATCCAAAACAATTTTTGGAAGATTTTTCTGCCTGGCTCCCTCACTTCCTATCCTTTGACATCTCCACCATTATGATGGGTGATTTCAATATTGCTATTGATTGTCCAAAATCTGCTGCTCATGCCTCCAAACTACTCTCTCTAACTTCCTCTCTTGGCCTCTCCCAATGGACTGACTCCTCTACTCATCAGGAAGGCCACTGCCTTGATCTAGTATTCACCAGACTATGCTCCATCTCTGAACTCACTAACACTCCTTTCCCCCCTCTCAGATCACAACCTTATCACCTGCATGCTCTCCTCCGTTAATTCAAACCCTGTGTTGCTGAAGTCCTCCAATCTTCCTCAAACCCGCAGAAATATTAACACAATTAATCGTCAAGAACTTTCCACTTCACTCCAACAACTGCTTTCACCTATTTCTGCATTCACCTCTCCTGAGATGGCTGTATCACACCTTAATGAGACTCTAGAACTAGCCCTTGATGAAGTGCCTCCAGCTACCCATCACACTCCACGTAGGCCTAGATGTCAACCATGGCACTCCAAATTAACAAGACAACTACAAAAACTCACACGAAAACTTGAACGTCAGTGGCGTAAATCTCGTATTTCAAGTGACTTCCTCACATATAAGACTGTCTACCATTCTTATAAAAATGCCCTGGACACTGCCAAACAAACATATTTCCAAACTCTTATCTCTGCTCAAGCCTACAACCCCAAACGACTCTTTAATACATTTAAATCACTTCTGAATCCTCCCTCACCTACCCCACCAGCCACTATCAAGGCACAGGATCTTGCTTCCTACTTCAAGGAGAAGATTGATAAGATCCGAGATGAAATGGTATGCTCTTCGGCAGCCAGTGACCTGCTCCGTTCTTTACCTGAACCCTCTGGCACTCTTTCTTCATTTGATCCCACAAATGAAGATGAAGTATCATCACTCTTCTCATCCTGCTTCTCCACTACCTCTCCTCTTGATCCTTTCCCCTCACAAATAAGTAAAGCTCTGTCTCTGGTGCTCATCCCTACCTTAACTAACATCTGTAATCTCTCTCTCTCTACTGGTATTTTTCCTTCACTCTTCAAGCATGCAGTGATTACTCCCATTTTAAAGAAACAAAATTCTGACCCTAATGCTCTCTCAAACTACCGCCCTATCTCTCAGCTCCCTTGTCTCTCTAAGCTACTTGAGAGACTTGCCTACATTTTCGACTCACACACTTTCTTAACTCATACACTTTATTGGACCCACTTCAGTCAGGCTTCGGTTCCCAACACTCCACAGAGACAGCACTGACTAAAGTGGTTAATGATTTGGTCACTACGAAGTCTAAAGGCCATTACTCACTACTTATTCTTCTAGATCTATCTGCTGCATTTGACACTGTAGAGCACTCTCTTCTCATACAGACATTACAATCCCTAGGTCTTAAAGACACAGCCCTTTCTTGGTTACTATCCTACCTATCTAATCGCTCCTTCAGTGTTCGCTTCTCTGAATCTACCTCCTCTTCGCTACCTCTTTCAGTTGGAGTACCGCAAGGCTCAGTCTTGGGTCCTCTGCTTTTCTCTATCTATACCTCATCTCTTGGTAAACTAATCAGCTCTTTTGGTTTTCAGTATCATCTGTACGCAGATGATACTCAAATCTATCTATCCTCACCTGACTTGTCCCTATCTGTACTGGACCGTGTCACTGAATGCCTTTCTGTAATTTCATCCTGGATGACATCTCGCCACCTCAAACTGAATATTTCAAAGACAGAGTTAATTATATTTCCACCGGCCAATAGTAGGTACCAACCTGATATCTCTATCACTGTTGAAAACTCGACTATCTACCCTACCCCACAAGCTCGCTGCCTAGGTGTCATCCTTGACTTTGATCTGTCCTTTGTTCCCCACATTCAATCTGTCTCAAGATCATGTTACATGCATCTAAAAAACATATCCAAAATACGACCATACCTTACACAAGACACTGCTAAAACTCTAATCCACACTCTCATTATCTCCCGCATTGATTATTGCAATAGTCTCCTAACTGGTCTTCTCAAAACGAGACTCTCACCACTACAATCCATTCTGAATGCAGCTGCGAGGCTTATCTTCCTCGCTAGACGTTCATCGTCTGCAGATCCACTCTGTCAGTCCCTCCATTGGTTTCCTGTACTCTACCGCATTCAATATAAAATACTTTTACTCACACACAAGGCCATTAACCAAACTACACCAACGTACATCACTTCGCTTATCTCAAAATATCTCCCAACCCGACCTCTTCGCTCTTCACAAGACCTGCGTCTCTCATCCACACTCAATACTCGCTCCCACTCACGATTGCAGGACTTTCATCGGGCTGCACCCACTCTGTGGAATGCCCTACCACGCACAATAAGACTCTCCTCTAGTCTCCAAACCTTCAAGCGTTCCCTGAAAACTCACCTCTTCAGGCAAGCATACTAAATTCCAGAACCGCCCACATAACTTTCATAAACCTTCCTATCAAATTGCATCCACTCTGTACAGTCCACACATATCCTCACATGTCTTCTCATTCTATGCAATAGATAGCACCTTTCCATATGTACACATGCCTATTTCCCTATAGATTGTAAGCTTGCGAGCAGGGCCTTCCTACCTCTATGACTGTTTGTTATCACCCATTTTGTTATTGTTATTTCAAATTGTAAAGCGCAACGGAATTTGCTGCGCTATATAAGAAACTGTTAATAAATAAATAAATAAATAAATGGGATGCAGCTGTCGGGATATTGACAGCCGGCATACTGCCCACTGGTAAATAGTATGTATTCCATTCTGTCTTATGCGGATTATTTACTTACGACCTCCTTAGCATTTAAGAGGGCGATACAATTGCACGCGATGTGCCGCTGAACACCACCAGTTACTGCACCTCCGACATTGCCTCACTGGGGTGTGAGGCGTAATTTCTAACTGAATGGAGGCAATGTGCCATTCCAGGAACACAGTTATAGTCTGTTTTTCTTCCTACGTTCCAGAATGAATACAACAGAGTTTTCTGTGTCTATGCATGGGTTAGCAATTAACAGGCACAATTAATGCAGTAGCTGCAAATGACTAATCTACATCTCTTCAAAGCTATGCTGAGTAAATGAGTGTACAAGTTTTCCTGTGCTTGAATTAATCTAACTGAAAATCAGGACGCCCATTTAAAGAAATGTTAAGATGTTGAGTTTTTCCTGAAAAGGGTGAGACAAAATATGTATTGTTTTCTCCATTTTAATTTACATGTTCCCCAAACTTAGGGCCTAATTCAGCTTGAGTCGCAAAACTACAACTCGCTTCTCCAACATGCGGGGGGCCGTCCAGCACAGGGCAAGGCTGCCCGCATAATGGATCCTGCCCCCCCCCCCCCCCACCCCCACTAACACGCGAGTGCATAGCTACACAGCTGCCAACTGATTTTCCTGTGTCTACAATGTCTCCGCCAGTCATACTTGCTTACCCTCCCGGAAGCTGCGGGAGGCTCACGATTTTTCGACTTCTCCTCCGCAGCCCCGGAAGGGTAAGTGATTCTCCCGCATCCCGCACAATCCTGCACGCTTCCTAGTGAAGCGGGCAGGATAAGGCTAAAATAATGCACTCTAGGGCAGCCGCCTGAGGGGCGGGGCTAATTGCAGCATTTAGCCCCGCCCCCTACCCACAGCCCATCCAATAGCTGTCATTTCCTCCTCTTGGGGGTGGGGCCTAATGATATCTCAGATTGCTGTCATTTCCTCCTCTTGGGGGTGGGGCCTAAGGATATCTCAGTTTGGCCATGCCCACCGAAGTTGCCTGCTGCGTCTCCTCTCCGGGCTTCTTCCGGAAAGGAGACTTAAAAGGTAGGCATGTATGCTCCACCTTCTTGACATTACCTCCCTTTCTGCTATTCCCCGAGTCCAATATGTAGTGCCCTCTTTTTTCTATCCCTTCGTTCATTCCGTCTCCCAATTTTGACATTTCCATATTGCAGTATTTACAGGATTAGTCCTCTTATCCTGGGAGACATTAAAACCCTCAAAAATCCTGGAAAAACATTGGGGTTACACCTCTCCTACACTCCTGGTGCCTATAATGATCTAAGAACAGGTTTTAAGGTAGCTTTATATGAAAGAATACCATACAACCGGTATAATCTTCCATCTCCTTATGAACGTGGGAACAAATAATTCATAATAACACCGACGAAATCATATAATATAAAAACAAACACTGAAGAACGCTTGAGAAGTGAACCTGCAATCCGCTAATCGGGAGTGGATATCATCATTGTATTGGCAAGTATTTGTAGTAAGCCAGCATGTATTTGTACCAAGCTTTGTACCAAGCCAGCATGTATTTGTACCACGCCAGCATGTATTTGTACCACGCAAGCATGTATTTGTACCAGGCCAGCATGTATTTGTACCACGCCAGCATGTATTTGTACCAAGCCAGCATGTATTTGTACCAGGCCAGCATGTATTTGTACCAAGCCAGCATGTATTTGTACCAGGCCAGCATGTATTTGTACCAAGCCAGCATGTATTTGTACCAGGCCAGCATGTATTTGCACCAGGCCTGCAATTGATACGGCTATTGACAGGTAACAATTGCAGCTCTTTGTGAGCAAGCATAATACAAATTTGCTTATATTTCTCTTAAAAAACAGTTATATGCCCAACTGAGCATGTGCCCCATTATATCTATACAGAATTATTTTATCCATCTTGAATATATTAATTGGCCAACTTATTATTGGTTTAATCTGAACTATAACCAATTGTGTTAACAATAAAGCAGAAAGTGATGCAACACACAAGAGTTCTGGCATACTGTGAAAATAACTTGTGTTACCCTCTATATTTCTGCCTGTGCACACTAGCCACCACCATGTTTTACACAACTAGTTGTTCAGTTTAGCCTGGCATTCCACCAAGCTGGCTATCTACAGCCATACTCTGCAGCCTATTCAGTCCTAAACTAAATAACTACTCTCTCTGATAGAAAAACAAAACCGATGAACTTTATGTTTGCTCAGTGGGTTATATCTGTAGCTACTGCATTACGCTGATAGCACTGCTACCGATGTATTTACATATGATGACTAGCCTTTCTCTTATTTACTGCACAGGAGCGGAGCAAGCTGTTATCTCCCACACACAATGTCAGTGATTATAGGACAGCTTCCAGTATAATTCCCTTTCTCTCCGTAGAATGGCGACATGGCTTCAATAATTCAGTCTTCATGTTTCGTTGTGCTGTGTCTGTTATGTATTTGTGCTACAACTCATACAATGCTTGTGAAAGAGGAAAGAGCATGTTAGCACATACTTTACTACTCTCCTGGAATGTCCGGGAGACTCCTGATTTTCGTCAAAATCTACCGCACTCCAGGAGCGTATATCAGCCTCCTGGATGCCACCCAGTTCTGAAGTGAAGTGGCAATACAGGTGCTGAATTTACATGATTCCAGGTGAGTCATGTCGTCATTGCTCCACCCCCGCTGCCTGAAAATGTGACACCCGTCGCAACGCCCCACGAATCGCCCACCTTCATGTATCTCCTGGAGGAACTATCATCAAAGTAGGTAAGTACAGTATGTGTTAGAAATTTGTTCTTGGCGTTTAATTTACAATAATCAGCCATTAATACTGGCCACACTTGAAGCAATCCTGCCACTCGGCCCACTCTTATAAGGTGGCTAATTGGACAAGATACAGCTGCTCGGAGCATGGGCAAAGCATCTGGATATCTTCTGACATCACTAGAACCCATTGGCACAGTCTGCAGGAGCTCAGAGACATAAAGGGCCTGGTGGTGGCTAGACAGATGCAGGGTGTCGCACTGACACTGGCGGCCGTGGTTAAACTGGGAATCTGCACCTCCATAGGGCTACTACAACAGTTGATGATGTGTCTTAATTAGAACAGCGTCGGGTTAGCACCGCAGCCGGTGGGCTCCTCAGTGGGAAGACCACCAGCCATAGCATTAGCATAAAGATGCAGTAGCGACTGTAATGGCACCTTCCAACTCCACTTATCAACATTCCCGACTATGATCAAGCAGTTTTAATCATTTTACTATTGAACATTTGCGTAATCAATACTGTAGATTGCATACCCAGCTTTCACTACACTGACATCTATTTAAAAAGTAATGATAAAATAAACCTAAAAAAAAAGGTAAAATATTGTATTTTATTTATTCAGTCTAATACAAATATAAAGCGGGGGTAAGAGAGTATTCAAATAGAACCAATTCATTTTTGATTGGAGTTAAATCTAAGAGGGCATATAATAACTGAAGAAAACTAACTTTTAGCATTGATACGGTTGCTAAAGAGGTAAACTAAGTTAACTTGTGGTGTATACTGTATGTGTTTCTATAAAAGACAAGTTAGTAATATAATACATGACAATTGAATGGAAACTGCTAAATGGCTTATTATCATCATCATGGAAATAAGCTAAAGCTCTATAAAAATAATGCTATGCATTATTATTTACATTAGATCACAGGTTCTCAAACTCGGTCCTCAGGACCCCACACAGTTCATGTTTTCCAGGTTACCTGTGGATTTTTAAAATGTGACAGTTGGTGATAGATGGTGCACCTGCCAGGTGACCTGGAAAACTTGAACTGTGTGGGGTTCTGAGGACTGAGTTTGAGAACCACTAGGGGAAAATGCCAAAAATAATAATCGGTAAAAACCCTATAAGCTTAAGGTTCATTGCTTTCGTGTATATACTAGACTAGGGGTAGCCATCCTGATCCTGGAGAGCTACTAACAGTTCATGTTTTCTAGACCAACTAGCTGGTGCACAGGTGTAGTCATTATTAATACCCCTTTTACACCACACAAATAACCTGGTATCAACCTGGTATATTGCCGGGTCGATAGGGGTCGCTGTGTGGTGTGAAAGGAGCCATGACGAATTGACGGGTCGCCTGACCCGGTAATTTAACCCAGGAATAAAGAAGGGTTATTCCCAGATTAAATACTGGGTCAGGTGCAGTGTGAATGGGTTACTGGGTCGATGCGACCCAGGACCCGTTCACTGCATAGGGAGAGGCAGCACGGAGATGATCTCATCTCCCAGCACCGCCTCCGCACCTGCCCCCGATGATGCCACGGTCCCCGCCCCGATGGCAGCCCGACCCGGCATATTGCCGGGTCAGGGAAGCCAATGTTAGGGTCCAATGCTGGGTCATACCTTGGAAAGGACCCATTTCCAATTCTCAGGTGCGACCCAGCATTTGCGATGTGAAAGCGGTATTTCTGTCACCTTTTCATACATGCAGTGCATTCATTCCTAACCAACACATTCTATAGATCCACTGGTGGCCTGGAAAGCATGACCTGTTGATAGCTCTCAAGGACCAGGGTTGGCTACCTCTGCACTAGACGAACACCAAGAAATTTAATTATTTCCTAAAGACCATGAAAAGGATCACAGACTGATTTACATCAACAGTTTGCTACCAAATAATTAGAAAAAGAGATTGGTCCATTGAAAAAATAATGGCAATAACAAAACCATGTAAGATTTTTATTAGTGCAATACTTTCTTTGGGGAAATGAAACATTCCATTAACATCATCTCCCTGTCATCTACTGAGGCTCATAGTTCATGGCTAATGTTATGCTGCAGTAAGTTTGTATTTTTTTAATTTGACAGTATTCAGAGTTGATTTTAGGAAAAGGAGAAAGGATTATAAGTGTTTCGGAACCCTTTTGAGGTAAGAAATATTTTTGTAAAATGCGTTGGGTAATGTGGATATGAGATGTTGTATATTCCCTGAGGGAGGAGCAGAAGGGAAAATAGAGGATCCCAATTACAATATTCAGTCTCCTACCAATAAACATTCTTTCCTCCCAAGAACACAGAGGTTTATGTTCTGAGGCTTTCTAAGCATGAAATACTTGTAATATAGCATGAACACAGTAAATAAACTACTTATGAGGCACCACAATGATGAGGAGTCTTCCACTGCTTGCTCCTCAACCTTTTTGTCATTGATTAAATTTGGTCATAAAATGTGCTTATTACTCCGACATACACCCACAAAGGAAGCCGAGCCATCTTTCTATATAAATTAAGCTTGACTCTTTAGTTGACGCATGCTGATCTTTGTTTTTACATACAAATCCATATATATAAGGGAGGACTGGGAGCTGGTAGAGACAGACAAGAAAACAAATGAAATAGCTGGCACAAATAACTAGAATAATATGTGGTGTTGGCTGCTTTTGCTGAACTACTGTGTGATAAAAAAAATTTTTGCTTCAAGTGACAGGAAAATTAGAATCTCTAGCCTCTATTTTCAGGACTTCTAATTATACAGCAGTTCACAGGTTTATAACTCCCCCTGAAGCAATGAAAATCAGAAATTACACAGTCTTTTGATATAGTAAATCTATAGATGATATTAATATTCAAGCCTTGCATTTATTTTGGGATACAGTAGTAACTCTGTCTTAAGACAAGATGTCTGTAAAACATGTTAAACAGCACTGTATATATCACAAACGTGCCCATCTATTAATGGTGCCAGGTCACATGACTCAGTGACTGGAATTTACAAACATGTTTATAAAAGTTGTGTCTGTGCCACGGAATTCTATCAGAACCTGAAACCGAATCCATGAACTCAATCGTTTTTTATTGTCAAAATGGGCTGATTATGGGGGTTCATTCCGAGTTGATCGCTAGCTGCATTTGTTCGCAGCGCAGCAATCAGGCTAAAAAATGGCAGTTCTGCGCATGCGTATGCGGCGCAATGCGCACTCGCGTCGTACGGGCACAACGAACGATGTAGTTTTGCACAGGGTCTAGCGAAGCATGCCGCAGAGTGATTGACATGAAGTGGGCGTTTCTGGGTGTCAACTGACCGTTTTCAGGGAGTGTTCGGAAAAACGCAGGCGTGCCAGGAAAAACGCAGGCGTGGCTGGGCGAACGCTGGGCGGGTTTGTGACGTCAAAACAGGAACTGAACAGTCTGAAGTGATCGCAAGCGCTGAGTAGGTTTTGAGCTACTGTGAAACTGCACAAAAAAACTTTGTAGCCGCTCTGCGATACAAGCGATCGCACTTCTGCTGAGCTAAAATACACTCCCAGTGGGCGGCGACATAGCATTTTGCACGGCTGCTAAAAACAGCTAGCTAGCGATCAACTCGTAATGACCCTCTATATCACATAGGAATCAGCCAATCTAATTTCTGCCCCACATTCATACCTTTGTCCAGCCATCTCGATCTCACTACCTAACTTCCTGCCCTCAGGTCCCCACTGACTTGCTCATGTCTTGTCTTCCCTCCCCTTAGATTGTAACATCCTAGGAGCAGGGTCCTCCCACCTCCTGTTCTCTCAGCCCTCTTTTGCACTTCAAATACAGCCTTCACCCACACACTGGCCATTTTCCGGTATTCGGCCCGTTGTAGCTACTCATCCCTTCCGCTGCCTCTTAAATTACTAGTCTTGCCATAGCTATTCCTGACACGTCTCTACCTTAGCCGCTTTCCAGCTGTATTATGTCCTGAGATTTGTGGTCCTGATTGTTACTTGTTTCCTGTTTATTTTTGGGCTACTGTAATGTTCTGTCTTACCGCATGCCTTTGGTGCTGCGGACCACTTGTGGCGCCATGTAAATAAAGTGTAATAATAATAATATCATCACAATTTATAGCAAAATCTTTTGGTTTTTTTTTTAAGGCATCTGCGACTGAGATGTGAAAAATGTAATTAAATGAGCAACTTCTATTGTATTAAATGCAGAGGTTAATGAAAATATTAAATGGGATGCTATATCACCTACAATAGAGCATTTAAATACAACAGATTGTGTCTCCCATATCTAAAAATCTGATATCTAAACTATTCAGAAAAACAATTTTTTGAGCACGATAGTGACACTTTTGCTTTCTGATGGTTCAGTGTACACAGACTTTGTTTCATGTACAAAATTATTACAAATATTGTATAAAATGACCTTCATTCCATGTGTATAAGGAACATAAATGCATTCTGTGTTCAGACTTGGGTCCCACCCCCAGGATATCTCATTGCGCTATGCACATTTTCCAAAATACATAAAAAAATCAAAATCCAATATACTTCTGGTCCCAAGTTTTTCAGATGCAGGAGACTAACCCTGTATTTAAAAATGCATTTTGTGGGCAATATTAATAAGTGAACCCTGTTTATGGACTAAAAAAGAATGTCACCCCATTACAGGTGGCCATTTTGTGGGTTTAAATCAAAATGGCTGCAACCTACCTATTCCTTTGAAACCAGTGGATTCACAAAGTAGGCAACATTTTGTGGGGTGGAGCAATGATAATGACACCTTATCAGTTCAGTAGAAATTAGTGACATTACTGATCCATGAATAAGATAATGCAGAGGTACGGAGCAGTGTAGGCTAAGATGAAAATAGTTTGTGGGTTATGATAACTTGATATATAGTACAATGGGGTAATTCAGACCTGATCGCAAGGGTGCGTTTTTTGCATCCCTGCGATCAGGTATTCGCCGCCTACAGGGGGAGGGTATGGAGTGTGTGCAGGTGTGCAATTGCATTTGCAGCAGAACTGCACAAAACATAAGTTTGTGCAGTTTTTGCTCAGCCCAGGACTTACTCAGCTGCTGCGATGATCGAGGCTGGAGCTGTCGCCAGAATATCTCCCTCCAAACGCCTGGTCCCTCCTGCGTTTTCCTGGACACTCCTTGAAAACGGTCAGTTGCCACCCACAAACGTCCTCTTCCTTTCAATCTTCTTGCGATCGTCCGTGCGTTCGGAAATTTTGCAGCAACCCGTCACTGACTGGCGATCCCCGTTGCTGCGGTCCATCATGCCTGCGCATTGTGGTGCATACACATGCGCAGTTCAGATCTGATCGCATGCTGTGAGAAAATGCAGCCTAGCGATCAGGTCAGAATTACCCCCAATATCTCCACTAGGCGTAGCTGCTAGCTTACTGACCCCTAGTGGTGCAGGCAGCTAGTTATTTTATTACACTGGGCTCCAAAATGGGATCCGGTCTGAAGATCGACAGTGTCTAGGTCGACAATGTTTAGGTCGACCACTATAGGTCGACAGTCACTAGGTCGACATGGATGGAAGGTCGACAGGGTTTCTAGGTCGACATGTGCTAGGTCGACAGGTCTAAAGGTCGACATGAGTTTTTCACATTTTTTTCTTTTTTTGAATTTTTTCATACTTAACGATCCACGTGGACTACGATTGGAACGGTAAAGTGTGCCGAGCGAAGCGGTAGCGGAGCGAAGGCACCATGCCCGAAGCATGGCGAGCGAAGCGAGCCATGCGAGGGGACGCGGTGCACTAATTTGGGATCCCGGTCACTCTACGAAGAAATCGACACAAAAAAAATATATCCTCATGTCGACCTTTAGACCTGTCGACCTAGCACATGTCGACCTAGAAACCCTGTCGACCTTCCATCCATGTCGACCTAGTGACTGTCGACCTATAGTGGTCGACCTAAACATTGTCGACCTAGACACTGTCGATTTGATGAACCACACCCCTCCAAAATTGCTTTTCCTTTGTAATAGAACTTTAAGGTCCAAAATAGGTCCCATTAAAAGTGAAAGAAGAGACCCATGGCCCAAGTGTTTTACAGATGTATAAATGTCTAACATCTCTTTTCCACCCCTGTAGATTTAATAATTCTGCTCCGCAAATGGAAATATGGGCCGGGATGTATTGCGGTGCGAGTATATAGTCAAATTCCAACTCGCACCTTCTCGCACTTTGAGAAGGTGAGAGTTGGCGGAGCAGCTCGCAAATGTAATACAGTGCGAGTTTTTTGTAAAAAAACTCTTTCTGCATGTGAGGTCTGGAGAAATAACAGACCAGAAACCCAGTGGTTAAACTCGCATAATGTAATGTTAGTTTCATTACATTGGTGGTCATTATGAGTTGTTCGCTCTTTGCTGATTTTCGCTATGCTGCGACTTGTTGATAAATGCGCATGCGCATGGTACGCAGCGCGCATGCGCTTAGTTATTTAACTAAAAACTTAGCAGTTTTGCTGTTGATCGTGCGGCGCTTTTCAGTTGCACTGCTGATCGGTGAGTGATTGACAGGAAAGGGGCGTTTCTGGGTGGTAACTGAGCGTTTTCCGGGAGTGTGCTAAAAAACGCAGGCGTGTCAGTGAAAAACGTGGGTGTGTCTGGAGAAACGGGGGAGTGGCTGGCCGAACGCAGGTCGTGTTTGTGACGTCAAACCAGGAACTAAATGGACCGAGCTGATCGCAATCTAGGAGTAGGTCTGGAGCTACTCAGAAACTGCAAGAAAATATTTAGTAGCAATTCTGCTACTCTTCCGTTCGCTATTCTGCTAAGCTAAGATACACTCCCAGAGGGCGGCGGCCTAGCGTTTGCAATGCTGCTACAAGCAGCTAGCGAGCGAACAACTCGGAATGAGGACCATTGTGCGACTTTGACAGTAGCATGCACAGATCAATGAGATCCGTGCATGTTTCTGTCTGGAAAAGTAAAGAAATAATTAAAAAACAAATAAAAAAAACGATGTGCAGGTCCTTCCCCCCACACCCAAAAGCATAACCAGCCCCGGGCTCTTTGAGCCGGTTCTCATGACAAAAATACGAGAAAAAAATTGACTGGGGCTCCCCATATTTAAACAACCAGCACCAGGCTCTTGGACCGGTTATGGTTCTAAAAATACGGGTGCCAAAAGAAGTAGGGGTTCCCCGTATTTTTAAAACCAGCATCGGGCTCCACTCGGTGATGCCGCATCCGGGGGACACTTTTATATAGGTCCCTGCGGCCACAGCATTACAACCCCTCAACTAGTCACCCCTGGCCGGGGTTCCCTGGGGGAGTGGGGACCCCTAAAATAAGGGGTTTCCCCCCTCCAGGCACCCAAGGACCAGGGATGGAGCCCAAGGCTGTCCTCGCCATCCGTGGGCTGTGGATGGCGGCTGATAGCCATAGTGTGTAAAAAAAGAATATTGTCTTTTGCTGTGGAACTACAAGTCCCAGCAAGCCTCCCCCGCATTCTGGTACTTGGAGAACTACAAGTACCAGCATGCGGGAATTAAAGGACCTGCTTGTACCTGTAGTTCCACAGTAAAAGAAATACCCAAAAACACACACACCATGATAGTAAAAGTTTATTTACACATACATGCACAATGGTTCACGATCCTCCATTACAGTCAATGGTGGGAACTTTGTGGTCTGCGGTAGACTGCGAGGTTAATTGAGATCACCCACTAAAGAGTGACCTCAATTAACCTCGCAGTCTACCGCGAACTGCAAAGTTTCCACCATTGACTATAATGGAGGATCACGAACCTCCATTATAGCCTAAGCGCTCCTCCTGATTGACAGGCCAGGAGCACACAGCCAATCAGGAAAGCGCTATGACAAGGCACTCCCTGATTGGCTGGCGGGTCCCCTAGTGACAGGAGTCACGAGGGGTCCCAGCATTCGGGGAAAGGGGATCCTTGTAGAACCATGGATCCCCTTTAGTCGCGTGGTTCTTTTTTTGCATTTTTTTCTTTAACCCTGTGGATGCCTACATGGACCGAAGAGGACCAATCAACACAGCAATAGGTGAGTATAAAAATGTATTTCACAGGTACCCTAATGGATTCTACTAAAACCGAGGGGCTCATGGGACACTAGGTAAGTATATGTGAGTGTGTAAGTGTGCATGTATGTATAAATAAACTTTTACTATCACAGTGTGTGAGTCCTGGTTATTTTTTGGCATTGCTTTTGTCGTGGAACTACAGGTACAAGCGTGCCCTTTAATTCCCTGCATGCTGGGACTTGTAGTTCCACAGCAAAAGACAATATTATTTTTTTACACTTTTATGGCTATCAGCTCGCCATCCACAGCCCACGGATGACGGGGACAGCCTCAGGCTTCATCCCTGGCCCTTGGGTGCCTGGAGGGGAGGACCCCTTTATTTAAGGGGTCCCCATTCCCCCAGGGAACCCCGGCCAGGGGTGACTAGTTGGGGTGTGTGATGCTGCAGCCGCAGGGACCTATATAAAAGTGTCCCCCGGATGCGGCATCACCTCCCTGGCTAAAGGAACCTGGTGCTGGTTTTAAAAATACGGGGGACCCCTACTTCTTTTGTCTTCTGTATTTTTGGATCCAGGAATGGTCAAAGAACCCGGTGCTGGTTGTTTAAATACCGGGAACCCCAGTCAGTTTTCCCCCCGTATTTTTGTAACCAGGACCAGCTCAAAGAGCCCAGTGCTGGTTATGCTTTTGGGGGGACCTGCACGCTGTTGTTTTTTTTGTTTTTTTATAACATCCTTCACTTTTGCTGTTCCATAGCCTAGAAAATTGCACTTGCTAATGCATTAGTGAACAAACATGAATTATGCCCAGAGCCTTTACAGTATTATTAATATCTGCCCAGATTCACTGATATTGTGTACGTTGAGGATGTGCAAAATTATTTAAAAATACCAGCAACCCTGAAAAGTACAGAGACGCCCAGTGGAGCCATTGCATAGGCACAGCAGCTGTGTACACATTCCCAGCGCACACGCACACCCTTCGATAATCAGCAGCTCGATTAAATCAATGGACAAGCAGCATGCTAAGAACAGCCGCTATCGATAGCATCAACCCCGGGGGGGGGGGCAACTTAGACAGCTCCAAGGTCCGTGATTCACGGGTATTTAGGGGGTGGGGCCTAATGCCGGAAAGTGCCCATCCCCATCAGAGACCTCTGCTGGAGTCAGGTAGTGCTTGTCCTCACTCCCTCTCTCTCTCCCTGACACTCTTGGTCCTCTCTCTTTTTCTCTCTCTGTGACACTGTCTCTCTCTCTCTCCCTGATGACACTGTCTCCCACTCACTCTCTTCCTGGCACACTCTCTCCCTGACACTCTTTCTCCCTCCCTTGCCCTGACACTGCCTCTCTCCCTAACACGGTCTCTCTCTCTCCCCCTGACACTCTCTCGCTATCTCTCTAACACTGTCTCTCGCCCTGACACTGTCTCTCTCCCAGACACTGTCTTCCTCTCCCCCTGACACTGTCTCTCCCTCACACTGTCTCTCTAGTTCTCTCTCTGACACTGTCTCTCTCTCTGACACTTTCTCTCTCCCTGAAACACACACTCTCTCTCTCTGACACTGTCTCTCCCTCTCTCTGTTCCTGACACTGTCTCACTCTCTCCCTGACACTGTCTCTCTCACCATCTCTCTCTCATCCTGACACTGCCTCTCTCTCCCTGACATTGTCTCTATCTCCCTCCCTTTCCCCCTGACACTGTCTCTCTCTTCCTTTCTCCCTGACTCTCTCTCTCCATGACACTCTCTCTGTTTCTCCCTGACACTCTTTCTTACTTTCTCTTGGTCCCCCCAATATCTCTCCCTCCCTGACACACTCTCTCTCTCTCTCTCTCACTCCCCCCTCTCTCTCTCACTTGCTCCTCCCACTTCTCTGTCTCTCTGGCACCCTCTCTCTCTCCTAGATGCCCTCTCTCTTTCCTCTCTCATCCCTTTCTCTCTTTCTCCCTGACACACTCTCTCTTGATCCTCTCTCTCTTTCTCTCATTCCCTCTTTTTCCATGAAACCCTCTCTCCCCCTGATACCCTTTTTGTCTCTCACTTTCCTCTCTCCTAAGGGGAATTGTAGTGACAACTGCAGAAGGGGGGGGGCTTCCAAGATTTTGCTATGGGGCACAAAAAGTTCTAGTTACACCCCTAGCAGCATGGTATCCTGAACAGAGATACCAGAGGCACGCTACTTAAGTATGGATTCCCAGGCACACCCAGCAATGTGCCCCAAAATGACAGCACCATGTCTGCGTTTTTGCCACCACTCCCCCATCAACACCCACAAACGGAGTTTGACTATCAGTCACTCTGCCTAAAGATAAAGGCTGCAAGTGACATTGCTATTAGGTTTTGGAGCATGTGCATCATTGCAAAAACATTGTCACAGTGCCCATCAGCTCTGCTTTTACCGGCATCATAATCAGAGGGGTAGCTAGGCTCCATGGTGCCCGGAGCAAGGGTATGTTTTGGTGCACCCCTCCCCTGTACTGAATTAGGGGCCTAGCAAACATGTGGTGCATGTTATATCTGAAAAGAAACCATTTAAAAAATCCTAAATTGGTGACAGGGCTGATTCTAGACCTTGTGGAGCTCAGGGTGGAAGTTTCCTTTTGCTGCACCTATGTTTAAAGTAGGGTCAGTGCGTGCCGAAGGCTTGCAAGAACAATATAGGGGCATGGCAGTACGGATGGTGTAATGGTTAGCATTACTGCCTCACAGCACTGAGGTCACGGGTCTGATTCCCACCATGGCCCTAACTGTGTGGAGCCTGTATATTCTCCACGTTGTTGTGTGGGTTTCATGCGGGTACTCCAGTTTCCTTCCACAATACAAAAATATACTGGTAGGTTAATTGGCTCCCCTGTGTGTGTGTGTTAAAGAATATAGGGGCAGATGTATTAACCTGGAGAAGGCATAAGGAAGTGATAAACCAGTGATATGCGCAAAGTGATAAACGATCCAGCCAATCAGCTACAATATGTAAATTAACAGTTAAGAGCTGATTGGCTGGTGCATTTATCACCTTGCACATATCACTGGTTTATCATTTCCTTATGCCTTCTCCAGGTTAATACATCTGCCCCATAGTTTGTAAGCTTCCATGGGGCAGGTACTGATTTGAATGGCGAAATATTCTCTCTAAAGCACCGTGGAATATGTGTGCGCTATATAAATAACTGGTAATAATAAATAAATAATGGCTTCATTGGGAAGGTGTGTGGCCACAAAATAGTACCATTTTACATTATACCGCACAGTAGTGTCCATTATTCACATTACACCACCCAGTAGAGCCCCTTATACACATTACGCCACACAGTAGAGCTCCTTATACATGTTACACTATGGTTGAGCAGCTATGGAAGTAGCTGCATTTAACTATTTACTTATTTAATTCAAATAAATAAAAAAACACTATATATGCCCTGACCTCATAACCCCCCAATTCCTCAATGAAAAGGCCCCAAATGTGACCCCCCCCCCACCACAGACCTGATAACCCCCAATTTCTGAATGAAAATAAATCTCCAAAACTGCTCCCCCCCAGATCTGATTATGTCTCAATGACTCAATGAAAATAATGCCCCAAATGTGACCCCCCACACAGACCTGAACCTTCCCAAAACTCTAAATGCAATTAATGCACTAAAATCCCCCCCCCCCCAATTTGATAATCCCTCAATGAAAATAATACCCTAGAACTACCATCCCAGACCTGATAATACCACTATGTTTCAGTGAAAATAATGTACCAGAATTGCCTGAAGGGCAGAGAGAGCTGTGCCACAGCAGCCTGAAGGGCAGAGAGAGCTGTGCCGCAGCAGCCTGAGGGGCAGAGAGAGCTGTGCCGCAGCAGCATGAGGGGCAGAGAGAGCTGTGCCGCAGCAGCATGAGGGGCAGAGAGAGCTGTGCCGCAGCAGCATGAGGGGGAGAGAAAGCTGTGCTGCAGCAGCCTGAGGGGCAGAGAGAGCTGCGCCTCAGCAGCCTGAGGGGCTGAGAGAGCTGTGCCTCAGCAGCCTGAGGGGTAGAGAGAGCTGTGCTGCAGCAGCCTGAGGGGCAGAGAGAGCTGTGCCGCAGCAGCCTGAGGGGCAAGGAGAGGTGCTGCAGCAGCCTGAGGGGTAGAGAGAGCTGTGCCACAGCAGCCTGAGGGGCTGAGAGAGCTGTGCCTCAGCAGCCTGAGGGGCTGAGAGAGCTGTGCCTCAGCAGCCTGAGGGGCAGAGAGAGCTGTGCCGCAGCAGCCTGAGGGGCAGAGAGGTGCTGCAGCAGCCTGAGAGAGTGAGGTGCTGTAGCTTCTAATGCAGAGAGAGATGCTGCAGCAGCAGCTGAAGCAGAAAAGAAGTGCTGTAGCATCAATGTAGAGAGAAGTACTGCAGCAGCCGGTGGCAGAGCGAGGTGCTACAGAAGCCAGGCAGAGAGAAGTTCTGCAGAAAGAGGTGCAGCAGCAGATAGGACAGAGAGAGCTGCTGCAGCATCTGAAGTAGAGACATGTGCTGCAGCGTCCAGGAAAAAGAGAGGTTCTGCAGGACAGAAGTAGCTACAAGCAGACAGTGAGACATATAAAGAGAGGCAGAGCACCAGCATGTGCCGGCTGTCAGTGTCTCCTGCTGTCACCTCTGGCCTGACCTGTGCCCTACCTAGTCTCAGAGTCCGAGTCAGTGTGTGCCCCTCTGCTTCTCTTCAGCCTGCTCTGCGGATGCCAGTACAGTGGCCCAGGGGAGGGGGGGGGGGGGGGGGGCACCAGTGCGCCCTCTAACTTTTTTGGCACCCGAAGCTCGCGCTCCACCAGAGCCAACCTCACTACACCCCTGATCATAATAAAGGTTTAGGTTACAGAATGTTGTTTAGATGCTACAATCGTATGTTTGTTAGTAGTCTATTATCTTGGGGATTTGAAGTTTGATTATGTGTTCGATTTTCAAGTCGAATGTTAGTAAATCAGGGGATCGTATATCCGTCTATGGAAAAACATTGATGTTTTGCCGATACAGGTTGAGTATCCCATATCCAAAATGCTTGGGACCAGAAGTATTTTGGATATCGGATTTTTCCGAATTTTGGAATAATTGCATACCATAATGAGATATCATGGTGATGGGACCCAAGTCTAAGCACAGAATTGATTTATGTTTCATGTACACCTTATACACACAGCCTGAAGGTCATTTTAGCCAATATTTTTAATAACTTTGTGCATTAAACAACGTGTGTCTACATAGGGGGTAATTCCGAGTTGATCGCAGCAGCAAATTTTTTAGCAGTTGGGCAAAACCATGGCCCTCATTCCGAGTTGATCGGTCGCAAGGCGAATTTAGCAGAGTTACACACGCTAAGCCGCCGCCTACTGGGAGTGAATCTTAGCTTCGTAAAATTGCGACCGATGTATTCGCAATATTGCGATTACTAACTACTTAGCAGTTTCAGAGTAGCTCCAGACTTACTCTGCCTGTGCGATCAGTTCAGTGCTTGTCGTTCCTGGTTGACGTCACAAACACACCCAGCGTTCGCCCAGGCACTCCCACCGTTTCTCCGGCCACTCCTGCGTTTTTTCCGGAAACGGTAGCGTTTTCAGCCACACGCCCCTGAAACGCCGTGTTTCCGCCCAGTAACACCCATTTCCTGTCAATCACATTACGATCGCCGGAGCGAAGAAAAAGCCGTGAGTAAAAATACTTTCTTCATAGTAAAGTTACTTGGCGCAGTCGCAGTGCGAACTTTGCGCATGCGTACTAAGCGGATTTTCACTGCGATGCGATGAAAAAGAACGAGCGAACAACTCGGAATGAGGGCCCATGTGCACTGCAGGGGAGGCAGATATAACATATGCAGAGAGAGATAGATTTGGGTGTGGTGAGTTCAATCTGCAATCTAAATTGCAGTGTAAAAATAAAGCAGCCAGTATTTACCCTGCACAGAAACAAAATAACCCACCCAGATCTAACTCTCTCTGCAAATGTTATATCTGCCCCCCCTGCAGTGCACATGGTTTTGCCCAACTGCTAAAAAATGTCCTACTGCGATCAACTTGGAATTACCCCCATAGACACAATTCATTTATGTTTCATATACACCTTATACACACAGCATGAAGGTCATTTAATACAATATTTTTAATTCTTTTGTGTATTAAACAAAGTTTGAGTACATTGAGCCACAGAAAACAAAGTTTTCACTATCTCAGTCTCACTCAAAAACATCCGTATTTCGGAATATTCCGTATTTCGAAATATTTGGATATGGGATACTCAACCTGTATTTGATTTTGAGTGGGATTTGGTTTTATATTCAATTTTACATTCTACATTGTCATTAGTAAATTGTTACATGCAAAATTGAATGCAAATGCAAAATCACCCAAAACCCAAAATCGAACATTAATAAATATGCCCCCAGGTCTCCATTTAGTATAGTTATCCCCCTGACACATGCAATACAGTTTATTGGATTTGTGCTTGTGTGTGTGCTGTTACATGCTCAGAGTATGTGCAGAACTAGTTATACCTGAACCCCAGCTACATTATTGCACCCGTATCTTTATTGCATATCTCCGTACATTTGTGTTTTGTATAAATCTGTGGACTGTGTACACTGGGGGTCATTCCGAGTTGTTCGCTCGTTATTTTTTTCTCTCGCAACGGAGCGATTAGTCGCTAATGCGCATGCGCAATGTCCGCAGTGCGACTGCGCCAAGTAAATTTACTATGCAGTTAGGTTTTTTACTCACGGCATTACGAGGTTTTTTCTTCATTCTGGTGATCGTAATGTGATTGACAGGAAGTGGGTGTTTCTGGGCGGAAAGTGGCCGTTTTATGGGAGTGTGTGAAAAAACGCTACCGTTTCTGGGAAAAACGCGGGAGTGGCTGGAGAAACGGAGGAGTGTCTGGGCGAACGCTGGGTGTGTTTGTGACGTCAAACCAGGAACGACAAGCACTGAACTGATCGCACTGGCAGAGTAAGTTTCGAGCTACTCAGAAACTGCTAAGAAGTGTCTATTCGCAATTCTGGTAATCTTTCGTTCGCAATTTGGAGAAGATAAGATTCACTCCCAGTAGGCGGCGGCTTAGCGTGTGCAAAGCTGCTAAAAGCAGCTTGCGAGCGAACAACTCGGAATGACCACCACTGTGTGTAAATATATCAGTAACAAACTGTAGTAAAAAAGTTCCATCGTAAAACAAAAAATATTTGACCTGATGACTCAGACTGTATTACTAGAATGGTTTTATATGTGTCATTTTTAAACCCATAAATGTTAAAAAGTTTAAAGCAACTGAGTCTCCTAGAAGGAAAGCACAACTGTCAGAGTCATTATATAGTGCGTGTTGCAGGGACAGATTAAGGCTGGGGGGGAAGCCCAGGGCAACGGAGGATGTGGGGGCCCTTACCACTAAAGTTGCTGACAAAGGCCTCTCTTCCCCAGCACGCGCCACACACACACACACACACACACACACACTCATTCACTCTGACTCACACTCACAGTCACTGTCTCGCAGGATTTCCCTATCCCGCGAGACTGACTGTGCACGGAGGAGCTCCTTGGTGGCCGCTGTTACTAAACAGCTAAGCCACTGGAGGGAGCTTCCGAAGATTCAAAATGCAGTGTGTGGGGACCCCAGGATGGCCGCCCCTGTCGCCCCTCCTTTAATCCGGCCGTGGCGTGTAGCATGCAGTGGAGCCGAGAAAGGGACAGAGCGGGTACTCTTTAACCGGGCCCGGGCCTATTAGAGGGGCCTAATGGGGGCCTAGGTCCTGCTGCAGGGAGCCGCACTCCGTGAACGGTAGAGAGAGAACGGACTGCTGCTGCAGCAGCCTCTCTCTCCATCATACGCTGTTGTGTGCTGGGCTGGGGAGAGGGGCAGCTGCAGCAGCAGTCAGTCTTCTCTCTCCCTGCGTGGGGAAGCAATGTCACCACGGGGTGTCGAGGACTTTCCCCCCATTGGTCACATCACCCTCCCTGTACCAGGGCCCGGGTAACATGCGGACATCATGTAACACAAGCAGGTATTACTACATTTTGTTCTTTAGTGCACCTGGTGCAGAACTACATCCACTGAGAGTTTATTTACAAAGTTATAATTGTTTTTCTGGCATTATTATGAATGAGATTTGTAAAAATTATATTTTGCAAACTTTAATAAAGTCATACTTTGTATTAAATAAACGTGAATACATTCATAGTAAGTATTTATGATATTGTGCCTTTAATTACACAACAACAACAAAAACAGTTTTAGTTACATTTAGCAGGTTGGTGCACTCCATGAATCTGTCGGTGGAACCCTACAGTAAATTCATAATCCCAATTTTATTTTATTTCTTCATGATCAGTTCCCTATAAACTGCGCGCCCTGCGGGATGGAAGTGTTAAACAGTTAAACTAATGATGACTTTTCCCTTGCAGAGTCACCTAGAGAATCTACTGTCCAATGTAAATCCCATACGTCTGAGAAGTAACAGTGGGGCAGATGTATTAAGCCTGGAGAAGTGATAAAGCAGTGATGAGTGCAAGGTGATAACGCACTAGCCAATCAGCTCCTAACTGTCATTTTTAAAATCTGTAATGATTGGCTGGTGCGTTATCAGCTTGCACTTATCACTTCTTTATCCCTTCTCCAGGTTAATACATCTGTCCCAGCGTTCTGCTTTGCCAGTTATTTTAACTGAATAACACATGGAATATAGGGGGTCATTCCGAGTTGATCACTCGGTAGCTATTTTTTGAAGTGCTGCGATCAGATAGTCGCCGCCTATGGGGGAGTGTATTTTGGCTTTGCAACACTTGTGCAGCCGAGCGGTACAAAAAAGTTTTGTGCAGTTTCTGAGTAGGTCTGAACTTACTCAGCCGCTGCGATCACTTCAGCCTGTCCGGTCCCGGAAATTGACGTCAGACACCCGCCCTGCAAACGCTTGGACACGCCTGTGTTTTTCCAACCACTCCCTGAAAACGGTCAGTTGACACCCATAAACTTGCTGTCAATCTTCTTGCGATCGGCTGTGCGAATGGATTCTTCATTAAATCCATCGCCCAGCAACGATCCGCTTTGTACCCGTACCACGCGCCTGCGCATTGCGGTGCATACACATGTGCAGTTTTGCTGAGTTTTGACCTGATCGCAGCGCTGCAAAAAAAAGCTAGCGTGCGATCAAGTTGGAATGACCCCCATAGAGGTTTCATATTACAATCCAGAAGCATGCATATATGTTTACCACCCTCAAACAAATGGCAGGAAAAAATGTATACCTACCTTTACTGCATTGTGAACCATCCGAGAAATGTGATAGCTGGCAGCTTTATCTTGAAGTCAGATATACACAGATAATAACCACAAAAGCAGGACAGCTTTTCCTAGCCTAGACAGAAGAGCATGCATGGATATTCCTGGGCTTATTTAAAAAAAAAAAGAAGAAAAAAAAAAGATGTCTGTGGAATTTCTCAGCGTTGACTCGAAGAAAGAATTAAATGTCTGCTTTTGGGGCGGAAAGGGGCTCAGCGAAGAGTGTTCCTTTATGGGGTTATACTCACCTGGCTGTTTCATGTAATATTGCTCAATATCAGACATGTCCGTGCGTAGAGCACCCTCGAGATGATTGAGGATAATTTTTCTACTGAAGTAGTACCTCATGCCCAAGAGAAAGATGGGCATACAGCAGGCCAGCAGCAAGGAGTTGGTCACAACAAAGCTCATTACTATGGAGATAAGGAAGAAAAATAAACGATACCTGTCAGAAAAGAGAATTTAGTGTTGATTTCGGAATAGAAAAACCCAAACAACAAGAATCAGATAGCACATGTTAGAGAAGATAATAAAATGCAAGAGACATTTAATAGCTAGTGAAATAATTCACTCATTGACAAATTCATCTCATGGAAAGAAGATGGGGATATTTATGAACAGCAATGTAACATGTAACTATCATGTAAATATTTACTTTTCATTTTCTACACAGTACCAGTAAAATGACAGGTGGAATGTTAGTGGTTGCTGTGGACTACTTGGTTTTTGTACAGTTCTTTGTATATCAATATTATTTCAAAAAAATAAATAAGGGAAAAATGAAGCTGATTACTGGGACAGATAAACCGAGGGTTAATATTGTTAGCGGCAGGTAGGTCTGAAAATGGACAATAATGGGCTGATGTAGAATTGAATGCAAGTCGGTCCTAATTTCTGCCGCAATTGTAAAAAAAGAGGTTAGATTCGCTGACCCGTACAGTGCCCACCATCTGTATGCTTGGTGTCATACTGGTATCATCGTGAGCGCTCCCCTTGCTGCAGCCCTATGCCAGGTGCAAAAGATGGGTCTGAAACTAGATAGCCCACATGTCTGTCAATGTACCTTTAGTGAACATTGCTAAATGATCTGTATAGAACTCTTTGTCACTCATACATGTGAACGCCCGGTGCTGGATCACCCAAGATTCATCTGCAAAACCATCTTACGTTCAACGCTACATCAGCCTCTATGGGGGAAATTTATCGGACCTTTCACGGATGACCAGTGATGATATTACCCATACCAATCAGTCACCTTCTAGCCACTGGAGTATTTATAATGGGGGCCTCCGGAGTGCCGCATCAGCAGCAGCAGTGCTACAGTAATCAGCAGTAAGATGGTACGGTGGCCATTTTCCTAGCATTTTGCACATGCGTTGTAAAAAAGTCACTGGGAAAATGGCTACCACACCATTTTCCCGGAAACCTGTGCATCTGCCCTCCGTTCTTCTGACCACGCCTGCGTTGTCTCCACAACTCCCCGAAAATGGCTGCCAACGGTCTGGTGATCTGTCAATCTTCTTGCGGCCGCCGCTGCGACCGCTTTCTTCGTAATCCGCGTCGTAATCCAGCGACGCGCATGTGCATTCCGGACCCGTTCGCACTGCAGTGACAAACCGCTGCGTGCGAACGGGCCGTAATGACCCCCATAGTTAAGTGTTGAGTGAAAGACAATAGGTCAGGGGTAGGCAATTTGCTGCACTCCAGCTACTGTGGAACTACATATCCCAGCATGCCCTGCCACAGTTTTGGCATGCCCTAACAGCAAAGCTGTGGAAGGGCATGCTGGGATGTGTAGTTCCACAGCAGCTGGAGTGCCACAAGTCACCTACCCCTGATCTATTGTCTTTCACACAACACTGAACTATGCTACACTAAGGGCAGATGTATCAAGCCTTCAAAAGAGGACAAGTGGAAGCGTTTCTCTTAGCAACCAATCATATTCTAGAGATCACTTTACAGAATGTACTAGATAAATGAAGCTAATGTGATCGGTTGCTATGGGCAATATCATTCTCTCCTTTAGAAGGTTAAGTATACAGTATTAGAAAAATCTACATAGTACATTATGAGTATATATGTAAATAAAACACAAGAAGATACATATTAGTACTGCAATGTTCCATATCAAGATAATAGTTTTATTGCAATGTTCCTCATTCATCAAGAGAATATTTTTATTTAGTTACATACAAAGAGCTGATAATATTTACATGGTGCTATAAATGGGACATTCTCTGAAACATCCAGTGAAAGCGCAAACCAGTTCATCCACATTTGCAAAGTGTCCTTATCCTACCCTCTGTCTTTCAGAACTGACCTGCCAGTCTAAGGTCCCTGATTGCTGGAGCTGACTGCTGCAATCAAACAAGGGCCACAGTAGCCTCATTGTGTCATAACTAGGTTCCCATCCGTACATGTATTTGAGCTTACTACTCCATAAGGCTTCACTTTTTGCAGGGCTTTTACACGCAGAGGGGTAAATTTACTAAGACAGGAGTTCTATTTAAGATGGGATGTTGCTCATAGCAACCAATCAGATTCCAGGTATTATATTCTAGAAGGTGCTAGATAAATGAGAAGTAGAATCTGATTGGTTGCTAAGGGCAACATCCCATCTTAAATAGAATTCCCATCTTAGTAAATTTACCCCACAGTCATTGTAAGGCATCTGTGCAGACTATTGCACACCACCATCCATTCACACTTTTGCATCCATTTTCTAAGACAATAGAAAGCGGATAGACTATTGTTGCCACGGTTACAACATCTTAAGGCACCAGTTATCATACATTTCTCCTATTATTCTACACCAAAATGGTCCCAAACTAAACACAATGACATTAAACAGAAAAGAGGATCAGTGAATGCAAGACAATCAGATACAATCTTGCAGCTTGCAGAAAGCATTGCTTTGGTACATGTATAGCCAGAGATTAAAGTGGTCCTGGAGAGGTGGTGGAACTCATTTACCCCGCCACCTACCGCCCCAACATTAAATGGAGCCAGGGCCAGTGCTAGTGTTTTCAGCACCCTCCTGTGCACATGGGGAGATAAATCTGTAAGATTTTGACTATATAGTCAAAATCTTATGGAACGTTAGTGAATATCTCAAGGTGTTAGGCAGCTTGCGATACAGAGTCGATCCGATGCGCACTCCCATGGGGTCGGTAAGGCTAGATAGACTGTGCAGGCAAGTCAATCTTGACTATCTAGTGTACTATCTAGTACAAAGTATAGTCAAAATTGGCACTTAGTCAAAATTGCACATAGACAAAATCTCAAGCACAGACAGTCAAAATCTGTGGTATCTGCGCTCTGGGAGAGTTCAAGGGAAATAGCATTGTTAAAATCGGACATAGCAAGGATCTCACTGTGTGTACACACCCTTAGTGCCTTACTTCCCATACTTTATAAAGGGACATTGATCTTACAAAGAAGCAGTGTGGTCACATAATAGTACCCCTGATTCATATTACACCACTTAATAATGCCCTTTATTCAGGTTACATCACTCAGTAGTGCCCTTTATTCACACTACACTACACAATGGTACACTCTACACATATTATGCCACACAGTAGTGTACCTTATATACAACACCTACAGTAGTGCCCCTTATACACAATTCCCACAGTAGTAGTGCAACGTACACATAATGCCCACAGAAGTTCCACTTATACACAAAATACCTACAGTAGTGGTGCTGCTTATATCCAGAATGCCCACAGTAGTAGTGCTCCTTACACATAATACCCTCAGTAGTAGTGCTCCTTACACATAATAACCACAGTAGTGCTGGTTATACACATAATGCCCACAGTAGTGCCCCTTATACACATCTATGCCTCTGTCACTCCAGCAGCTCACCGCCTGTGTCCCTTCAGCAGCTCCATGCCCTGTATCCCTCCAGCAGCTCCCCCACCTCTCTTGTCCCTCCAGCTTCCTCTCATCTTCAAGATGCACAGAGCCTGCTCCTCTTCATGGCTCATCTTCACTTCAGCAGCAGTGACAGCATGACCTCACATATGCTGTGCTGGAAAAGGAAGCCACTGGGATCTGAGGAGGGAATGAATGCTGTCCAACAGACACAGCGCGTGTGAGTACCAGGAGGGGTGGACTGTAAATGGAGGAGGACCATGGAGCCACCAGGACCTGAGGAAGGGGGAGGTGGCTGCAGCTCATCAGTAACACATGCACCACCTGCATCATCTATTGACGCAGATGATGGGGCAGGATTTTCTGTTGGAATTACTGTGCAGTGCAATCGAGGAGGTGAAACTAGTTCCCCCTACCATAACAGGTGGTGGAACTCAGTTCTACCTCGTTCCCCCCACTTTAACCCCTGTGTATAGCAGTGGGGATTCAGTCTTTGGGGGTCATTCTGACCCGTTTGCACGCTGCTTTTTTTCACAGCCGTGCGAATGGGTCCGGAATCTGCATGCGCAGTGGGCGCAATGCGCAGGCGCATCACTGCCCGGTGATGGGGAACGCCGGGCAGTGACTGAATCAATGAGGAAAACGATCGCTGCCGAGATCGCAACGAGATTGACAGGAGGAAGGCAATCCGGGGTGGCAACTGACCGTTTTCTGAAAGTGGAGTGGAAAATGCAGGCGTGTCCAGGCGTTTGGAGGGCGGATGTCTGACGTCAATTCCAGGACCCAACAGGCTGAAGTGATCGCAGTGGGTGAGTAAGTCAGGACCTACTCCTAGACTGCACAAAATGTTTTTGCAGAGCTCAGCTGCACAAGCGATCACAGCTTTGCTATGCAAAAATACACTCCCCCATAGGCGGCGTCTAGTTGATCACACGGTCTGCAAAAAGTTGCAGCATGCGATCAACTTGGAATGACCCCCCTTAGGTCGACAGTAAGTAGGTCGACACTGTCTAGGTCGACCACTATTGGTACTCTAGATCGACATGTTCTTGGTTAATATGACAAAAGGTCGACATGAGTTTTTCACATTTTTTTTTTCATTTTTAGAACTTTTTGATAATTTACGATCCACATGGACTACAATTGGGAATGGTAACCTGTGCCGAGTGCAGCGAGGCAACTTGCCTTCACTCGCCTTGCGAGGGGGCATGGTGCACTAATTGGGGTTCCCGGTCACTGTATGGAAAAAACTACACCAAAAATAGTCAAAAAACTAATGTCGACCTTTTCTCATGTTGACCTAGAGTCCCTGTCGACTAGAAACCATGTCGATCTACTTACTGTCGACCAACAGTGGTCGTCCTAGACACTGTCGACCTAAGTCTTACAGTATCTACCTAACATAGCACACCCATAGCAGTGATAGATAGCCTGATATACTTCAGGGGCAATACATTACCTTTAAGGGCACATTTAACAATGGGGGTAATTCTGAGTTGATCGCAGCAGGAATTTTGTTAGCAGTTGGGCAAAACCATGTGCACTGCAGGGGAGGCAGATATAACATGTGCAGAGAGAGTTAGATTTGGGTGAGGTGTGTTCAATCTGCAATCTAAATCGCAGTGTAAAAATAAAGCAGCCAGTATTTACCCTGCACAGAAACAAAATAACACACCCAAATCTAACTCTCTCTGCACATGTTATATCTGCCTCCCCTGCAGTGCACATGGTTTTGCCCAACTGCTAACAATATTCCTGCTGCGATCAACTCAGAATTACCCCCAATGAGTGATAAAACTCACTGTGAATGATAACACTCGTTGCATATGATAAATGGAACTCCAGCCAATCAGCTCCTAATTGTCATGTGTTTGAAAAATGACAACTGGGAACTGATTGGCTGGAGCACCATTTATCATACCCACCAAGTTTCTCATTCACAACGAGTTTTATCACTCATTGATAAATGAGCCTCATAATCTCAGTGATAAATTACATGAATTAACTTAATCAAAGAGAGGCAGCTATCAGCAGGGTTTATTAGCTCTAGCAAAGCAATATTACAACAACAAAGCAGGAAGGTGCCAGGGACTATAGCTTGGAGGACTACATGTCGTTTCATCCAACCTAAGTACATTTTCTGACAATTGTGTAGCATTGTCAGTAAATTCACTCAGGTTGGTGCAAAAAAACAATGAGCCCTATAGAAATTGTATATAGCAGCTCCAACTTTATAGACCTAGGGAATTACCATATCATTAAATCAGAAGGAGCACTTTCTTTTCACTAGCTGTTAAGCGGTATCCGGTCTCTAGATCTACACTAAAAAGGTCTACAGTCAATAGGTCCAGCACTAATGGTAGACATGCATTAAGTCGACATATAAAAGGTAGACAGTTCAACAGGTTGACAGGGTCAAAAGGTCAACATGACAATGGTCGACACACATATGGTAGACAAAAGTTTTTTTAGTTATTTTTCATTTTTTCCAACTTTCACATACAGTACTTTACCATCCATGTGGACTACGATTGGGATTAGTAACCTGCACCTTGCCCGTAGATGCAAGGGTAGCAGTACAGTAATGGGGTTTGTATGTGGCAGAAAAGTGACAAAACACCCCAAAAAAACAAAAATAAATTGTGTCTACCTTTTTTTTGTGTCGACCATTTCCATGTTGACCTTTTGACCCTGTTAACCTTTCTTACTGTCTACCTATTCCATGTCGACCATGTGACCCTGTCGACCTAATGCAAGTCTACCATTAGTGGTAGATCTATTGACTGTAGACCTTTTTAGTGTAGATCTAATAATCCACACCCCTGTTAAGCATATGTGCCAGTAGCTATGTGTGTACACATAGCAGCACATATGCACTCATGCACCCCCTATATGTGTGCTGCCAACACATACAGCATTTTGAGTCATAAGGCAGATGTAAAATGTGCACCACCATTCATTTTAAAAAGCTGTCTCCCCTGTGGTCAAGACATGGATCTACACTAGGTATACTAAAGAGAGGTATGATAGTTATTGTAAATGAATTAGCATCTTGAGTCCCTTTGGAGAAAAGTGCCATATGAATTAAATTAGTATGACTATTGAACAAAAAAGAGGGCAGAACTATTGTGTGCGGTATCACTGCTGCATAAGAGGTTAAGGGGACGATTTATCACCATCCGCATCTGATGACGCGGATGACAGGTGATAATATCGGCCAAACTCGCAATGCGATAATTGAGTACATCACGTGGATGTATCATTAATTGCATGCAGTTATAGCGCAGCTTTAGCTGGCGTTATTATCACAGGGCACACTGCAGTGTTTTTTAACTATTTTCTTTTCCGTAAATTCGGCCACATCACATTTCCCATTATACTGTAAGTATGGGGAATGCGATGTGTGTTATTAAAAAAAATTACAATTAAAGGGTTTGGAGCAGTTTTTCACGAAACCTGCCCTTTAATACATTCAGTTATACTAAAATAATGTGAAAATACAAATGTTTTACATTATTTTAGTAAAACATAATGTTAATAAATAAGTAACTGTTCAATAAAGGGAATATGTGGATTTGCAGCATTCGAGGTCCAGCCTACAGCAAGGAACTATGCCACGCAGTAACCAGGATGCAGTAATGCATATACTCCTGATACATTTCTGATACAGCTCTGGAGATGGGCCAGCTAGCATGTAGCGTGTGAGATATGTACATAATGGATGGAGAATAGTTATGTATTGTATTGCAGCGTTCCTAGAGTGATAAAGAGGTGTAAGGCCCATGCCCTGGCCTGCATCTAGGCAACTGCTGATGATAGACAGTCAATAGACAGACACCAGGTGTTAGACAGACATTAGGTCAACAGGGTTACAAGGTTGACAGAGTCAAAAGGTCGACATAAAAAAGGTAGACACAAGTTTTTTTTAAAATTTTACATGTTTTTGGACTTTTTCATACCTTCTCTATCCACGTCGGGTGTAGTATGGTATGCCGGCGGCCGGGCTCCCGGCGGCTAGCATACCAGTGCCGGAATCCCGACCACGGGCATACCGACAGCTGGGCGAGCGCAAATGAGCCCCTTGCGGGCTCGCTGCACTCGCCATGCTGCGGGCACGGTGGTGCGCTACACGCACCATGCTTGCTATTCTCCCTCCAGGGGGGTCATGGACCCACAAGAGGGAGAAAAGGTGTCGGTATGCTGGGTGTCGGGATTCCGGCGCCGGTATACTGCGCGCCAGGATCCCAACAGCCGGCAAAGTAAATACCACTATACCACTCATCTATGTCAGCATAGAGTTGGTTATAAACCTTGTGGCGTGCGAAACAAGCCCTGCAAGAGGATGCCTTTCTACAATTGGGGGTCCCAGATGACAAAACTATCCACACAACCCCCCCCCCCCCCCCAAAAAAAAGGTGTCTACCTTTTTAATGTCGACCATTTTCATGTCAAATTTTTTACCCTGTCGTCCTTTTGACTGTCTAACATGTGGTGTCTGTCTATTGACTGTCTAACTAGACACTGTCTATCCATTATACCACACCTGTAACATCAACATCCCATTACTGCAACATTGTACAATAAACATCCCATCACTGCAACACTGTACCATCTACATCCCATCACTGCAACACTGTACCATCTACATCCCATCACTGCAACACTGTACCATCTACATCCCATCACTGCAACACTGTACCATCTACATCCCATCACTTCAACACTGTACCATCTACATCCCATCACTGCAACACTGTACCATCTACATCTCATCACTGCAACACTGTACCATCTGCATCCCATCACTGCAACACTGTACCATCTACATCCCATCACTGCAACACTGTACCATCTACATCCCATCACTGCAACACTGTAACATCTGCATCCCATCACTTCAACACTGTACCATCTACATCCCATCACTGCAACACTGTACCATCTACATCCCATCACTGCAACACTGTACCATCTACATCCCATCACTGCAACACTGTACCATCTACATCCCATCACTGCAACACTGTACCATCTACATCCCATCACTGCAACACTGTACCATCTGCATCCCATCACTGCAACACTGTACCATCTGCATCCCATCACTGCAACACTGTACCATCTGCATCCCATCACTGCAACACTGTACCATCTACATCCCATCACTGCAACACTGTACCATCTACATCCCATCACTGCAACACTGTACCATCTACATCCCATCACTGCAACACTGTACCATCTACATCCCATCACTGCAACACTGTACCATCTACATCCCATCACTGCAACACTGTACCATCTACATCCCATCACTGCAACACTGTACAATCTACATCCCATCACAGCAACACTGTACCATCTACATCCCATCACTGCAACACTGTACCATCTACATCTCATCACTGCAACACTGTACAATCTACATCCCATCACTGCAACACTGTACAATCTACATCCCATCACTGCAACACTGTACCATCTACATCCCATCACTGCAACACTGTACAATCTACATCCCATTACTGCAACACTGTACCAGCTACATCTCATCACTGCAACACTGTACCATCTGCATCCCATCACTGCAACACTGTACCATCTGCATCCCATCACTGCAACACTGTACCATCTACATCCCATCACTGCAACACTGTACCATCTACATCCCATCACTGCAACACTGTACCATCTACATCCCATCACTGCAACACTGTACCATCTACATCCCATCACTGCAACACTGTACCATCTACATCCCATCACTGCAACACTGTACCATCTACATCCCATCACTGCAACACTGTACCATCTACATCCCATTACTGCAACACTGTACCATCTACATCCCATCACTGCAACACTGTACCATCTACATCCCATCACTGCAACACTGTACCATCTACATCCCATCACTGCAACACTGTACCATCTACATCTCATCACTGCAACACTGTACCATCTGCATCCCATCACTGCAACACTGTACCATCTGCATCCCATCACTGCAACACTGTACCATCTACATCCCATCACTGCAACACTGTACCATCTACATCCCATCACTGCAACACTGTACCATCTACATCCCATCACTGCAACACTGTACCATCTACATCCCATCACTGCAACACTACCATCTACATCCCATCACTGCAACACTGTACAATCTACATCCCATCACTGCAACACTGTACCATCTACATCCCATCACTGTAACACTGTACCATCTACATCCCATCACTGCAACACTGTACCATCTACATCCCATCACTGCAACACTGTACCATCTACATCCCATCACTGCAACACTGTACCATCTACATCCCATCACTGCAACACTGTACCATCTACATCCCATCACTGCAACACTGTACCATCTACATCCCATCACTGTAACATTGTATCAACTACATCCTATCACTGTAACATTGTATTATCTATATCCTATGACAGTAACATTGTATCATCTACATATTATTACTGTAACATTGTATAATCTACATAGTATCACTGTAACAGTGTATCATCTACATCCTGTCACTGTAACACTGTATAATCTGTATCTTATCACTGTAACATTGAATCATGACATCCACTCAATGTACAATTCTATAATCTACATCCTATCACTGTAATATTACACCATATACATCCCGCCACTGCAACACTGTATCGCCTACATCAAGGCTATGTAATATGAAATACCCCAAGCTGCAGTGGAACTACACATACCAGCATGCCCACTACAGTTTTGCTATTAGGGTATGCTAAAATGCAGCAGGGCATGCTGGGATATGTAGGTCCGTAGCAGCTGAAGGGTGGCACACTGTAACACTGCATCACCTACATCCTATCACTGTAACACTGTATCACCTACATCCTATCACTGTAACACTGTATCACCTACATCCTATCACTGTAACAATGTATCACCTGCATCCTATCACTGTATCCTCTATACATCCTATCACTGTAACAATGTATCACCTGCATCCTATCACTGTATCCTCTATACATCCTATCACTGTAACAATGTATCACCTGCATCCTATCACTGTATCCTCTATACATCCTATCACTGTAACAATGTATCACCTGCATCCTATCACTGTATCCTCTATACATCCTATCACTGTAACTATGGATCACCTACATCCTATCACTGTATCCTCTATACATCCTATCACTGTAACAATGTATCACCTGCATCCTATCACTTTATCCTCTATACATCCTATCACTGTAACTATGGATCACCTACATCCTATCACTGTTACTCCACATACACTGTTACAGTATCAAGCTACTTACATCCTATCACTGTAACAATGTATCACCTGCATCCTATCACTGTATCCTCTATACATCCTATCACTGTAACAATGTATCACCTGCATCCTATCACTGTATCCTCTATACATCCTATCACTGCAACAATGTATCACCTGCATCCTATCACTGTATCCTCTATACATCCTATCACTGTAACAATGTATCACCTGCATCCTATCACTGTATCCTCTATACATCCTATCACTGTATCCTCTATACATCCTATCACTGTATCCTCTGTACATCCTATCGCTGTAACAATGTATCACCTGCATCCTATCACTGTATCCTCTATACATCCTATCACTTTATCCTCTATACATCCTATCACTGTAACTATGGATCACCTACATCCTATCACTGTATCCTCTATACATCCTATCACTGTAACAATGTATCACCTACATCCTATCACTGTATCCTCTATACATCCTATCACTGTAACAATGTATCACCTGCATCCTATCACTGTATCCTCTATACATCCTATCACTGTAACAATGTATCACCTGCATCCTATCACTGTATCCTCTATACATCCTATCACTGTAACGATGTATCACCTGCATCCTATCACTGTATCCTCTATACATCCTATCACTGTAACAATGTATCACCTGCATCCTATCACTGTATCCTCTATACATCCTATCACTGTAACGATGTATCACCTGCATCCTATCACTGTATCCTCTATACATCCTATCACTGTAACAATGTATCACCTGCATCCTATCACTGTATCCTCTATACATCCTATCACTGTATCCTCTATACATCCTATCACTTTATCCTCTATACATCCTATCACTGCAACAATGTATCACCTGCATCCTATCACTGTATCCTCTATACATCCTATCACTGTAACGATGTATCACCTGCATCCTATCACTGTATCCTCTATACATCCTATCACTGTAACAATGTATCACCTGCATCCTATCACTGTATCCTCTATACATCCTATCACTGCAACAATGTATCACCTGCATCCTATCACTGTATCCTCTATACATCCTATCACTGTAACAATGTATCACCTGCATCCTATCACTGTATCCTCTATACATCCTATCACTGTAACAATGTATCACCTGCATCCTATCACTGTATCCTCTATACATCCTATCACTGTATCCTCTATACATCCTATCACTGTATCCTCTGTACATCCTATCGCTGTAACAATGTATCACCTGCATCCTATCACTGTATCCTCTATACATCCTATCACTGTATCCTCTATACATCCTATCACTGTATCCTCTGTACATCCTATCGCTGTAACAATGTATCACCTGCATCCTATCACTGTATCCTCTATACATCCTATCACTGTATCCTCTATACATCCTATCACTTTATCCTCTATACATCCTATCATTGTAACTATGGATCACCTACATCCTATCACTGTATCCTCTATACATCCTATCACTGTAACAATGTATCACCTGCATCCTATCACTGTATCCTCTATACATCCTATCACTGTAACTATGGATCACCTGCATCCTATCACTGTATCCTCTATACATCCTATCACTGTAACAATGTATCACCTGCATCCTATCACTGTATCCTCTATACATCCTATCACTGTAACAATGTATCACCTGCATCCTATCACTGTTACTCCACATACACTGTTACAGTATCAAGCTACTTACATCCTATCACTGTAACAATGTATCACCTGCATCCTATCACTGTATCCTCTATACATCCTATCACTGTAACAATGTATCACCTGCATCCTATCACTGTATCCTCTATACATCCTATCACTGCAACAATGTATCACCTGCATCCTATCACTGTATCCTCTATACATCCTATCACTTTATCCTCTATACATCCTATCACTGTAACAATGTATCACCTGCATCCTATCACTGTATCCTCTATACATCCTATCACTGTAACAATGTATCACCTGCATCCGATCACTGTATCCTCTATACATCCTATCACTGTATCCTCTATACATCCTATCACTGTAACTAAGGATCACCTACATCCTATCACTGTATCCTCTATACATCCTATCACTGTATCCTCTATACATCCTATCACTGTATCCTCTGTACATCCTATCACTGTAACAATGTATCACCTGCATCCTATCACTGTATCCTCTATACATCCTATCACTGTAACAATGTATCACCTGCATCCTATCACTGTATCCTCTATACATCCTATCACTGTAACTAAGGATCACCTACATCCTATCACTGTTACTCCACATACACTGTTACAGTATCAAGCTACTTACATCATATCACTGTAACATTGTATCAATCTGCAGGATATTCTGAAACAATGTATCAAGCAGTATGCTGCACAGAACTGAAACATTATATTAAGCCATCAACAGAATGCAGTGCCAAGCTGTCTGCAGGGGATGCAGCCGTCTGCAGCATATGCTGAAACAATATAAAACTATCTACAGCATATACTGAAGCACTGTATGAAGTTATCTGCAGTATATACTGAAGCACTGTATGAAGTTATCTGCAGTATATACTGAATCACTGTATGAAGTTATCTGCAGTATATACTGAAGCACTGTATGAAGTTATCTGCAGTATATACTGAATCACTGTATGAAGTTATCTGCAGTATATACTGAAGCACTGTATGAAGTTATCTGCAGTATATACTGAAGCACTGTATGAAGTTATCTGCAGTATATACTGAATCACTGTATGAAGTTATCTGCAGTATATACTGAAGCACTGTATGAAGTTATCTGCAGTATATACTGAATCACTGTATGAAGTTATCTGCAGTATATACTGATGCACTGTATGAAGTTATCTGCAGTATATACTGAATCACTGTATGAAGTTATCTGCAGTATATACTGAAGCACTGTATGAAGTTATCTGCAGTATATACTGAAGCACTGTATGAAGTTATCTGCAGTATATACTGAAGCACTGTATGAAGTTATCTGCAGTATATACTGAATCACTGTATGAAGTTATCTGCAGTATATACTGAAGCACTGTATGAAGTTATCTGCAGTATATACTGAAGCACTGTATGAAGTTATCTGCAGTATATACTGAAGCACTGTATGAAGTTATCTGCAGTATATACTGAAGCACTGTATCATGTGGTCTGCAGCTCAGTACTGTACATTCTGCCAAGCAATCTGTGATCTGCCCCCTATGCTGAAGCATTGTAGTAAAATGATCTGCAGTACATAAGGAAACTGTACTGTACTGATCAGCATCACATTGTAACACCCGATCTGCAGCGCAGTACAGAAACGTTGTACCATGGCATGAAGTCAGCCGGACAGCCAGAAACTTCCAGGGAACTCCCCCTGCCAATATATCTCAGCCTCCCTGAGCCCTGCAAAGCCGGCTGCACCTCACATCATCGTACTAACAATCTATCATTGTACATAGATATACAAGAAAACAGTTCCACTCATCACAGATCGCTATTCCCAATCTAATCGTGTACAGTCTGTACAATTATCCACTTACACTATGGTGTTCTCTGCAGCCTAGATAAGCAGCCATGTGTTACATGTCATAATTACACAAATCTCTTTGTATGTGTAATTATCTATCTATCTATCTATCTATCTATCTATCTATCTATCTATCTATCTATCTACTACATAAGTGAGTAATCTACATATAAGGTAATTGTCGCCTGGGGTTACTTTAAAACCAAGATCCCTGGGACAGTACCAGTCCCAGATCACTAATCTTCCATGCATTCTGTAGGTGCACTGCAGCACTGGCTTATGGCTTGCAGAAGATGTATCTCATGTTATACTTTCCTCTTCAGGTAATGCAGCACTACTGTAGCTGCGACTTGGTTTCAGCAAGTTAATGTTTCTAGTTCTCCTTTCAACTACTTGTACTGTTATTATTAATCAGATCCGCAAAGGGACGCCTCATTGATTGCAGCAGTCGCTGTAGATAAGGACAGACCGGCTGAAACTGGTTCCAATCGAGTCTGATGCCACTTGATACTTATAATAATCATTCTCTGATTAAATGGAGCACTTAGGTTTGCCATAGCGCAATGTGCGGTTTCCTATCACACACTGAAGCGTTACACAAACCGCGTTATTTTACGCAGTACCCGAACGCTGCGTATTCTGCTTTTCATGTCTCTGGAAGTTTGAATGATACAGAAAACTTAGGGGCTTATTTATCAATGAGTGATACATTTCACTGTGAGTGATACCAGCCAATCCGCTCCTAACTGTTACAGACTGTAAGTGAAAAATGAGTTATGAGCTGATTGGCTGGTGCAATTTATCACTCACAGTGAAATTTATCACTCATTGATAAATGAGAAGGGCGATGAAGAGCATTGTATAGTAACAATATAGCTATTGGATGCCTCTGGCATCCTGTGACAGTGGCCAGCATGTGACACAGGTACTGAGCCCAGCAGGACATGCCATCCCCTGGCAGCTGCTGTACCAACCAAGGAGCATCTAACCATATACACTACATGGAGACAATACAGCAATCGCATCCACTCCACCTGCAGTACCAGCAATGAGCAGCCCTAGCCTGGCAGGTCCAGCAGCGTGGCCTGCACTGCAGGTATAGTGGGTGCACCTCTGGTACAGCACAAGTAGCGGATGCAGCGCTAGTACTTACATATCAGCACTGCATAGACGCACTGGAGCACAGGCTGGTGCTGTAACCCTCTAAATGCTGAGCTAGGAATCCTCTCCTTAATGCCCTCATAAAATATTCTTCTGGCAAACTCCTGGTCTGTGGGTTGGAATTCTCGGATATACAGCTGTTCCTTAATGACATCCTTCTCCTCCACCCCAGTATTAGGGGCTGCCAGTGGAGAAGTGGTGGCGGTGGGGGGTGCTGTACTGGGCAGAGGTGGCCACATCTGAGATGAGACGATCAGGGGGTCCTTCTGGGGTCCCGGCATGGAGCTGTGACCATCTGACAGTATTCCCGTCTCACAAACCATTTTTGGAGGAAGATAATGCATGCAAGTGGTCAGGGGTGCAGCAGAGGGGTGAGATGCCGGCGGTGCGGGGTGTGCAGAGGGGATGCGGGCTCGGCGGCAGCAGCTGGGAAGCGGTAACGAATGTGCTCTGCATTTTACACAAGTACTGTATTTATATTGCAGCAAAGCCGGCACGCTCTGCATCCAAGGGGCTTCCAGGGCCCTAGCACCGACTGCATTGGCTAGCATTGTCCTCCATGTGATGCCTGGGTGGAGTATTGGAAGGAATCACCTCCCTCCCCTCCTGCACTTATTCCATGCAATGGTCAATTACCCTGTGCCTCAAGCTGTCATTCTGCTGGAGTACACGGAGGGGGCTGCGTGCAAGTGGGAGCCCTGCAATGCTGGCACCCTGTGAGTGTGCATTGCTGGTACTGTACATAGAGTAATATCACAGATCCATGTACAGTGTACACTATAAGAACGACACTTATATACTTACTGGGTGTGCAGGCTGGATTTATTGCTTTATATTGCTGCCTGTGAGCTACAAGGGCCAGTGCAGCCTGTGCAGGTGCCATTTACCCAGAGCAAACAGTTTTTTTTCTTTTTTTTATCTATCCACTCAAAGGGGTTGATTCAGACGGTATCCGTTCACATGGTCGACCATGTTATGGTCGACAGTCATTAGGTCGACCACTATTGGTTGACATGGTCGACATGGACACATGGTCAACACATGAAAGGTCGACACATGAAAAGGTCGACATGAATTTTTTAACTTTTTTTTCTTTTGGGGAACTTTTCCATACTTTACGATCCACATGGACTACGATTGGAACAGTAAAGTGTGCCGAGCGAAGCGAAGGCACCATGCCCGAAGCATGGCGAGCGAAGCGAGCCATGCGAGGGGACGCGGTGCACTAATTGGGGTTTCCAGTCACTTTACGCAAAAAACTACACAAAAAAAAGTTAAAAAACTCATGTCGACCTTTTCATATGTCGACCTTTCATGTGTCGACAATTTCATGTGTCGACCATGTGTCCATGTCGACCATGTCAATGTCGACCAATAGTGGTCGACCTAATGACTGTTGACCATAACATGGTCGACCATTCATACCGGAACCGATTCAGACACATCTGCAGCCACCCTTGCGCCTGGCCGCGGCAGCCTACTTACCTTTTTTATGCTATTACAAGTACCAGCCCATTTATGGCGTAGCTATGCCTTTGTATACGCATCGCACCACCCAAAGTTATTCCATCCCCATGGTCGCCACCCAGGAACGCCAATTTCATATTAGGTTATGTCCATACTAGATGTGAGTCACATGGCGCTACTTACTTGTGTGGACACATTGTGCAAAGCATTTTCAGACCCTGTTCATAGTCTCAACGCTTGTGCAGTCCGCGGCAAATCACAAGATGCGTCTGCATTTTCTCTGGCATCCGGCTCAGAAATCTTTATGGTGAAAATGTAGGGTGGGTTTTCTGGCCACTTCAGGTGAAATGAAGGTCACAGTTTTTCTTTCCAAACTTATATGAGCCCCAAGCATCCCCGGCAGTCAGGTGACTGACGCTGTAATCTCAACACCACTCGGAATCCCGGCGTTGGAACCCCCGACCGCCGGTATCTCAAAGGTAAGTATTGGGGTAAGGGTTAGGGCCCGGGGGGCAGGGTTAGGGTTAGACACCACAGGGAGGGTTTAGCCATAGCCGCCACCACCCCCGAGTCTTAGCCCTAGCCGCCACCCCCTGTGCTTATCTGTAGCTGCCACCCCTCACTATCTTAGCCCTAGCCTTCACCCCTGGCGGGTTAGTGTAGGGGGCAGGGAAGGGGTACATTTTTTACCTCCTCTCCTGTTGGCATTTTAAAAATCAGCATGCCGTGGTTGGTATTTCATATCACGCCCCTGCTTGGCCTACTTCTGGCATGGCCACATTGATGTCTGTTACGTGGTTGAACCATGAAAGAGCAACAATAGTTGCTCCAAGCATATGAATTAATGAAGGGAACACAGTATGGCATGGTCAGCCAATTAGATTGCATCTGATTGGCTGTGGAATGTAAAAATTACTCTGAATGACTGTCTGTTCATTGACCCTTTAAGACAGAGGTTCTCAAACTCGGTCCTCGGGGTCACACACAGTGCATGTTTTGCAGGTAACCCAGCAGGTGCACAGGTGTATTAATTACTCACTGACACATTTTAAAAGGTCCACAGGTGGAGCTAATTATTTCACATGCGATTCTGTGAGGAGACCTGCAAAACATGGACTGTGTGTGCCCCCGAGGACCGAGTTTGAGAACCTCTGCTTTAAGAGTTTAAGGTCAATTAAAGTCATTAGTTTGCACTGTGGCTCTGCTAGCACAAATCTACTCATTCTCTTACAGTTTCTCAATTTTTATCCAACTGGAATACTTGATGAATAAAGGAAGAAGATTTGGTATTTAGGAGAGCAATATTTTTTTGTGTTCTATTTGGACATATTGGGTTTTATTTTATTTTTTAATTTTAATGCCAGATATTTTTATGGATTTAAGTGTTCCAGCAGGCCCTGGGGGCATCAAACTTGGATTCCACCTGCCATAGTAGTAACTAGCCAAGGCTATTGAACTAGGGCTGGTTACTTAATTTAGTTGTGGAATTTAAAATGCAAATGCAGTCCTGGTGGTTACAGTTGGATTAGCAGTTTGGGTTGGGTCTGATTATGGTATTAGTGTTGGTGTATTATGGTCAGGGTGTGGATTAAGGGTGAGAGTTAGGGTATTAGTGTTTGAGGTTAGGATTAATAATAATAATAATAATATTAATAATAATAATAATAATAATAATAATAATTTTATTTGTATAGCACACTTTCTCCAATAGGACTCAAGGTACTTTAGGGTGAAAGTTACGATATTAGTGTTAGGGTATTAAGAGAAAGGGTGAAGTTTAGGGTATTAGATTGAGAGGGTATGTGTACTGATAAATTTACGTCCAGGTCACCGAGGTCCAGCTGGGGAGAGTGTCCAGGGTGGAGTGCAGGAGCCATGGGGGGAAAGACGTAAAACAATCAAAGGTATAGCAAGCGTTATCTCCTTGCAATGTCCAAGCAGAGCGTCCAGCAAATAGTGTCCAGGACATGGAGAAAGCAACTTGTAACCCTGAAAGAATGTATACAGTATGTGTATATCCTTTTTATTCTTAATTAAACTTAATGTGATTATCTACCTCTGCAGCTATGTCCAAGAAGTGATCCTCTACCTCTGCAGCTATGTCCAAGAGGTGATTCTCTACCTCTGCAGCTATGTCCAAGAAGTGATCCTCTACCTCTGCAGATATGTCCAAGAGGTGATTCTCTACCTTTGCAGTTATGTCCAAGAGGTGATTCTCTACCATTGCAGCTATGTCCAAGAGGTGATTCTCTACCTCTGCAGCTATGTCCAAGAGGTGATTCTCTACCTCTGCAGCTATGTCCAAGAGGTGATTCTCTACCTCTGCAGCTATGTCCAAGAGGTGATTCTCTACCTCTGCAGCTATGTCCAAGAGGTGATTCATTACCATTGTAGCTATGTCCAAGAGGTGATTCTCTACCTTTGCAGCTATGTCCAAGAGGTGATTCTCTACCTCTGCAGCCATGTCCAAGAGGTGATTCTCTACCTTTGCAGCTATGTCCAAGAGGTGATTCTCTACCTCTGCAGCTATGTCCAAGAGGTGATTCATTACCATTGTAGCTATGTCCAAGAGGTGATTCTCTACCTTTGCAGCTATGTCCAAGAGGTGATTCTCTACCTCTGCAGCCATGTCCAAGAGGTGATTCTCTACCTCTGCAGCTATGTCCAAGAGGTGATTCTCTACCATTGCAACTATGTCCAAGAGGTTATTCTCTACCATTGCAGCTATGTCCAAGATGATTGCTAATCTCAAAAGCAAATGCTAGAACACAAAAACAAAAAACAAAAGGGGAGAACAATAGCACTGAGGCGGAGTCCTAACAATATGGTGTAACTATATAGTGACGAGACTGTACTTCATCAGTAAAATAGAAGAAATGTTATCACCACAACAAATTTACAGCAATCAATGGGGCCCATTTATCAAGAATTGCCTACGCAATGCGATCTGGGTATGATATTAGCCCCCAGAATCACATTGCAATATGCAATTGTACCGGCGCCATGTATTGACCAGCACCCACAGGGACAGGGGAGCCCATCCCTGTGATGTGCTCTGAGTGCTGCCGAGGCACAGGTGTGGTGGCCGTTGCCGGGGTGGATCCCAGGGGAATCTTCTAACAGCTAACTACTGTATGCGAAGTATAGCCCATAATCTACAACAGACTACCACCATCTTCGCATTCTGGAAGTTGTTAAATCTGGCAGCATCGCATCCTACCATACAAACCTATGGGGGTTGTGGCTGCCGGTGGGACTGAATGGATCACAGCAGGTATCGGAAATATCTGCTGCGGTCCCCCAGTGATACATTTGGGGGTTACTAAATATTTGTGGTTAATCCCTGAAAAATGGGCCCCAACATAAAACAAGAATTAAAAGTGGATCCATTTATAATATGATCTTACAAAAACAGATATACTTAATAAAATGAATGGATCAAATATCCTGACAAATGTACATACTAAAATCAACAAATGTTCACAATGTCTCCTATAGGTAATGTAAAGTTTCAAATTTTAGCCCCCAACTGTAAAGTTTCAAATTATTTTAAATAAACATTTCAAATGCCAGCGTTAATATATGTACTGCGGACGCAAGGCGCATCTTATTACCATATATGATAAAAGTGCGCTGAACGTCGCAACACTATGTCCCTTAAGAGAAAGCAAGCAGTCGCACACATTGTAAGCTGAGGTCCAACGCCCAGAGATATATATATTTGATATTAAAAAGGGTATGCATACAAAATAACAGATGTACAGTATATCATTAGGTATAACGTATATATATATATATGGTTACAGAGTCACAATTACACAAGAAGCAGTTGTAGTTACATAAGAATCAGTTACAGCCAATATACATACGCTTTGTTTCACTGGGAACAGGCAGCCAGTCATCAGGTAGAAGACTTCTGATAAGGCTGTGTGTGTGTGTGTGTGTGTGTGTGTGTGTGTGTGTGTGTGTGTGTGTGTGTGTGAAAGTGAGTGTGTGTGTGTGTGTGTGTGTGTGTGTGTGTGAATGAGAATGTGTGTGTGAGAGTGCTTCTGGGTCCCTTATTTTTATACAGTAAAATAAGGGGTGTATATAATGGTGAGTTTCTTCTTCTTCCATTGGTCCAGAGGCCAGACCTCTCAAGAACTCGACAGCTCATAGGTCAGTATGAGGGCTTTTGTCCTATGTTGCAAACACATGTGTTTGCCCCCAGGGCCATGACTGCGAATCCAGTTTCAAGTCTTCAGGAAGTCCTTTGTATTCATACATTTGGTCATAACTAATCGTTGCAATGTGCTACAATCTACCCATAGCTATCAAATTAATACACACATTCTCCTGATCATTTTGACACTAAGCATGATATATTTAACTTGTTCCGTTCCAATAATACATATATATCTGATGTTACACTCTATTATATAAATACATTATAATGTCTAGTGCTTGTCATGTTTTGTCTATGTGTAATTTATGTGTTGTATTAAATCTGTGGTGAATATATCTTTGTGGCTTGTCTGTGTGGATGCGTATGCTACCGTATATCCTGTGCACGCTGCATGTATGCGCACGAACAGAGACCTCTCTGGAGTTTGTATGTTGTCGGTATGTAATATTTTTGACTTCGACAGTAAACTTATTGATGTAGTCAGAGGTGCAGCACATGCCACAAAGCACCAATGTTCGGTACTTTGAGCATGCACTGGACCCGTACTGCACATGTGCAATATGGGCCTGCAACATCAGTCACACTACAGCTGTAGACTGTCAGTGATTGCAGGGTGTGCCGCTAGGCCAGTTGCCCCTGACTCATGAAACGCCCCCGTGAGCTGTGGCTGCTCCCCATTAGGCACACATGCAGAGTGATGTGCCAGGGCTGCTTTATGGGCCCAGTCCATCCTTGCATGTCGCCTCCGTTTTAGAGGAGTGACGAGCGGGCCGGCAACAGAAATCTTGGGTCCCCATACAGTGATATCTCTGGGGCCCCCTCAGATGAGATATATAAATATCTATAAATATGTGTGTATTTATTTATTAAAGCGCAACAGAATTTGCGCTATATAAAAAACTGTTTATATATATATATGTACATATATATATATATATATATATAAATAAGGAAATTTATGGTAGACTTACTATGGTTAAATCTCTTTCTCTAACATCCTAGTGGATGCTGGGGACTCCGTAAGGACCATGGGGAATAGACGGGCTCCGCAGGAGACAGGGCACTTTAAGAAAAAATTTGGATTCTGGTGTGTTCTGGCTCCTCCCTCTATGTCCCTCCTCCAGACCTCAGTTTGAATCTGTGCCCGGACGAGCTGGGTGCTACTTAGTGAGCTCTCCTGAGCTTGCTATAAGAAAGTATTTTGTTAGGTTTTTTATTTTCAGAGAGATCTGCTGGCAACAGACTCTCTGCTACGTGGGACTGAGGGGAGAGAAGCAGCCCTACTCTCTGAAGATAGGTCCTGCTTCTTAGGCTACTGGACACCATTAGCTCCAGAGGGATCGTACACAGGATCGCACCCTTGGTCACGCCGCCGTCCCCCTCGCAGAGCCGGAAGACAGAAGCCGGTGACAGAAGCAAGAAGACTTCGAAATCGGCGGCAGAAGACTCCAGTCTTCATATGAGGTAGCGCACAGCACTGCAGCTGTGCGCCATTGCTCCCACACTAAACCCACATACTCCGGTCACTGTAGGGTGCAGGGCGCAGGGGGGGGGGGACGCTCTGGGCAGCAATTAGAGACCTCTTTGGCAAAAGTTTGCATAATATACAGTTGGGCACTGTATATATGTATGAGCCCCTGCCAAAATTGTACATGAAAGCGGGACAAAAGCCCGCCGTCGAGGGGGCGGGGCTTCTTCCTCAGCACTCACCAGCGCCATGTTTTTTCTCCACAGCACCACTGAGAGGAAGCTTCCCAGTCTCTCCCCTGCAGTTACACGGTAGAAGAGGGTAAAAATAGAGGGGGGGCACATAATTAGGCGCAAAAATCAATATAAACAGCAGCTACTGGGTTAACATTAAGTTACTGTGTTATTCCTGGGTTAATAGCGCTGGGGTGTGTGCTGGCATACTCTCTCTCTGTCTCTCCAAAGGGCCTTATGGGGGAATTGTCTGTGTAATTAAGTGCTAAGGTGAATTTATTGCACAAAAGATTAGAGAACAGACAGAAAATCTACCCATGTCTGTCCCTATGTCGCAGAGACCTTTACAGTCTCTCAATGCTCACTATCCAAAATAATAGACACTGATATCGACACGGAGTTTGACTCCAGTGTCGACTACGATAATGCAAAGTTACAGCCAAAATGGCAGAAAAGTATTCAATATATGATTATTGTAATAAAAGATGATTTGCATATCATCTGTCCCTGACACAAGGGTACACATGTTTAAGGGGAAGAAAGCTGAGGTAAATTTCCCTCCTCTCATGATGAAAAAGAGCGGGAATCTCCAGACAAGAGACTGCAGTTTCCCACAAAGAATTCTCAGGCAGTATCCTTTCCCCACTAGGGCCAGGATATGATGGGAATCTTCCCCTAGGGTGTCACGTTTGCCCAAAAGGTAGCCCTGACGTAACAGCTATTCTCAGGGATCCTGCAGATAGCGTGCACATTCTTGTACACTACTCAGACCGGCGATTGTGTCGGCATGGGTTTATAGCGCTGTGGCAGCGTGGACAGGTACCTTATCAGCAGAGATTGAGACCCTAGTATGTATATAGATATACATACATAACCCAGTCAGCGGCACTCACGGCTCCCGTACACGGGGAAAGAAAACGCTTAGTCGTTGTGCGGTCAACGTTTCAATGTTATTGGTTTAACATTTTCATCAGGACATGTCAAAGTGATATAGATATACATATGTATATATAGAGATATATATATATATTAAAGATGCTGTCTTAAGAGATATGTATATATAAAACATGCCCAAAGAGACATGAGTATACTGGGTCCTAGAGTCAAAGCTATGTCGATTTCTGCTTGACGTGTCCTGTAGAATATGCAATGGACAGATGATGCCGACTTAAGAGGCATATGGAAGGCTGAGGATTGTGTGGAGAAGGGTTCTCGGACCTGGTCTCCACAGCTATAGCTGGCAATTCTGATATTTTGCCTTATATTCCTGCACAGCCTAGGAAAGCACGACATTATTAAATGCAGCCTTTCGAATAAAGAGACAAGAAAGTCCGAGGTGCGTCCTTTCTTGCCAGAGGTGGGGGTAGAGGAAAGAAGCTGCACAACACAGCTAGTTCCCAGGAACAGAAGTCCTCCCCGGCCTCTACAAAAATCCACCGCATGTCGCTGGGGCTCCACAGGCGGAGCTAGGCCCGGTGGGGGCACGCCTTCGTAAGTTCAGCCACAAGTGGGTTCACTCCCTGTTAGATCCCTGGGCAATAGATATTGTGTCTCAGGGATACAAGCTGGACTTTGAGAAGATGCCCCCTCACCGACGGCCCTGCCGGCTTCCCCCCACGAGAGGGAAACAGTGTTAACTGCAATTCACAAATTATATCTTCAACAGGTGGTGGTCAAGGTTCCCCTCCTTCAACAAGGGGGGGGGGTATTATTCGACCATGTTGTAGTCCCGAAACCAGACGGTTCGGTCAGACCCATATTGAATTTAAAATCCCTGAACATATACCAGAAAAGGTTCAAGTTCAAGATGGAATCGCTAAGAGCGGTCATTGCAAGCCTGAAAGGGGGAGAGTTTATGGTGACTCGGGAAATAAAGGATGCATACCTTCATGTCTCCATTTATCCACCTCATCAGGCGTACCTCAGAATTGCGGTACGGGATTGTAATTACCAATTTCAGACGTTGCCGTTTGGTCTCTCCACGGCCTTGAGAATATTCACCAAGGTAATGGCGGAAATGAGGGTGCTCCTGCGGAAGCAAGGTGTCACTATTATCACGTACTTGGACGATCTCCTTATAAAAGCGAGATCAAGAGAGCAGTTGCTGAACAGCGTATCACTTTCTCTGAAAGTGTAACGGCAATACGGCTGGATTCTATATATTCCAAAGTCGCAGTTGGTTCTTACAGCTCATCTGCCTCTCCTAGGCATGGTCCTAGACACAGACCAGAAAAGGGTTTATCTCCTGATAGAGAGAGCTCAGGAGCTCGTGACACTGGTCAGGAATCTATTAAAACCAAAACAGGCGTCAGTGCATCACTGCACTCGAGTCCTGGGAAGGAGGGTGGCATCATACGAGGCCATTCCCTTCGGCAGGTTCCATGCGAGGACCTTCCAATGGGACTTACTGGACAAGTGGTCCGGATCACATCTTCAGATGCATCGGTTAATCACCCTATCCCCCAGGGCCAGGGTGTCTCTCCTGTGGTGGCTGCAGAGTGCTCACCTTCTCGAAGGTCGCAGATTCGGCATTCAGGACTGGGTCCTGGTGACCACGGATGCAAGCCTCCGAGGGTGGGGGGCAGTCACACAGGGTAGAAATTTCCAAAGGCTGTGGTCAAGGCAGGAGACTTGCCTTCACATCGATTTCCTGGAACTAAGGGCCATATACAACGCCCTAAGTCAAGCGGAGACCCTGCTTCGCGACCAACCGGTTCTGATTCAGTCAGACAACATCACCACAGTGGCTTATGTAACCGCCAAGGCGGCACAAGGAGCAGGGTGGCGATGGTAGAAGCCACCAGAATTCTTTGCTGGGCGGAGAATCACGTAAGCGCACTGTCAGCAGTGTTCATTCCGGGAGTGGACAACTGGGAAGCAGACTTCCTCAGCAGGCACGACCTCCACCCGGGAGAGTGGGGACTTCATCAAGAAGTCTTCATGCAGATTGCAAGTCGGTGGGAGCTGCCACAGGTGGACATGATGGCATCTCGCCTCAACAAAAAGCTGCAGAGATATTGCGCCAGGTCAAGAGACCCTCAGGCGATAGCGGTGGACGCACTGGTGACACCGTGGGTGTTCCCGTCGGTCTATGTATTTCCTACTCTTCCTCTCATACCCAAGGTGCTGAGAATCATAAGAAAAGAGGAGTGAGAACAATACTCATTGTTCCGGATTACCCAAGAAGGACATGGTTTCCAGATCTGCAAGAAATGCTCACAGAGGACCCGTGGCCTCTGCCTCTAAGACAGGACTTGTGCAACAGGGGCCCTGTCTGTTCCAAGACTTACCGCGGCTGCGTTTGACGGCATGGCGGTTGAACGCCGGATCCTAGCAGAAAAAGGCATTCCGGATGAGGTCATTCCTACGCTAATAGAGGCTAGGAAGGATGTGACGGCTCAACATTATCACCGTATATGGCGAAAATATGTTGCTTGGTGTGAGGCCAGGAATGCCCCTACGGAGGAATTCCAGCTAGGCCGTTTCATTCACTTCCTACAGTCGGGAGTGACTTTGGGCCTGAAATTGGGTTCCATTAGATCCAGATTTCGGCTCTATCCATTTTCTTTCAAAAAGAACTGGCTTCTCTTCCTGAAGTCCAGACGTTTGTAAAGGGAGGGCTGCATATTCAGCCCCCTTTTGTGCCTCCAGTGGCACCTTGGGATCTTAACGTGGTGTTGAGTTTCCTGAAGTCACACTGGTTTGAGCCACTCAAAACCGTGGAGTTAAGATTTCTCACGTGGAAGGTGGTCATGCTATTAGCCTTGGCGTCAGCTAGGCGTGTGTCAGAATTAGCGGCTTTGTCACATAAAAGCCCTATCTGGTATTCCATATGGACAGGGCAGAATTGCGGACTCGTCCACAATTTCTGCAAAAGGTGGTGTCATCCTTTCATATGAACCAACCTATTGTGGTGTCTGTGGCTACTCGTGATTTGGAGGATTCCGAGTTACTAGATGTGGTCAGGGCTTTTAAGGTTTATGTAGCCAGAACGGCTAGAGTCAGGAAAACTGAGTCGCAGTTTATCCTGTATGCATCCAACAAGCTGGGTGCTCCTGCTTCAAAGCAAACTATTGCTCGCTGGATCTGTAACACGATTCAGCAGGCTCATTCTGCGGCTGGATTGCCGCTTCCAAAATCAGTAAAAGCCCACTCCACAAGGAAGGTGGGCTCTTTTTGGGCGGCTGCCCGAGGGGTCTCGGCATTACAGCTTTGCCGAGCAGCTTCTTGGTCAGGTTCGAACACTTTTGCAAAGTTTTACAAGTTTGATACCCTGGCTGAGGAGGACCTTGTGTTTGCTCAGTCGGTGCTGCAGAGTCATCCGCACTCTCCCGCCCGTTTGGGAGCTTTGGTATAATCCCCATGGTCCTTACGGAGTCCCCAGCATCCACTAGGACGTTAGAGAAAATAAGATTTTACTTACCGGTAAATCTATTTCTCGTAGTCCGTAGTGGATGCTGGGCGCCTGTGACAGGACGGTACCGTACGGAAGCACTCGCCGCTTGCCGCGTCCCGTTGACTGCGCACAGAATGGAAGGTCAAGCCGCACGAGGCCTGACCACATAGGGGATTCCCGCTTACCGTCAGTAACCGCCTGTTACTGACTCCACCCACTGCGTTGTGGGCGGGTTATTGCTGCCACCACCAAACTCCTAACCTGCCGTGGCGTTTGGAACCACGGTTCTGCTCTGTATGTGCCGACGCACTGCCTTACCACACCTGTGTGGTGTTGACGAATCCCCACTAGCCACTTGCTAGGCCTCTACCGGTAGCTGGCGGAGGGCGGAACTTGGAGACGCTAGGTGCTTCCCTGGACAGCCGGAGGACGGGGCTAGGTTTGGCCTAACCCTGTTGGTCACAAGATGAAGCAGTCTTCTTAAGGCAAAGATGTTTATTGCTCAATAACCTTTAAAAAGGCTCCTCCCTATTGCTAGGGGCAACAGCATACAATTCAGCAGAATAAGATGGAATAATAACTACAACTCTGGAGGCACGCAGGTCTCCTTTTTATGTCAGTTTTCCACACAGTATCACAGGGGGGTAAGCCCTCCCTGTCTTCTCCAACCAATCAGGTTATTTTACAAAATACCAATAAATCACATTTTACAAGGATATAAGTGCAATAAAACAATATCCTCCTTCCTCTGACACAGACGTTTGGTATCAGATTAACATTCACTATTGATAAATTTATCACATAGCTTCAAAATACAATGTTTCTGTCTCATTCACATCTCCAGGCAAACCCAGTGTCTGAGATTACAACAGGAAGGCTACAATACAAACAAACAGTCTTCCTTCCTACATCGGTCGTTCGTATGTCAATTAAATCAGGTACATGAAACAAGTTCCAAGCCCATAGACCCAGTGATTAGCATCTCTCTCTAAGGAACTTACACATCAAAAGGTATTGTCCTTCACACCTCTCTGATAGCACAGAGCCATTAGCATGCCACTTCCTATTTCCAGAGGATAAGAGTTGCTCATTCAGACAGCTATAGTAACTGTATTTTTCCTTTAAATACATTTAATTTAAACACGTGTTTCCCTTTAAATATACACAGAGCCTGTCTTGAATATAAAATAGATACAGTTAAACATGCCTTCCTGCAATGGTGCACAGAGCACTACATATGACATGTCAAAAGTAAAACACACCATTAAACAAACTTCCAAACAGTCCGTAACATGGCGCCGGGCACGAGGGTCAACCCCTTCAGTGCCGCAGACGCCATTACACGTGTGGCTGGCCAGTCTCTCCGGCCACATTCCTCCCCCCCCCATTCAAGCGGGTCAACCAGGGACCCATGTCCCAACGATTTGGGTCCTGGTCCCGCAGTCCGTTGGGGTGAAGGGGACGCTACCTGGGATGTGTAGGCTCTGGCCTAGACAGTTCATCCATAGTGTAGTGGGCCTCTCTTCGTGGGTGCACAATGTTCAAATAGTCCACCTGAAGTCCAAGTTCAAGGCTCCACCACAAAAGTCTGTCCAATTCCCCCAAGGTAGGTTGCAGCCACCTAACAGGTAGGTGGTAAGTCACCACGGTGGGGGGCCGGTTCCTACCAAGTGCCACCCAAGGTGTCCCAACTGTGGCATACCCCACCTCCCACAATAGCAGTATACTGCTCAACCAGGCCACAGAGTGCTCCTGCCCATATGGCTCTTTCTGGCTCGGTACTGCTCCCAGTCCGTGCAGTGGCGCAGTAGTTCGTAACGCACAGTCCTGGTCAAGAATGTGCGCCATCAGCACTGGAGCGGGTACCCGAGCCTCCTTCAATGACTGGAATGCCAACTCGCAAGCGGGTGCAAAGTCCACTGACTTGGGAATGCCCTTCCTAGCCATCTCTGTCAAGGGGTTCACTACAGGACTAAAGTCAATGACAACATGTCCGTAGGGCCTTACAGGTTCTAAGGTCAGTACCGGTCTGGGTGATGTGGGCCGGGGACAGCCTCTGGTTGCCTCCACCCCCTCTGGGTTGGGCCTACCCCTGTCTCCTCCCACATGGTGCCCCAGGCACTGCACCTCCGTCATACCTAACTGGCAACTGTCTGCCCTAACCGTCAGACCTGCCCTCCAATCCTCCTCCGTCGACCTATGACTCGGGAAACCTACCCTGTCACCTAGGCCTACTCTTCCCTCCTCGTCCGCTACCTGTGCCACAGTGATGGCGGCCAGACCACCAGCCTCTGGATCCTGTGTGGCATCCACTACAGGGAGGCTGCATGTCTTCCCCAATCTACTGTGCACAGGCAGGGGACCTGCTATGTCCACAGCAACTTGCTGCAAGGGTTCTCCTATGGGCAGAGGCCCAGAGACAACACAACCGCTGGAGTGCCCCGGCTGCCAACGCATGGCACCAGCCTTACATTTGGTCTGGGCGTCATCCGACATTCCAGACCAGGGTAAGCTCTGTGTCAGGCACTTCAGGGTACGGTCTGTCTCCGGGTTACTGTCCAAAGGGGTTTCGCTGGCAACCGACACCGGTTGCGCAGGAACGTTCCCTGAGGGGACCAGATGGACACATTCCCTATCTGGTCTATCCCCTCCCACTTTCCTGTCTACCCTGTACCTTAACCCTTCCCGCCAGGTCAAACTTCCCGCCCCAACCCTGTCAAGGCCGCTGCCAGAGTGGCGCCTCATGCCTTTCGGGGATGGGTCAGAGAGTTGAGCCTCCCTAAACTCCTGCCTGTGGCCCTCAATCTCTCCTAAATTGGGACACTCTACAGGGGGATCTAGGTGGGGACTACTAGGGTCAGTCGGGTAGGGGTCAGTCATGGAAAAGTCAGTGTGGTTTCTCATACTCACCGCCGGAGTTGGCAAACCACTTGGGTCAGGAGCATCATTGGGCACCCCCACAGGATCAAACGAGCTGGAACCGACATCCTCTGCGTTGCTAGTGGACGTGGGCATACCAGAGGCAAAAGGCATGCGGGGTCGATGTGCTGATCTAGCCGCTGTGATCTTTTCCTCTGGGCTGGTTGATGCTGTGGTTGGCTGTGCTGGCAGTTGTCTAGCAGCTGTAGTCTTTTCCTCTGGGCTGGGCTGTGCTGGAGTAGCTGATGTCAACGGTGGGTATGGAACTTGACTCCGGGGAATGGCGCCAACAAACGTAGTGACGATCCCACCACCCAGGTCATTTCCTAGGACCACATCAGTTGGGAGACCATCCATGACGGCAACTTCTCGCAACTCTGGTCCAGCCCCCCAGTCCAGGTAGACTCTTGCCATGGGAACCGCTCTCTCTGTTCCTTCTGCCAGGGTGACCGTGGCAGTGCGACCCTGCAATACTGCAGCAGGATCTATAAGGTGGGGGCTCACCACAGTGATTGAGGCCCCAGAGTCTCTTAGGCCTTCCCCCTGCAGGGGTCCCACGTGGACCGGCTGCAGGTGCCTCCACATGTTGTGTAGGGGCTGTTTGGCCATGCAGGTGACTCTCTCCGCAGAGTGCACCTGTCTCTCGCCACACTCCATCGGACTGACTGGAGGGGGAACAGTCTCTGTAGGCTCATCTCCTCTCGTCAAACAAGTGAGCCGGGCTCCAGCACTCGGATTTGGGGCACGAGTCTGGGGTGCTTGGGATGCAGGACAGTTCATCCTCAGATGTCCGATTTTCCCACAGCCGTAGCACTTCTTCTCCAGTCGTGGCACCGATGATCTCTGATCAGTCGCAGGGACGCTGCGGTGCGGTTGCTGGCCAAGAGCACCCGGGTTGGAAGATGCTTGTCTTTGGGGGTGATGAGCTGAAGAGGGTGGTCCCCTTGGTGGTACAGTCTGTTGGAGCTGGCTGCTGGTGGGGCGCTTCTGCCCCCGTGGCCGAATTGCCACATATTTGTCGGCTAATTGGGCAGCCATTTTTAAGCTGGGTGGCTCCCGATCTAGCACCCGCTCCTTCACTTCTTGGGCGCACCTTCGGTAGAACTGCTCCCTGCAGATCAGGTCGATCAGTGCGTCCCATGTAGTGGCTTCCGAATCCTTCACCCACTTCACCACGTACTGCCGCAGCTGGGTGGCGAACTGCTCATGGGTGCTGCTAGGATTCTTGGGCAAGTCTCTGAACTTCTTCCTGTAAGACTCTGGAGTGATGAAGAATCGCTGGAGGAGGGCCTTCGCGACTTCGTCGTAGTTCCCACAGTCCTCCGTCGCCACTCCTCGATAGGCCTCCAAGGCCTCTCCATGCAGAGTGGGCACAAGGTGTCTAACCCACTCTGACTTGGGTAGATCGTGTAGTTTACAAGTCCTTTCAAAAACTTGCAAATGTCCATCAATGTCCCCATCACTGTCTGCAAACTTGGCAAACTGAATACGTCCTGATCTGTGTACAACAGCTGACAACGGCTCCCGGGGTACCACGGCCTGTGGTGCCCGCTCCGCATGCCACATTCGAATGACAAGCATGCGTTCTTGCTCCGTTGCCCTTTCCCCCAATTCCGCTAGCCGATCTGCTAGGGTATCCAGGTCGCCCCCCCTGGGACGTTGGGATCCTGGCCCTGCTAGGGATTGCTGGGAAACATTGCTGCTGTGAGAGAGGGCGGGGCTTGTGGTTCTCACCGGTTCCTTACGAAGGTCCACTGTTGGGCCGTCCTCTGCGATGCTGACGCCGTCAGTGCTTTCCACCTCCGCCCGATGAGACTCCTCCACGCTTCTGAGCGCCGCCTTCATGACGCTTCTGGACGCGTTGGAAGGGATATCCACACCCTTCCCCTGGCATACGATCTCCAGATCCTCCTTGGACATTCCGCTGAATTCCGCCATCTTGTGCGTTCTCCTGCGCTGCAGTTACTCCTCTCCTGAGTAACTCGGCTTCTCCAATCGGGTGATGAAAAGCCGCCTGGGAATATCCCACCACCATGCCACCAATTTCTGTGACAGGACGGTACCGTACGGAAGCACTCGCCGCTTGCCGCGTCCCGTTGACTGCGCACAGAATGGAAGGTCAAGCCGCACGAGGCCTGACCACATAGGGGATTCCCGCTTACCGTCAGTAACCGCCTGTTACTGACTCCACCCACTGCGTTGTGGGCGGGTTATTGCTGCCACCACCAAACTCCTAACCTGCCGTGGCGTTTGGAACCACGGTTCTGCTCTGTATGTGCCGACGCACTGCCTTACCACACCTGTGTGGTGTTGACGAATCCCCACTAGCCACTTGCTAGGCCTCTACCGGTAGCTGGCGGAGGGCGGAACTTGGAGACGCTAGGTGCTTCCCTGGACAGCCGGAGGACGGGGCTAGGTTTGGCCTAACCCTGTTGGTCACAAGATGAAGCAGTCTTCTTAAGGCAAAGATGTTTATTGCTCAATAACCTTTAAAAAGGCTCCTCCCTATTGCTAGGGGCAACAGCATACAATTCAGCAGAATAAGATGGAATAATAACTACAACTCTGGAGGCACGCAGGTCTCCTTTTTATGTCAGTTTTCCACACAGTATCACAGGGGGGTAAGCCCTCCCTGTCTTCTCCAACCAATCAGGTTATTTTACAAAATACCAATAAATCACATTTTACAAGGATATAAGTGCAATAAAACAATATCCTCCTTCCTCTGACACAGACGTTTGGTATCAGATTAACATTCACTATTGATAAATTTATCACATAGCTTCAAAATACAATGTTTCTGTCTCATTCACATCTCCAGGCAAACCCAGTGTCTGAGATTACAACAGGAAGGCTACAATACAAACAAACAGTCTTCCTTCCTACATCGGTCGTTCGTATGTCAATTAAATCAGGTACATGAAACAAGTTCCAAGCCCATAGACCCAGTGATTAGCATCTCTCTCTAAGGAACTTACACATCAAAAGGTATTGTCCTTCACACCTCTCTGATAGCACAGAGCCATTAGCATGCCACTTCCTATTTCCAGAGGATAAGAGTTGCTCATTCAGACAGCTATAGTAACTGCATTTTTCCTTTAAATACATTTAATTTAAACACGTGTTTCCCTTTAAATATACACAGAGCCTGTCTTGAATATAAAATAGATACAGTTAAACATGCCTTCCTGCAATGGTGCACAGAGCACTACATATGACATGTCAAAAGTAAAACACACCATTAAACAAACTTCCAAACAGTCCGTAATATGGCGCCGGGCACGAGGGTCAACCCCTTCAGTGCCGCAGACGCCATTACACGTGTGGCTGGCCAGTCTCTCCGGCCACAGCGCCCGTCCCAAGTGCGGACTTCTTCTGCAATACTTGTATATAGTTATTGCTTAAATAAGGGTTATGTTTGGTTGCATCAGGGTTGATCTGATGCTCCGTTGTTGTTCATACTGTTAACTGGGTATGTTTATCACAAGTTATACGGTGTGATTGGTGTGACTGGTATGAGTCTTGCCCTGGATTCCAAAATCCTTTCCTTGTACTGTCAGCTCTTCCGGGCACAGTTTCTCTAACTGAGGTCTGGAGGCAGGGCTGGCAACAGAAATCTTGGGGCCCGGTACAATGAAATCACTGGGGGCCTCCAGTATACACACACACACACACACACACACACACACACACACACACACACACACACACACACAATAATACTGTATATATATATATATATATATTTATATATATATATATATATATATATACAGAAAAGGGTACCCTACAGCGCTATGTGTTCAACCCGGCAAACTGTGCAGTGTAAACGGTAGCCAGGTCGATGCGACCCGGCTTCCCGTTTACTCTCTATGTGCGGGCGGCGCTTGGAGATCATGTGATCTCCAAGCGCCGCCCCCGTCGCGTCCCCGGCAATGTCACCAACCCGGCAATATGCCGGATTGGTGACTCCGGTCTAAATGGGGGATGACGCGGGTCGCAGCCGGGTAGCTCCCGTGTCAGGGCTCCCGGCTGCGTCCCGCTTAAGTTGGTGTAAAAGCGGTACAAGTAACAGCTGTACGCAGGGACTTGCAAGCTGGACCTTATATGCAATAATACCACTTTTCTATAATCATATATATCACTATAATGTCCTCTTACCATTTCAGTAGAAATACAGGTCCTTTCCCTTGATCAGTGTAGACCTTGCAAGTCACTACGTACAGCGGCTACTTTGTGTGCCTGGCAGGCGCAGTTTTCCTTCTGAGCTGCTCAGCTCTTCGGCGGGGACAGCAGGAGGAACAGACAATTGAGGGCTGGTGCAGTGTAATGCATAGAATGTAGCTACGTCGGCTACGCACCACGGACCACCAGGACCACTGATCCTCGGGGCCCCTCTCAACTTCGGGGCCCGGTACAGGTGTCCCCTTTGAACCCCCCATGTCGCCGGGCCTGTCTGGAGGAGGGACATAGAGGGAGGAGCCAGAACACACCAGAATCCAAATTCTTTCTTAAAGTGCCCTGTCTCCTGCGGAGCCCGTCTATTCCCCATGGTCCTTACGGAGTCACCAGCATCCACTACGGACTACGAGAAATAGATTTACC